>NC_138884.1:125258156-125769727 GCF_965194825.1 Balaenoptera physalus
TTCTCTTTTACTTTGGTTTTCAGTAGCTTGGCCACAATGTACCTGAGTGAGGTTTTTTCCCTTTTGTTTTGCTTTTGTTTTTTTGGTATTTATTTCTTGTTTTTTTTTTTTTTTTTTTTTTTTTGCCTGATTTCCTGAATATGAAGTTAACATCTTTCAGCAATTTTGGAATATTCTCAGTCATTATACCTTAAAGTATTTTGCCTTCCTCATTCACATTCTTTTCTTTTGTTACTCCAATTGACATAAGATAGATCTGTTTATATTTGTCATTCATTTTGTCAAATGGCTCCTTGTGACTTCAATATCTTAAATGGTTGACTGAACAGAGACTTGGAATTTCAGATGATGTGAAAGACAATTACCATATAAACTTCATTCTTTCAAACACAATCCAAATTTCTTTTAAACTATTTCTAAAAGTGAAGCTGCTAGGCATTTTGCTCAATTAAAACAAGAAATAAATCATTGCTTAAGAAAATGTAGCAACTGTTCTGCAATCCTTCGATTAAATAAAATGCTGAAGTTTATCACTAACTCAGAACTAAATAATGCAAAAATGATAATCAAAGAAGTCTATGTTGTAGGGTTTTTTTCCATTGATGATAGTTTAATTTTCTTATGCAATTTAATTGCAATGCCTTTCCTTTCCCACAATCACCACAGTATGAAGCAACTGGCAACTGATAAGTTGAAAAGAATTAAAAAAGGACAATGATAAAACCATCTATAATATTTATGTTTAGTTTGCCTTTGGAAGTTTAGTAGTCAGACACAATGTGCTTATCTTATTCCACTGTATGACTTACTTGTCTGTTGAATACTTTCTATTCATCTCTATGTTACGTGTCTACTGTATGCTAAACAATTACCTTAACCTTACTTCACAGCTGTCATGTCATTCTGGTACTTATCTATATTTCTACACTCTGAGAAAAGTCTTATCACTTATCTCTTCAGATATTCCATTCAAGTCTATTTCTTAACCTTTCATTATACTTCATGCACCATCAAACTTTCTACTTTTATAATAGACCAACATTAAGGCATCACTTTTTTTTTAATGCTACAATTTCCATGTATATACTTGTTTTTTAAAATGATTGATAGCTTTATGAACTGACATTTCTTGTAAGGTCTATATACAACCCTTTTTTAAGTGAGGTATTTAATGTATTAGAGAAATAGCAATACAGGTAATAATAAACAATAAAAATCTATTTTGTTAAGGTCTACTCATCTCAGAATCATAAATAATATAGTATCAATTAAAATATTTTAAAATATTTTATCTCTCTGAAGAATTGCAGAACTTACTTTATTTTATATTCCAGTACAGCTCCCTGAGGCAAAAGAACTCTATTTCACATGGAACACAATCATTAAGAAAAGAAGTAAGAAATAACATATTTAACTTATAATAGTTACATGATCCTACATGAATAGTGTTGCAGATACATTGGCCAGTGTAAATTTTTCATGTCTACAATCAAAAACATATAGGTTGTTAATTGTAATAGAAGAATTGCATTAATTCATAAAAGACTTTACAAATAGGATACAAAAATGGTAAAATGAAGGAGAGAGAAAAAGTTTGTGTGTGCATGCGTGTGTGGCAGAGGTGAAGTGGATAAAGTGAAAGGGGGATTTAATGACCACCTAGAATGAGTACTAGAGTCTTAGAGCTAATCCATCATTTCAGAGAACAAAATAAAACAAAAAAATGCAAACCAATAAGCAAGCAACTATTGATTCTAACCGTCAATGCTATCATCATAAAAAAATGATAATTTATCAGTTTTACAATCTAGATATTATGCCTATTAAAGCCAAGTATTCCTGAGACCACTTTTTACAACCAGCAAAATGTCTTCTTTTTACGTTTATCACTGATATATGGGAGCTTTCACTTATAAATGTCTGGGTTATCTGATGGAAAATTGAACCAGCATCTTAAATTTTCACTACCTGATGTTATGGCTCAATGTCACTCTAAATCAATGGTGTTGTTGATGGTTACAAAATAAAACTATCAACCCAACACCATAGTTTGTGACCTCACTTGCTCTCTTTTCTTATTGGAATTTTTTCACCCAAATTAAGTAAAATAAACTTTTTATATTAGAGTGAGTGCTTGCCCTGTGATTCTTAATATAAAGAATATAATATAAAACAAAATATAATATTATTCCTATAATACAAAGGTTGATTGAAATATATTTTCAAAACCGTTAATTAATTTTATTACCTATATTAGTTTTGTGAAGTTATCGAGCACTTCGTGAATAATTCAGTTAATGGAATTTCCTACATCTAACTTGTGTTTTGTCTTTTTAAAAACTTTTCTTAAATGTATAAAGAATAGAAAGAACTTTTCTACCCTGGAAAAAAGAACCAAAACTTTCTTGCTCTCTCAGTATTATTCCATCTGTCTTTTTACTAGCAAACTTCTTTTAAAATAAGCTACATTTACTCCTTTCCTTCTAATAATTTAGCTCAAATTAGCACTATCAGAAATTCAACACAATTGCTATTAATAAAATCTAACTGCAGAATATATCTTTTTCTCATACTTCAGTTCCTTTGATAACATTTTAAAAATTCTTTCCCTATCTTTGTATGGTATTGAATAGGGTAGTTCTATTTTATTACTCTTGCTTTTTTCTATTGCAGAGGCTTTCCTTAATTTTCAATGTAGAATAATCCCCAAGCCTCACACTCACTACTTTCACTCCTATAAAATTTAAATACTTTAAAAAATAAAATTATTTAAATAATCACCACATTACATCCATCCATTAAATACACAACCAGCCCAGAGCTCTTTCCTGAGTCACAGTCTGCTTCCAAGTTGCCTAAGGAACCTCTCAAGCCAAACGCCTTTCATCACCTCAAGTTTAATATAACTAAAATTTAATTTATCTCCATTTCAAAATCATACTCCTTCCAGTTTCCTGATTTCCTCTAATGCTACAGTAATTTCTAATGCTTTACCCAAGGCTAAAAGAATCAAGGTCATGCTCCAGTCTCTCAACATCTGCCTACTCTGTCTTAACGGTTTTCCTCTCATGATCCATTTTTTAAATCTTTTCATTACCTTTAACTACTTCAGAGTCTTATCAACCCAAAACTAGATCACTGTCAATGTTAGCCCATTCAAAAAACATTCAGTAGCTACATATTATCTACCAAAGCTTACAAATGTTATTGTGTGGCAGGCAAAATCCTCTAAAATGTGTCTCCCACATTATTTTCCCAGCCTATCTCCCAGAGTTTTCTTTATGCAACCCAAGTCCAAATAATTACATGACGTTCAAATGAGGAAATGTTTCTATGTACATTATCTGTATTCCATCGTCCTTGGGAAATGACATTCTGCTTATCCTTCATTTTCACATATTCAAGTTGAATCTATAATTCAAGGCCTAGGACAAATATTGTTTCCTCCTCTATGCCTAAGTGATGCCACTCTTACCTCCTTAACCCACCAGCTTGAACTAATAGTATTATCATGTGGACTATACTTAAAGGCAATCTGCCTTGAATATGTTATTTAGACCGCTTAATGACATTCTGCCATAGTATATTATTGATGCATTATATTTCCAGTTGGACTTAAGAATAGCCCATAATATTTGTATCTGCTCACAACTTACCACACTTAGTGTGGGGTTTCAAATATTTATTGAATGAATAACTCAGTTAACTGAAATTCCTTGTGTTAATTTTATGTGTCAACTTCACTGGGCCACAGGGTACCCACCCAGACATTTGTTCAGACATTATCCCAGGTGTGCCTGTGAGGGTGTTTGTTTCTGGATGAGATTAATTTTTGTATTGGTAGACAGAGTAAAGTAGATTGCCTTCCCTAATATGGGTTGACCTTATTTAATCAGTTGAAGATTTGAATAGGAAAAAAAGCTGGGTAAGAGGGAATTCCTCCTGCCTGACTATTTGATCTGGGGTATCAGTCTTTTCTTGCCTCTAGACTAAAAGGAAAAGGCAGCACTTTCTGGATCTTGAGCCTGCCGGCTTTCAGACTGGATCTTACACCATCAGCCCTCTGGGGTCTTCAGATAATGACATTTTTCAGCCTCCATAATCATGTGCCCCAATTCCTTATAATAAATCAATCTCCCTATCTCTATCTCTCTGTCTTATTGATCTGTTTCTTTGGAGAACTCTGACTAATACATTCATATATTACTTTTTTCCAGTTTTATTGAGATAAAATTGACATATAACACTGTGTTAGTTTAAGGTGTACAGCATAATTATTTGATATATGTATATATTGCAGTGATTACCACGATATGTTTAGTTAATAGTATCATCTCACATCGTTACAATTTTTCTTTCTTGTGGTAAGAACTTTTAGGATCTACTCTCTTAGCAACTTTCTAATATACAATACAGTATTGTTAACTGTCAGAATCATACTTCAGAGCAATTTTGGAAAAAACTGAGAGATCTTAAAATTAGGAAATAGTTTTTCTTTATCAGAAACTAGCTATTTATTGTGCTTTTGAAAAAAATTTTATTGCTCAGTTACTTGATGCTTAACTGTAAAATGGTTTCAATTACAATCAAGTCACTCAAACAGAACAAGCACTTAAAAGTTGTCAAATATTGCTAATTGTTATTACTATTTAATAAAGCAAATTGGCTTTTTAAAACTTCAGCATGTTATTACCAAAAAAGCAAGGATATAATACGAAGTATTTTCTTTTGCTTAATGTCACTTTTGAATTCTATGAAATTCAATTACACTTCATGGCCATTTTAATTCAACATGTATATTTTTCTTCTTTGTTTTATCCACCAAGCACATCATCCAAATAAAGAGCCACATAATAGATATTCTTTCTTCACGGAACATTGTTACGTACAATACTCTTTTCTCCAGAGCACTCCTTCCTTAGCCAATGGAGTATCATCTTACTCCATTCCGTGAATCCTTACACACAAGGTTAGTTTGGGCAACAACGGGTATGGGTGTGGATCTGATTTTCCCTTGCCACCTAATTCACTCCCTTGAAAGGAAGCCATTTTATTTTCTAAAGGAATGTGTAGTAAAACATTCAGATGACAAGAGGTGAATCCAGTGTAAAAATGTGCTAGCTATATCAGAGAATGTCTTGATTACTGAGGAAAAAGAAAGCAATAGTTTATAAAGGTATTATCTAGAACAGTGCTTCTCAAACTTTTTGGGCTACAGATCATCCAGAAGCAAAGCAAAGGCCCCCAGTGCCCAACTTCATAGCCCATTCCTAATGTTTTAGGAAGAGAGGGGAGTGGAGAGTATCATATATTTGTTTGGTTATAGTAATTAGAGACCTTTTTTCCACAAAAAAATTGGAGAAGAAAAACTTAATATATACCTACTATATTAATAAGGGTATTATATTGTGGGTCAGTAATAGGGGATTGGATATATGTGTTTGAAAAACAATTATATATTTTTCTAAAGATCTAGTTATTTTTACAAGTTAAAATGCTGTTGGCGCATGCATATGCCTGTCACTAAACACTACTGTACTCAAAATACTTAAAATGGATAACTATAAAGGAAATTAAGCTGATAATAATTTACTTTCAACAATAGAAAAATGATAGCCGTGGGAGCAATGACTAACCCCACTCCCCATGTACTTATTTACAAGTATCTTTAATCCAAATTGCAATATTTGCATTTGTGCATGTGCAGCAGAAATTTTGCCATATTAACTAGTATGATGTGTAGCAGATTTCTTCATAGAAAGCAGAGTTAAAATCCTCAGTACAATATGGAAATATGTTAATTTAAATTTTCTATATGAAATCTCTTTTCCAGTATAAATAATATGGGGACTGATGAGTTTTTAACTACATATATTTAAATTCTTCTTTGCAAGCAATCTCAGCTTCACTATTTTGACTTTATTTTTTCACAAATAATTTTGAAAAGATAAGAATGAAAGAACTCAATCAAAATTACTAAAGTGTGTTTCCATATTATTCTCTTCCAATAAGTGATTTGTCAATGATTGCAAGATGGACTACAAATCTTCTATTATCAATTAGTACCCTGAGCAGAGTTTTACATAAACACCAGGAACAAAAATTAAGTGGTGTATGTGGCAGATGTGCATTATTTTATTTTTTTAAGATTGCAAAATTTAGAATATTTATAAAATAAATCGTGGAGCTAAGATAATAAAGTACTTATAAATTATTATTAGGTTTACTGTTCATGCACAGTAAAAATATATCAATCAATACAATAAAAAATAAGGTACCGGAAGGTGAAGCTCTCCCTTCAAAACCATTTCCTCTTTTCTTTCTTTTTTTTTGTCTAAATATTCATTTAACCAGACAAATTCTTGTTCTCACTGACCATTTCTCCTGGATCCTGCATTATCAGCAATGTGGTTGTCAAATAACTTGGGCTAAACAAAGATTCCTCACCCATATAATACCCAGCTTTCATTTAACTATTTTAAAAAAAAGATTTCCAGACATTTTGTGCCAAATATATAATTGTGAATAAATTACTAACCTGTCCAATGGGCTTCTTATGTTTCCCCTCAAAACAAAATATACTAGTATGGAAAACATTTTTTTTAAACTTCCATAAAAATATAAATCTTTCAATTAGGATTATACATAATATATAGACTTTTATAGACTATATTACTTGGGAAAAGGAGTTAGAGTAATGACCTATGATCTAATCTTTCCCTTTATTAAAGACATCCCCAGAAAAAAGAAAAGAAAGCAGGAAACCCAGTCTAATCTTATTGTCATCTGAATCTTTGGGTAAAAAAAAATGATTAGATTTGCTAGAAGGAAGAGACCTGATTTCTGAAATGCCCTGAGAATTAAGATTATTTATAATAAATAAAACTGTGCACCTATAAGGCCTGGTCTCAGGGAGAATATTACATAAGTTATGAAACCCTCAGGTTATAAAATGAACAAATTTTATAATTTAAGTTTTCCCCACTGTTTTAAGGACCCCCAAAACCTCCCTCAGGTACCTCACTCTCTTGAGTCAGAGTGGCAGATCCAACATGAGAAGAGGGGACCTAGAGAACAGCCTTGATACCCTAGAACATTTTCGGCTTCCTCTGAGCTTCGGTGTTAGTCTGATTTGACAATCTGATCCTGTTTGTCAGCTCAGTACCTTCCCTGGAGAATAAATGTCTTTGATGAGGCAAAGATAGTTTACTTCCTGATAATACTTACCCTGTGAACATGAAGAAACAAAATGTACACTCAAAAACAAACTTAAAATTTAGAGATATTTTTGAGAGCTCTCAACAGAATTTAACCTTCAGGAATAATTTAAATTTATTAGTAAGGGCTTCCCTGGTGGCACAGTGGTTGAGAGTCTGCCTGCCAATGCTAGGGGACACGGGTTCGAGCCCTGGTCTGGGAAGACCCCACATGCCGCGGAGCAACTGGGCCCGTGAGCCACAACTACTGAGCCTGCGCGTCTGGAGCCTGTGCTCCGCAACAAGAGAGGCCGCGATAGTGAGGGGCCCGCGCACCGCGATGAAGAGTGGCCCCCGCTTGCCACAACTAGAGAAAGCCCTCGCAAAGAAACGAAGACCCAACACAGCCAAAAATAAATAAATAAATAAATTAATTAATTAATTAAAAAAAAAAACTTAAAAAAATTTATTAGTAAGTTTCCATCTCTGTTATTTGTTCTTCATAAAGGCCATAATCAAAGCAGAAGTATTCCATAAAAATCCTATTGGCTTGCTATCACATGAATAGCATGTATTACATTTCTAGAGTTCATACATCCCGTGGTATATATTTATCACCATAGATGAATAGAGTTTAGTGTACAGAGACATAATTTAAAGTGATGCCTTAAGTATTTACTTTAAAGCTTACCAGTCCTGGACATAGTTCTAAAAGCATGTTTACCCAAGGTATATACTTATACAGTATGACTTTGTTGATGACAATTTCTGTAAATTCTATAAACATTTCTTATAGACTGGACCAGCTTCTCAAATAATATCTGTTCCTTTTTATTAAAGTGTCACTTAGGTTAGTGAAATAATACTCATATTTCCATTTAACTGGTTTTATAGTCTTAAAAATTAATATCTATGATTTTCTACTTATGTCATTGAATGTTATACAGAGTACTTTTCCTTCCAAAATTTCTTGCTCTAGGTCTAGAATAATAAAGCTTTATTTACCTTTCAACTCTTTTTGGGATAGCCCATTTTCCATTTGATTGCCTACAGATAAACCTGAAGTTAATTTCCTATAAAAAACATCTTGTATCATTGACTTTATTGAAGTTTATTGTGTTTATTGAAACACATTGGTTTAAGTCAGCTTAGGGCTCTCAAAGAAAGAGGTGTTATAAGAAGGAATCATAATCGTTACACTCTATATTAGAAAATATGATGGAGGTTAACTTCTCAGTGAAATACATTTGAACTATAGTTTCTGCATATTTGTTCTCCAAAACACTCATGTACATACACAAACTCACACGCACATATACACACTCATATATATGTATACATGCATACTGACACATGTTTTCTTATAGTTTCATTATTGAAGGAAAGAAAATATTTTATACACACAGACACATACACACACACACACACACACATGCAGAATTTGGCTTTCGCTGACTCTCACCCACCTCTCTGGTTTACACTCCTGCTACTCTAGGTCAGCCACGTTAAAGTCCAGATAGAAGAGATTTATAATTCCTCATTCATCATGCTTTTTTTTTTTTTTTTTGGCCTTGACTCAGATTATCATCTCAAATATCTCTGTGCCACTAGAGAGATGTGCAGGCACAGCATTGTGGAGGGTACTGTAAGGCATAGAAGTTTATAGAAAAAGGAGTCATTGAAGTGTTTTATGTAGGAGTTTATATAGGACTTGACTGACTCATGTTTCAGATAGATTCTTCTTGTAATTTTGTGGAAGATGAACTTAAAAAGAATGAAAGTAGAATCAGCAAAAGAGTTGGGAAGGTGTTATAATTTTACAAAAGAGAAGATAGTAACCATCATCATTATCATTATTAATAATAGTAGAAACAATAATAGGAGCTAATGTACCCAGAGAGTTGGAGTGCACAGTTTGTGGCATAACCCAAACTTGACTTTATTTTGTCTTCCACTATCTTGTTGAATTCATCCAATAAGGTGTAGTGTTACACTGCACTACAAAGAAAACTTGAGCAGGCTTCTGACTTTTCTGCTCAGTCTTAAATAGTCATCAGTACTGCTTCCTCACAGGTTCATTCACTCAGAAATTAAAAGTAGGCAGACAAAAATGTTAATCACATTAAACACAAATCAATCGTTATTTCAGATAAGACTTCTCCCTTCTCTCCCTTCCTCACTCCAACCTGCCTTTGAAAAGAAGGTATAATCAGCCTCTGCTTTCACCACTCCCACACTTTCCTGAAGTTTAGCTGCTCTTTAACTCCCAGCTTGGTTCAAAGGAAGGATAGTAGGGAAAAGAGGCAACCTGGCTGACCCTTTCTCTGTTGGGGTGTTTTCACAAGTTCTTTGAATGTTCACAGTACTGTGAATCCTATGAATTCTCAGATTGCATTTCTGCATGCTGTGTAGGTGTGGTATTTAATTTCCCTGTTGACCACTCCTTTTCAGTGAGTTTCACAGGTGGGCAGCTCCACACATATGCTGTAGTCTACATATGTCCCCAGAAGTTCCTCTTGGACAGGACTTAATATCAACTGACTCCCCTTTCTGCCCCCGAGTCTTACATTTGCTCCTTTTGAAACACACGGCTGTGATGGGAAATGAAAACCCTGCTCTCACTCCAAACTTCTCCACCAAAGCAGTTTGTCAGGCCATGTATTGATTTCTAGATTTCTGGGTGAGAGCAATATGCCTCAAAACTGTAGGTAAAACGTATTAAGCTTTCGGAGTTTCCTCCTTAAAGTGCAATCTCTGTATGTTTGATATGGAAAAGAGAGTAACCTACATCCTACCTTCACCTGGGGAGAAGAATGAGTCTTCACCAGACCTTTTTGAAGAATTTTTCTCAAATTGATCTCTTGATCTTTTTTACAGTCTCATAGTAAGTGAAGTTTCAAGTATCGTGGATACAGTTTTTGACTATTTTCTTCGTAAACCCTTCATATCCTGATCTGATTTTATGATTTCATGTCTATTATATCTTGTTGGAAACTTAAATTTTAGCATCATGTTAAAGCACTATTTTTGAGCATTTAACATTTTTGGCAGGCACTGTTATAAGAGCTTCACATATATCAGCCCACTGACACCTCACAATAACCCTGAGTGGAATAAATCATCATCTCAGTGATTCCTATGAATGTACTTATAGTAGAGAAAGATAGGAGGGCATAAATTCCAGGAGATATTTAGGGGATATAATCAGCAGTAAGTCTTGATTAGAGGTTAGAGGTGATAGAGAGGATCAGTTATGGCTCTCTGGACTCTTAGCAGGAACATCTGGTTGGATGAACTTGCTATCAAAGAATAATGAGTTTAAAAAGTGTAGGATGAAAACTCTTTATAAAGGGTAGAGTTTGTGGCTATACTTTGGACAGGAACTGCCAAGGGTTGGTGCTTAACAGGTGGTTCAGTATTAAAATCTGAATCTCAGGAAAGAGATGTGGGTACAAGTACAGATTTGAAAGACATTAGTGTACATGTGTGCTGAAACTCTATTGATCAAACTTGCAAATCTGAAGGTGCAGAATAAAAATAACAATGGACTGAGCTGGAACCACTGGGAGCAACAACATTCCAAGAGAAGATATTAGAACCAGACAAAAAAAGAGTCAAAGAAGAAGAGATAGGAAGCTACAAGGAACACAGGAAGACTCTCATATGCCTGAATTTGTGAAGGTAGTGAGTTGCAGGAGAGTAACATTATATGTAGTGTTAATGTCACTAAAATAAGAATTGAAAAAGACTAACTAGAAATAAAAAGTAGGAGGTACTTAGAACACTCAGCAAGAAAAGCTGTATTACAGACATGTGGTAAATCCAGAGTACATTAGGTGAGAATTGAATATAGTGTTTATTAGTCAAGATGCTTGCAGAAAGCACACCTCATTAAAATTAAAGTGACTAGAGGAGAATTTTATAAAGGAGTGATTTATAAAAATGAGGATTGGGAGTAGAAAAAACACAAAGGATAATATAATATCTTAGAACCTAAACACAAGGCTCCATTACCACTTCCAAACCTTATGGGTCATGAGATCATGAGGGCTAAGAGAAAAAGAATTCTATGTAGAGGGGCCATCCGAGAGAGGTAAGAGTTTCAGTCAAGACACTCAGCCAGAGTGCTGCAACCCCACAGGTAAATGGATATTTTTATCTCACTTTCCTTCTGCCAAGCTTCTATGTGTGTTTCATATTGGCAAAACTCAATTGGAAGCTGTAGAACAAGGCAGTTCATTGATGTAACCCATATAGGTCAGCCCAGATCTGGAGAGGCACATGTAAGATACCCAGCACAAATGTGGTAAAAGCAAGTGTTAAAATCGAGAGTAGGCTACTGTTTAAAAACGTGTCAGTGAGAAGGAAAAAAAAAAAAAAAATCAGCTGCAACCAGAAAGGCATGAGAGTTCAAAGAAACGTTTTTAGGATAAGCAAGCGTTGAGCATGTTAATAGGCTGTAACGAAGAATGCCTTCGAGGAGGAGAGGTTGAAAATATAGGGAATAGAGTTATTCATTCATAAATTAAGATTCCAGGGGAGGATGAGATGGGATCAGGGACACAGATTAAGGAATTGGTATTAAACAGGAAGAGGGGCACTTCTCCATCTGATATTTCAGAAAAAAAGAAAGAAGGATACATGCGTATGGAGATATGTTTCATGTGTGAGAAACATTATATTAGGGTGGCCTTTATTTTCTTTATAAATTGGAGGATAAAACTACTAAGGGGGAAGGCTGTTGAGTAGGGGGCACAGTGAAGCGGGTTTTCTATGATCTTTGAGAAGAACGAGTAAGTGGAATGACAAGCAAATACATAAAGGCTCAACCGGGGGGTCAGGTACCTTCTACCACTTTCTCAGTGTTATGATTTTCTCAGAAGAACTTATTTACTCATTAATGAGTAGATAAACTCACAAAAAGAAAACTCAAAACAAATTATTTACTCATAAAACTTATTATTCATAATGGTAGAGAACACAGATTTTAATACTGATTCAATTCAGGGTTTCGTTATATATGCGTGACAGAAGAAACATAGGGATCATGGGCTAAAAATTCCTACAAGACAAACAAAGCAGATGTACTAGGTGAGGGTATGGGAAAGCTAAATGGAAAAAAGGTTTTGGTCAGAGAGTTGACAGTGCAATCTGTCTCTGAGGTTGAAAAGTTTCAGATGATGGCTTTAGGAGGAGGTAGCAGGAGAGTGGACATGGAGGTATTAAAATTGGTGTGGACAGAGAACTGAGATCTTAAGGTAGTGGTTCTTGAACACATTTAAGCATAAGAATGACTAAAGGAATTAAAAGTGCTAATATTTTAAAACCATCTATGAAGATACTGTCTCAGTAAGTCCAGATTGGGCCTGGCAATCTCTTTCTTCTCTCCTTAGGTAACTCATTGGATTGGTCTTAGTACTATCCTCTGTGACAACAGAGGCTTAGGGGCAGGCCCCACTTGGAAGTTGACTTCTAGGTTGAAATCTAGGTTGGAGGAGGGAATTGGGGTGGAGAGGAAGACTATGAGAACCTAAAGTTTTCAGTCTATGATTAGGAGGTTGTTAGATGACAGTGGAACAGGTTGAGGTCCGTGTGGCCAATTGGTCTGATGTTCCAACCAGGAAATACAAACAATCCAAATGTTCATCAGGGTTGAGGAGTGATTTCTGAAGCAGCAGTAGAGCATCAGGAGAATGCCATACTTCTCTGCTAGGGCAGTATATTTTTAGTTACAGAAAGGGCCACAGAGAAAGGAATGTCCCTAAGAGTTCCAGTTTTCATTAAAGGCAAGATAAGATAAAAGTCATCTGTGGAAAGGTTGAGAAGGTAGGAAAGATAATTCACAATCAAAAGAGCATTGCAGAGAACATGGGGGAAAGTTTGTAGTTAGGAGTGGGGCATAATGTTTCGATAAACTCAGAATAAGTTTGAATGCATTTCAAATGCATTTGAATGCATAATATGAATGCATTATGTACTTTTTATTCTGTTAATGCTGAGCATCTAATAAACTTTCAATGGAATTTGTAGACGACTGTCTTACTTAGAAGGAAGACATAACAAGAGAAACAGCTAGCTTGAATTTAATTCTGCCCTCCACAAAAATGCTTATTTTTAATGTCATCTTGACAGAAACTTTAAGTCATAGTAACCACGTCATCCTGCATTGTTTAATAGAGAAAAAAGGGAATTCTGACAGAGGAGTCAGGCTTTTGAGAAAAAAAGTAATAAAATAGAAACATTTTATTGTTATCTCATGGTCAGAGACATTAAAAGCAACTCAAAGGAGATGAATGGAGGATGCTAAAAATATAATTCTGATTCTACATTGGTGAATAATTGCAATGAAAATTTTAAAGCAAGGTAAGGAAAATAAATTCAGTTGGGTGGAGAGGTTTCCAAAGATCGCAAAAGTCAGAAGATGTGTTTAAGATGAAGTGAAGAGTATGTTAGTAGGGAAGAGTACAAAGCTGTGTCATGTTCTTTTGAGGACAGGACTATAAATAAGGCAAGTGCTGGATCTCACACATTAATGGAGAAAGGATAGATAAGATAATTCAGAAAAGGATTTCAAGGATGTTTAGAAATCTTGATACCGTACTGTGTAAGGAATGATTAAGCAGCTGTAGCCAATATAACTAGTATTTCCCCTGCAATGTCATCATTCCCTCTCTATTGGGTCTTGTTTCTCTATCCCCCCCAATGACATCTCAGGTAAAACTCATAACTTTCTTGTTCACTTTTCAGTGTTAGTTTAATTTTCAAGGATGAAAAGAAATCCAGTCCCATTAAATAAAAAGTTTGATCCCCTATCTGGTTTAATACGTCTTTTGTTCTCCCCGGCTCAGATTTAAAATGGCAGTGACGGAAGTGGGACATGGTCTGCTCCTTTGTTATTCCTTTACCTGGTTCTTTAATACCTCCTTAAATCAGAGACTCCATACCGCTAAGGGACTTGCAAGTTTGTGGTAAAAACAAGATTGTGTCAAACTTAAACAATAGGAGTATGCAAAATAGAATAAAATAAATTTCACCAGGTAGTATTTCATTATATGATACAGAAAAACGGAAAACAAAGGCTATGAATTGTGAAGAGATAAAGGTCGTAGCTGAAGTAATGAGTAAAGTCCACATGGTCATAGGATCGGTGCTGGTTCTTCAAAGTAAGATAATACAGGGAAAGAGAGCGGCAGGATTTGTATGGACAAAGGACATAGAAACTATAGAAGAGGTAAGCAAAAGGCATGAGTGACAGGTTCGAAGGCTGATGAGTAACTAATTGTGGAAATATAATTTGTAGTCCCATTAAATTCAGAGATTAAAATACATACCATGTCATTTAAGACACAATGGCATGGTTTTGTTTTTAAGGGAACTACCAGTTAAGAAGTAAGAACATCTGGCATATGGGTAGGTACATTGTGAATGTTTAAACACATTGAATATATCGGTCACATATGGGTATAAAAGTACCATGTTGATTCCTGACTCCTGCTCAGGGCCTCCTTTGTCAGCTGCAGAACAAGGATGTAGCAAAAAATCGAATTCGTTCTATGAAAGTCAATTATTTAATTCTATTTACAATGGAAAATGTCATTACCAGTAAGGATACAGAAAGATAATGAGAGCATTACTTGGATTTATCTTACGCCACTGTATGCAAGCCAAGATAATTGGGACTCTAAGCTTTTGAGTAGTTACCTTTGGAAGCAAAGATTCAAATAAATGATTACACTGCTTTCTTTGATTGTTTATTAGAACATAGTAGTTTTAACAGGTAGTGGGGGAACACAGAATTAATAAAAATGTAAATGTTAAAAATGTTTCTTATTTCAAAAATCTTACTTCTCAAAGGAGAAAAATGTTTTCATCTGGTTAGAAAATTTTCTCAAAGTTGACTACTACGTAATATTTCTTAACAGAGCTTTGTCTTTAACAAATATTTGCAACATAAGTTTGAAAGAAACTATGATCTTTCCATTTACCTTCTTCTTGTTTTAATATAAAACATTTCTGTTCACAATAGTTTACAGCTATAAACTATTAATTTTTTAATATAGATTTAATATAAACTGTATATTTCTATCATTTTAAAAATAGTAATTATGTGTGTGAATATGTGGTATAGTCTAAATTTTCTAACAAGAAAAACTAACAATAGTAAATATATATAAATTATAAAGTGATCTAAGATAAATCATTTCATCTAGTCATTTTACCAGAAGGATAAAAATAAAAATCCTTATGTATTCTCCCTTTAAAAGTGGGGATTCTGCAACAAGAGACTAATAAAAATTGCCAGGGTTATATAACAGGCAGATGTCAAAACCCAAATTCTTCCCCAGGACTTTTAGAGCAAGTTTGTACATCTTTTCTATATATAGAAAATCAACTTAAAGGTATACTTTAATGATACATGACTAATCTACCTCTTAAGCATCTGATGTCTAAGGATGGTCTTATACTATAAAGACATTAAAGCAAAATCATTATTCAGTAATAACAAAAATTTTCAAATATTATTTTGATATTAAATAGGAAACACAATTATATAATATCTTTCATATTTATTTTCATACTTATAATATTTTTATCAGCAACTAGAAAAGGCAAAGTATGAAACAAAAGTTAGTTAAAATATAAGAAAAAAACTTAAAAAATATATGAGAGGAAGCAACTTTTTATTTGTTATCTCATTTGGTAAGTTATGTTGTATTTTAAGAGAGAGACAAAGGTGGGGGGAAGACAGAGAAAGAATGTGTATGCTACAAGAGCTTTCATGAAAAGAGAAATAGAATGATTTAATTTAAGATCAATAAGGTTGTGATCTGAAGGTTCTTTCTCCTTTGTAAGGATGGTGGCCATTAATGAGCCTTCCAGAAAGGAAAAAAGATGTAGAGGCAAGAGTAGTCTGTAACACAGTGAACACTGCTAGAGACTAGTGACCCATGGAAATGGAGTCAAAGCAAGACAAGTTAAGGTAAACAAGCAAAATGTACCACCAAGGAGCAGAAGGAGATATGGGTGCCTTTTGAATTTTGAATTGAGCATATAAGTGCTAATTTGTGGATCAAGAGTTGAGTCTGTAAATCCATAGCAAAATGAGAAAGATATAATTTTATATTTTAAAGCAGGGGTCCCCAACCCCCAGGATCTAACGCCTGATGATCTGAGGTGGAGCTGAAGTAATAACAATAGAAATAAAGTGCACAATAAATATAATGGGCTTGAATCATCCCAAAACCACCCCCACCTCCCCGGTCCTTGAAAAAATTGTCTTCCACGAAAACGGTCCCTGGTGCCAAAAAGGAAAAAAGGTTGGGGATCGCTGTTTTAAAGTATCTATCTACACATTATGCAAATCCTCAGTAACAGAATTTTTGGTTGTTCCTACTATTGTTGTGTGTGTGTGTGTATATAATATATATATATGATATATATGTATATATACATTTATGTATATATGATGTGTATGCTTTTCTCTCCAGAATGTTCTCTGTGATCAGGAATTTTTAAAATGTCTCCAGGGCATAAATTTAGTTTCTGGAACATCACATGTGTTCAACAAATATTTTTAGAACTAAGGGATAAATAATTGATTTGGATAACTTCCAATAAATACGTAATGCTGAAGGCCAAAGTTAGGATCGTAGTAATTTTAGTCGGTGTCAGTTCTGAGTCATCATTATTGATTCAGGTATTCAACAACATAAACCAGCGATATTATGCCAGCTTCAGGACCCTACTCTTAAATTAGAAGAAATAAATTTATGAAGAAATATTTGAAGGAAGCAACTAGAGGGTGGGAGAATGACCCCGTGGAATAAATAGGCCATCAAAGATGGGAACTTAAGGGAAGTTCACAGGTGACTTCTGTGTTAAATACATGTTTTGACTTTGCATCTGAAGCTAAAATCAGAAAGTAAGGATAAAAACAGAAGTCAAAACCTCATCAAGGTAGAATAGATTGCATATTTTGTGCATCTAGAATCAAGCACAGTGCCTTACACATTACACCTGTTCAATTAATATTTGTTTAGTGGGTGAATGGACTCAAGTGGGCTTTTCTTTACCATTTCATAAAAAGAGTGAGAAACTATAAACAGGGATAACTGCAATAAATTTTAGGAAGTCCAATAACCTTTCTAACTTTCCCATTCTTTTTTTTGCTATCCTGTCTTTTTTGTGTGGTTATTCACTGGGAAAATCATTACAGTTTGATTTGTCCTTAACTTCAGAGGCAACAGGAAGGGGAAAACTGGGGAAAGGATAAGACAATGGAAAAAGGAACCCTATGCAAGAGAAGGGGTGATGAATGCCATCAAAGAAGCCATAAATTTCTCCGATGTTTGGCAAAAAATGAAAGCCAGAGAAGCAAACCTAGGTCTGAAAAAGGGTCCAGTGGCTTAACACCCATTCATTAAATTTAGCATTCAACCAATGAAAAAAACCTGAGACACCCTATCTCTAATATCAATATTCTGTCTTCATATAAAGACTTATGCTCATTTATTTTCAAAGCATTAAAGAACCTGTTATTAAGCATGTAAGTTTTTAAACATGTGACTTTTCCCCTTTAAAAATTAAGTTATAAGAAATATTCCAGGAATATGGCAGCAGCAGCACATCCCTCTGAATATCCCACAAACATAAAAATATAGGGAAACTAGAAACATGGACTGCATCTAAAACAAAGGTAGGTGAACAGGTATTCTAATGAACCCACAAAATGAGTGTGTGAATCAAACTACGTACAGGTAAAGATTAATGCAGTTTCAGCATCTGTAGAGGAGGAAGCAAAGGGGAGAAAGAGGGTGTGGGGAACACCTGAGAACAGACATGTCTCCTTTCACAGATGAGTCAAAGGGAAACACTGTACAGTTACAGTAATTATATCTGGACATATGAACCTCAGAACTAATTGACAGAAGCTTCCAGCGTGGACAAATTCTATACTGAGGGGAAAAAAAAAACCTGTTAGTAGTAGAATCTAAATTAAGCAAGGAATGAAAGCAGGGCAAATGCAGTGACATGAAGTGTGTGTGTATGTGTGTGTGTGCCCACGAACGCACACATATGTGCATAATATAACAGAACCAAAGCTATCCATATTGATTAATCAATAAATGTAAATGGCTTAACTCATCTATTAAAAGAAAATGTATTCATATTGCCTAACAATCCTAAATCTAACACTATGCTGTATATCTCTCTATACTACTATGAACTGATCTCCAAGTTCTTTTGTTAAGAAAAAAAATCAGTGTAGGGAAGAGTTTGTAGTGTATATGAGTATTTATCTAAGGAAAGAGGGGTGTATAAGTAGTACATATGTATCTACTTACATTTTAAAAAATAAAAGGATAAATCAAAGCTAGTTTTTGAAAAGGGGATTGATGGAATAGTGAAAGACAGAACTAAAAGCTTGACTTCTTTGAATATACCTTTTTTGGTGAATTTTTCTTTGGGAGCATGTAACAATTTAACATAATTTTTAAAATTAATTGTTGAAAAGCATTCCATAGATATTAAAAATAAAATGAAAGAAATGAAGATAAATGTCCATCCAACTAGAGGTATAACTGCACAGTAGGGTACTAGCCAATGAAGCTTTTAATCAAAGTATTGTTCTGTACTTTTCTACTGTAATACACCTTAAGAACTAAAAGAACTACAAAAAGTTTGTGTTATCAATAATCACATTTGTATGATTATCCTAAAAATGTTCGGTTGGTATCGTGAGATATGACATATAAGTCAATTGTTCTCTTCAAGTATTCTCAGTGTCACTGAACACCTCTCAGCATGGAGAAAGGAGAGATACATGTGAGACAGAAATGAAACCTTGTGGTCCAGTTTGAATTGGGAGTATGTGTATGACACTTAGATAATGTATTTTATTTGAAAACAGTGAACATCCTTAGGGCATAGTTCGCGGCCATGAAATATGTCTAACAGGAGTCAGGGCTTTTTGGCAAAATACTTGAATCCAGTTCTAGACCAGAAAGTGAACAAGTTGAAGCTGGAACATCTTGTTATACTACATAGCAAATTGAACTGTTTCCCACAAGTCCAGCTGGAATAATTTGAGCATCAATAATGGATAAGAATCTCTTCAGTGGATTTAAATATATACATGTATAGCTTTATACAGCTTATATAGCTCATAAGGATACTGAAAACAAAAAGCAAATAACTGTTCACAGTTGGAGAATGCCAGTTAACCAACAATTTCTTTTGAAAACTAGTGGGTAAAAAAAAGTGAGCATTTATTTCACCTTTCCTTTATGAACTGTACCACAAATACAGTGAAGTTTAGTGAAGTTTCTCTTTATAGAGGTACTCTATAGTGAAGTTTCTCTTTACAGAGGTACTCTAGATAATAAATAAAGAAGGAATTACAATATCACCATTTCACAATTCCTAATAAATTAATGGATCTAGGCATTGATCATTAATGGCTGCTAAAACCAGAGACAGCCAGATATTACGTGTCTCCTGATGAAGGAAAATAACCCCCTTTTTGAAGGAGTCTTACTTAAATAATGAGTCTGAATCTCATCTAGTCTCTAGATCCAACTCTCAATTTACAGAAAATACAGAGTATATTAAAGACAACTTTTAGACAAATTATTTAACAATGATTGCTTCTTTTCTTGGATCTCATTATTATTTACTAATTATAGCTTTTAAAAACATGTAATTATTTATCAAGTGCCTCAGCCTTCCAGAACTTTCCCAGTTCACTGAAGGAAACTTCAAACAGGTTTAAAGAAAGAAAAAACCTCAATATTAAATATGGGTATGATGCAAATCAGTTCAAGGTGGATTCTGGTTAGCGCTGTGCTGACAGGCTGGCTAATGGCATTCTCTGAGAAGGATTACCTCTGAACGAAAGTGTATCACTGAAATATGAATGTAAAGGAAAAAGATTAAATGTCTTGTTTTGAAGTTAATTTAATCACAGAGCTTTGATATCTATCTCCTTTTCATTCCAAGGATGTTCCTGATCATTATCAGCAGAATTTGGTGTTTTTCATTTATTTTTTCTGACAAATCACATTATATACTTGTGAGATGTCTGAGTCCCTGCCTATAGATAGGTTTGAATTTTCTCAATACACACTCAGTGAAGACTCTACCCGTCAGATATTTGTGGAAGTCACTTCAGAAATTTAAAAAAAAACCCAGAAAACAGGTGGTAGTTTTTTCCTTATGAAGTAATGGCTTCTTGAGAAAGGTTTAGTTATTCAGTCATTTATTCATTGTCGTCAAATATTAAGTGCCTATTATATGACAACTTCTAAGGGTGGTGCTAGAGATATAATGATTTACTTATTAAATTTATTTAACAAATAGTTTATAGTACTCATTATATGTTGGACGTCTTTACAACTGGCATATCTGTGATATAAACACAGAGAGGTTGGCTCCAGATTCTGCGTCAGAGGTTCCCAAACTTTTTCCATTCATAGCATTTTTACTATAGCAGTAATTCATTTCATGGTATTACTAGACCAAAAAAATTTCTTAGAGTTCTATTATTACATATTTGGTTTCCCAAAGTTAATAATAGTAGTATATGTAGTATCTGACAGACGTCCCTGTGTTTTTCTCAAATATTTAAAAGATCTTGCGGCACTCCTGGGAGTTTACTGCATGCCCCAGGTACCTAGGTACAAAGTTTGGGAAATGCAAATTTACTTGTTTAACCACTATACATGCTGCTTACATATGAAAAAACAAAAAACAAAAAACAACAACAATAAAACAGTGCCTACTCTTAGTCTGGACTCTGACCACAAAGAAACCAGAAATATCCTATCAATTCAAAAATTATTTTTAAAAATCAAGGTGAGATATAAACAAAATTATAGCTAAAAATCAAAATAAAATTCCAATAAATGTGTACTTCAAAGTGTTGGTTCTCAGTCATGGTCTTCTACTGATACACTAGAATGTGTGTAACAGTTGGCAGAAGTAGTATAAAAATGCTTTAGTATTAGCTAAAGTACTCAAGGTTTGAGAGTGATGTACATTTTAAAAATAACATAAAGGCAATTCAAAGTTATCACTATTATGTACTTTCACTTCCACATATTTTACTGAATGGAGGAAATAAACTATCATATGTATTGTATATCCAGCTCATTAGGAATTGTTAATTACTCTCTTGATATAAGATAGATCCATGAGTATAGGTAATATACATGAGTTCATCAGGGGTCATATCTTTTGCAGAAAAATAAAGTCAAGAACCACTGTTTAGAGTATCATAAAGGCAGCATGATAAAGTGAAGAACATAGGTTTTCAGTATGCGAGTAGAACCCTGGATCAACCAATGAAATAACTGTGAGACCATGGGCAAACTACCCAATGTCTCTTACCACATCAGTTTCCTCACCTGTGGAATGGGCAAATAATATTTAATTTGTATCTTGTTCTGAGTTAAATAAGACACCGAGAATGCTTACTGCTTGACACGCATTATTAATTAAATAAATACTGAATAAATGAAGTAAAGAAGGGGTATTATTAAAAAGTTGACTTCATGAAGTATTATATGAATAATATAATCAAAATGCTATTGTATTTCTGAGGGGTAGAAATTACACCTTGAGGGATCAAAAAAGATTTATAGGAGTGGATTTTGAGGGCAGCTTAGAGCAGTGACTTTCAAACGTTTTACCATGACCATACACACACACAAAAATGCATTTTTATATGACTCATTAAAACTTTATGTTGGTAAAATTTTAATACATTCAAAATAATAATTTGCTTTCTATATTTGATGCATCTTGTTTACAGCATACTAAATTATTTTTATGTCCCATAGTTTGAAAGAAACTGATTTAAAGTATGGACAGAAACTGAATCTGAGTTTTTATTTCAGAATCAACTGGTACACAGAGAGGGACTGATCCTTCTAATAGTACAGTGGGCTAAATATGCTGCAGATACTACCAATCAAATTACAATATTTGGAATGTATTACCAATGGCATATATGTTTCACATCGGTGTGCTCACTAGAATTAACAGAAGAAATATTGAAGATTTAGGAGTAATAAACACACACACACACACACACACACACACACACACACACACAACTATAAGCTGAACCATGCTCAGGCAGCAATAGGAGGAAGCCAGTGTGTAGGGAAGGTTATCGGTAAAGGATGCTTTTTCCGTTGGGCAAGTGCCCGTGTTGGTGTTCTACAGGGAAACAAAGTAAATCTTGGAGCCATGGCAAGGTGGAGGGGGTCAACCAGAGATTCTCTATTAAATCAGGGTCATTGATGAGAGCCAAAATATTCCAAATCAATTTTAAATACTGATTCAGTAGTAGGAGAAAACTCAAATCATCTCTGATGAGAAGCACCCCCAAGTTTAGGTCCTAAACATTTTCATAGATTAAACTCCAAATCAAATGTTCCAAACATGTAAAGAAACAAGCCACTGTGAGTAAAAGTCAGCAGGAAGGAAGGAAAACAAAAACAGATTTAGACCACCAAGAACATCAGATACTGGAGTTATTAGGTGAATAATACAATTATGTATGAATGTTTAAGGACAAACAGATAAAATAAGCAAATAAAATGAGACCAAAAAAGTGACCAGGCAATTTCACAGAAATGGCTAATAAATATATGAAAAGCTGAACAAACTCATTAGTAATCATGGAAATTCAAATTAGATCACAATGGATGCCATTTCACACCCTCTAGATGAGGCAGAACTGAGGTCTGGAAATGTTAATGTTGGCAAGAATGTGAAGCAATGGGAACGTTTATACTCTTATTAGTGGGAATGCAAATTGGTAGAATCATTTTGTAAAACAATCTGGCATTAATTATAAAGATGAACATGTGCATTCTCTACAACTTGGCAATTCTATTCCATAGAAAACCTCTAATGAGGTCTAGTAAGAGAAACCCATGTAAATGAGATCCCAGGTTTTTACATATGAAGTCTAAGAGTAAGGTGAAAATAAACTATTCTTAAAGAAGGGGAACAAGGAAATTTGCCTAGGTGGTAGGGAAATTTTGCCTGGGTGGTGGAAGAATTTGGAATCATAAGCCAACCCTCATAAAGATTTGAAGTTCAAAATCATGCTACATATTATGTATGAAACCCTCACCAGTTAATTTAATTAAAAATTATCTTTTGTTGGTAGTGCCCCTAGGAGACTGATATAAGTGTATGTAGATCTCTTAGAGGACTCAACTTCCATCCTCTAGTAATTTCCACAGGAATAATCTATGAAAGGAATAGGCGTGGTTTTAGGTATGAAAGCTATGCAGGGACTCCCTCTCACAAGGTGTTCTAGGTCTTGCTATTGCCAAATGACTGACCTTCTCGGCTGTAGAGACTAACATTGAATAACTGGTCTCCTACCATCCCTTGAGACCTCTTTTGTTCTGGAGGGGGCAGCGGGTCATCCTTCCATAAGTGACACCTTTTCCTACTATGGATATGCCTTCCCTGCCTATAGTACTTTTGTTTTGATTTAAGGTGGAGATAAAATAGCAAGTGGGGGTGTGATGAATCCTACCTAGTAGAGGGAAAAACTGATGTAGGAGAGAGAAGGGAGAATTGCTAGAGCAAAGTCCGTGAGCAATGAACTCCCTATCAGGCTACTCATTCTTGAAATGGCAAAGCATTGGGCGTTATGGTTAGTTGTAGTGGTTCTGTTGGTACTTGTCCAAACCACCTTTATCAGAAGGTACATCCATCCCCCAACTGTTGAAGTGCTGTCTGTTAATGGCCCACAGTTGTTTCTTTCCAGGGAGAATAAGCTATAATCTAGGCCAAATAGGAACCTGGTTGCCCAGTCTGCTTATGAAGGGCTACTCCCATACCTTACCCCCATGCCAGGTCAATGTGAAACAGCTTGTGCTAGATTCCCCCTTGGAGAAAGACTGAAGCTAATTTATAGCTGAGATCCCTTTCTTCCTTACCTTACCCTGCCCCAGGCTGTTATCCTCCTCCTCAGCCCTTCCTCAATAAACCTCTCAAACAAGAATTGTCTTCTCAGGTTCTGTTTCTAGAGGACCCAAACTGAGATAACTGTCTAGATCCTTATCTTCCATATGTTCTTTTTACTAAAAATACGTTCAGCACTTGCCTACATTCATGCCATTTAGTAAAAGAAAGAAAAAGAAAAAAACGCTTACCTGGTTTGTCCTACTGCGGTGTATTTTCCCAAGGTGAAAACTCTTGATGTATGTGAGGGCGGAGAAAGGGATAACTCATGATACTGATGGTAGGATAGCCTCCTTTAACCATTAATCAACACCGTAAACACAGTAGATTTTTAAATTTTTACGGTTTGGTATGTGTTATTGTATCAGATAGACGATTGATAGATAGATAGATAGATTTGGTATTTAAGAGTAATTTCTGTTAAGCCTGTATTTTAGCCTAAATTGTAACATCCTTTATTCAGAACTTTGAAAAATGGAGTGGTAGGAATAACAATTGTTCATTAATATATCTTCCATCTCTGAATTATTGTCAAATGCAAGTATTCATTGCTCTTGATGGAAAGTCCACTGAGAGCAAATCAAAGAGAAAATTGGCAGGAATCATTAACTCCTAAAAATGACTTCATTTTCACATATTTAATATATTCACACGGTGTCAAAATTCATCCCAAGTTTGTACCTTTAATCAGAGTACCAAGCACATTCTAACAGCTTGAGCACTTAGTGGTGTTCATTCTTTTAAATGGAGTGGGGATATTTTCCAAGACCTCTTAATTTTGCAAGATACAATAGGTAAACCTTCTGAAAAAATGTATATGATTTTATTTCAGGTATAATTTAAGATAACTAAAAACTATTTTATCAGTTGTATCACAAAATTATCCAGAGGAAATCACTATTTGATTTTATTTAAAATAGTTAATATTTTTAAAACCTATTAAAATAAAATTATGTGTCAGACCCATTATATTTTAACAGTATACATATTTATTTTTATATAACATAGAAATTAATAAAATTATTTCTGAGTTTTTATATTATTATTGTTAAATATTCCCTCAAACCAAATTCCAGATAGAGAGGCACACATTTACCAAAGGAAAACTATGGCTCTTGGCATATTCTTGTCTTGCTCCATAAATAATATTCTTGTTACACATTATTAGTCTTATTATAAATTAGTCATGAAAATAGTACATGTATTTATGCTCTTCTTATATGGATAATGAAATTAGATCCATTTGATTTTAATTCTGCTTGCTTTGTTTGTAATCTATTTCATAAGATGCATCTTTAATTTATTTCAGAGTAGTTTTTAATATTATTACTAAAATATTTTTTAATTTAATAATGAGGATAGACTTTTTCTGAGAGTAAATAAGTATGATTTGGCTGGCAGGTTTGACAGTAAAGGCTGCCCATGCTAAATAGTTTTAATAGCAGATATGCTGAAGAAATTAATCAAGCCAAATCTACAGCTCCATAGTTGTGATGACTATATATCTATATATCTATGTCTCTCTCTCTCTTTCTCTAATTCCCAATAAAAAACATCTTATGAAAAATAATACACTGTTAAAGTTGCAATAAAGTTAACAATTTTTTGATTTTTCCAATATTTTCTTAGTGTATGAGGTTAAACAAGGTGCCATTATGTGAAATTGTAGTATGTAAAGTAGTTATTTGATAAATCTGGGAAAGTATTTTTGTGCTCTTTCCAGATACTTACCAAGGGATGTGCTCCAATAACTGGGTATACATTCGTTATAGAGCAGGAGGTTTAGAATTTTTTACCTGAAAAAATTGAAGGAGCATGTAACCTGATCAACTTTTTAGCTGATAGATCTTTAAAGAGATTTTCTTTTTTTCTTTTTCAAATGAGAGCTTGTTACCTAGGATTTTTAGCATCTCATCTGGAACCAGTTAAAAGAATTGAATCATTTTACTAAAAGGCAACTTCCACTCCCAATTACTTAGTTATATAACAAGGCTTTTAGCATTTACAGTTACAAAAACAAAATATAGGAAGAGAACTGATATTGAACTAATTTTCTAAATAAATCAAATTCATTCAAGGAAATATAAACTTTAAAAAAGGCCTTATCAACATCCTTAAGACATAATTTCAAATAAAATATTTTATGCTTACTAATTCCTTTTCAAAGTTTATAAGGTCAGTGCATTTTGATCAAACTCTTACTAATGATAATGCCTGAAACTCAATCCAGAATTTTTTTTAATGCTTAGAATTTTACAGAAAGAGGAAATAGATCACATTACAATATTTTAAGTCACGACATTTTGCTAAAATTATGTGAGAGTACGAACAACAAAATATTTCCATACATAAATTACATTAGGATAATATTTTTTGTGTGGTAAATTGAGTGGAATCAGAGTTATAGGAGAAAAAGAAACAATAAATAAATAAGCAATAATTCTTTTGAATGTTAAAGAAGGGCTTTCTTTATGCTTAGTGTGTGTTCCCCCTTACCCCCCAAAATGATTGAGGATGTTCAGTTACTTTTGCTGAAAGCAATAATTGGAACCACTTGACTTGAAACAGGATTTGTTGCCTCATCTTTAGTCAGTGTACCCTATCGACACTCATATTTTGAAACTATTTCTTTTGTAACTCAGCAATGTACTATGGTAAATTTTAGGTTGATGAGGAAAAAAATGTAGGCTGTGTTTCTTTTACAAATTGGGAAAAGGACGATTATGCAAGGGGAGTGGAAAAGGAGACCAGTAAGCTGTCAGGACCTCAGGTGCATTCTCCTGTACATCAAGTATAGGAAGGAAGGCATAGGAAAGTTGAGGATGTTGCAACTGATTAGCTTAAAACCACTCCTGCTAGAAATGTCCTTGTGTACTCCTAGGATTACACGTAAGCCAGATGTTTGGAAGACACCAGCACTAGAGTAACTGTGTAGATGACCAGGTAGCACTAAGTACCTTTTTAAGGTAAGGGGTAATCAATTAAAAGTGAATCAGCAGTGTGATTGTGTGTTTTTCTCCAATGAACTTTAACAGTTGGAGTCATAAGTGGAGTAAATGGACAGTTAAACAGGGCTGGAGTTTTGCCTTAGTTATGGCCAGAGGTTGAAGGTGTATACAAGGGAATTAAATCTGTAGCAAATTAACTGGGAAATGAGAAGGGGAGAGGGGTAGGGGGTAAAAATGTTGTTGGAATTTGTGTAATAGATTAAAAAAAATATGAGGTGATGGCACGAAAGGGGGAAGTTTAAAACTGAGGTTATGTAAAACATACTCTATGCTCTTTGTTACATCCATACAACATGTAACATGTAGGAGGCTTTAGCCCACTATAGCACCTCTAGTCCATTGTTCTTATTTTACAGGTGAAGACACTGAGACCCAGTGACTTTAAATGAGAGGGTTTTGCCTAAAATTCTAACAGGACTAGGACCAAAATCTGACTTTTCTGATTATCGTGTTCATTGCTTTTTTCTATCCCTCCCAAAGTGACTTTTTTTTAATATATTGTTTTCATGTTATATAGGCCTACCAACTCCCATAGCGTTCATATTTTTCCTCCTATGAGAATACGAATGATTTCTTACAGGTTTACTCTTCCATGTGTGGGAAAGATCCTATTGATAATATTTTGGGTCTGTTCTTATGTCAGTGCCCTGTGGAATCACAATCTTCAAACATGTAAAAAATTTTCACTGCAGTTAAAACTTTTCTGAAGGCATCAGTTACAAATATTGCAAAATGACCTTCCAGAATCATGTAAACAGCTCAGAGCATACTAAATCAATCATAAATTATACCTGCTTACTTGGCATATATGCTTTGAAAATGAAGCAACACACACACACACACACACACACACCACTGTTGAGAACATGTCTGTCAGTTTTTAATGGAATGAAATACTTCAGAGACTGCCCAGAGATATTTATGGTACTTATGGTCATGGCCATGCTTTAGAAGAGTGCTTCTAGTTTTCAAAGAAATAATGATGTCATTTTATGGGAAACTTTGTTTTCATCGTCAATAGTAAATTGAATAGAATTATTGTTTATAATATCCTAATCATGCTTGGTTATTGTGTCCATAAACTTTAGCAGGTACTACTGGGAGAAGACATGCACAGTTTGTGAGAGTCATAAAAGATACATAGTCTGTGTTTGAATGTTTCCCTCTAAAAGGACTGTTATTAGTCACAATTTGAAAATGTGAGATGTCAGACGCTATGCTACATTAAATTCTTATGACTGTAGAAATAAGTAGGTTATACATGCCTTGATAATATAAAGTCTCCTTCAAACAGGAAAATATTATGGGCTTGTAATGCAGAAAATCTTATTTCAGAAGCAAATCCTCAGACTAATCAGTGGAAAATGGTTTCTTAGAGTGACATACTGCATTTTATTTAGATTGTATGCATTTTAGTAAAATTGTTCTAAGTACTTCTGAGCTTACCTCAATAAAGAATATGGTTTTATAATTTCAAGCTAAACAATTTTTATAGATAGAATTCTTTTTAAAATTGCAAGATTTTACTGCACTAGGAGTTGTTCCCTGGCTTCCTATATTTACTTTTCCCCCCAAGACAGTAAGTATATCTATATTTTCTAGTTTTATTAAATTCTTACTTGCCTGTATGATTTTGTTTAGTTTTAAATGTATCCCCAACTGCAGTTCAAAATTCAGAGCCTCTACACACTGTTTACCTAAATTCATATAAAGCATATATTCCTATAAATTTTATGTGAAAACTGGTCTCTAGCTTACCAAACATTGAAGGATTGGCTTAACATTTACGTGACCCTAAATCTAAATACATTTCCATCTCCAGGCTTTCTATTAAAATCAGAGTTGTCTGTGGTTGTTTTATAAGCCAGCACTGTCGATAGGCAATCAGACTGAAACAGCATTTTATCCCCTATAAAGTTTTTACCCAGCTCCTCTCAGAAAACATATAGAGAAAAAGTATAGATATAAGTTTTCATCCTAGTATTTTGCCAGGATACGGTACTTCATTCACCTTTTTATCCATTCAAACAGATATTCAGTGGATCCTATAAACATTGTGCAGCATTATCAGCTTCATTTTAACCCACTTAGCATGATCATAAAGAACCTGCCTAGAGAAAGGCATTTAAGAAAGAATGATAATCACTTTGAATTTTGTTGTGATTCCTAGTGTAGAAAAGCCACATAAAATGCTGATGTTAAGTATAGATGTAAACCAAGTTAAAAAAAAAACACCAAGAACATTTTATGTCAAAATGTCACTGTACTGCTTAAACAAAAGACAATTGTTTATAACGTAATAAGGCCATTTATTCCATACTAGAGTCCAGTGGAAAAATCAGGGTGGCCAGCATATGCTGAACCATTAATAAATGGATGCTCTATCATATGTTATGGGAGATTAATATATTGACTGAAAGTAAAATTGTATGAGAAGCACATTTCTCTCAGTGCCAGTGAGCAGCAGATGTAGATGATATAGGCAATGTAAAGAAAATTTCATTGTCCGATTTATAAAGAAATCTAGATAATAACCATTGAAGAACATTCTAACCACTAGTAAAGAATTAGTAGTGGAATTTCAGGAAAACATACTCAATGCATAGTCTTATTCTTTAAAAATGATAAGAATGGTGGTAGTCATTTTGCAATATGTAAGTGTATCAAATCAACAGGTTGTACGCCTTAAACTTACACAATGCTACATGCCAATTACATCTCAATAAAGCTGGAAAAACTGATGAGGTAATTTTCTCAGTATTCTACATTTTATTATTCTCTGGGACTTAATTCTGTCTCCTTTTCCATGCCAAGCTCTTCTCTGACGATTAAATTCTCAGTCCTCTGTACTCCCAGAATACTTTACTGTATGCTTGGATAGCTCTGACACCTGCATAATAAACATGGTCACACACAAAATGGTATTCAAGGATGTGAACATTTTCCTGGGAATGCAAAAATCAGGTGTGTTATTTATCAAAACTTGTCATAATAATTAGTACAGTCTAGCATGCACTTACACTGGTAGGAAAAGTAGTCAGTTGAAGAGAGTGAGGGAGAATGAATCTAGATAGTGTGGTCTCCCACACACTGCCTCTGCACTTCTCATCTTTTTAATCAACACTATGCTGGTTCGTTAGCTTCCCATAACTACTCAGTTATGAAAATGATACTGCCCCTTCTTACACTGAGGGATATCTACCTTAATATCTAAAACTTCTTTGTTTAGTTATCTCAGCTATAGAAACATAATGGATCCTAGTCATATGGGCTCTCAGTAAAGAATCTTGTATCTGCTGAAATCTCTATGTATGTTACCCACCAAATTTCTCTAAATGCTAATAAGTCACTATGAGTTTTTTAAAAGGCAAAAAAAGCAAAAAATTATTACAGTTTATACTTTTATAATATTTAATAATAATGAAATATGTACAATATTTAAAGCATGATGTATCTAAACAGAAATGAACTAGTATAAAGAGATAAGACATAGAGAGTTTATTTCACTCTAAGAATGAGGAGAACTAGACAAAGAAATAGAACTTATATCTATTGTGAGGCAAGAAATCCCTGGAGTCACACACTTGCATATGAGTTATACTAAATAAAAAAGGAATACCAGACATAAAGTCATTGAATTGAATCATTTTCTTTGTGATTTGGTGTATTTATCTAGTACAGTAGTTTTCAAACTGGAGTCCTTGAATTTATTCTAGTGAGCATACAAGTTCTCTCTTACGCTTATATATAATACGCAATTTTGTATTTTATTTCAATGATAATCTTTAAAAAGTATCATCATAGTCAAGATCAAATAGAAATATGATCACCAACCTTTTTGATTTTATATAAATTTAAACAGATATACTGCAAAATATAATTATTAGAAAGGTGAGATAAAACCTAAAGAGCTGAAACTTTAATGTTTTCTCTTGGCGTTCCAGCGGGCTGCACGCAGCCTCCTTTATAGAGCACTGACCCAGAGGAACACCGAGGGCAGTCAATGGCCGGCTATGAGCCTTATGGTGTGGACCTGACAATTGCATACCAAAAATTTCCCCATATGTTACTATTATCTGGAAATTTTAGGTCCTTGATTCTTGTTGTGGCCTCTACCCCTTGGCTGATTGTTTTATAAAAGTCAGAAAACCCAAAACTCAGATCACCTTTGACTTGGAAGCCTCCTTGTTCCATTACAGTTATGTCGTCCATTGTAAAGTCCACATTCACCCATGAATAAACAGATAGCTATATTTCTACGCCTGTGTTACTGACTTGTATAAATCCTTTTACTGTTTTTTTTTTTAATTTGGAAATAAACCAAAATGAAAACAAGCTTAATCTGAATTTAACTTGTCATTCATTTCAGTTCTTGAGTCCAAACAGATTTTGTGGTTGTGCTTAACTTTCCAACTTATGGCCTAGTACAGGTGATATTAATGCCTAATTTGAGTCTCTATTTTAATGTAATTTGTGCAAAGTAATACTTACTTGCCTCTGTAAGTTAATGAGAAATGACACAGGGATAATTAATAAGTGGGTGGTAGGAGAGCACGAAGCAAAGGCCAACAGGATGTACAAATGAATCCTTGATGCCAAGAAAAAGTTTGAGCAAGCTGAACTGTCATGAGTCTCTGCACAGCAGATGGTACCATATTCACACCGCCCAGGTTGCTCACATTGTGAGAAATATTTAAGCAATAACATCTTCCATCACATTAAATTAATGTTGTTAATTTTAGTACTGACCATTGGTTAATGTTGTTTTTATATAAATTGTGGATTGGGGGGGTTATAATTGAATACAAACTCCAAGTTTATATATAGTTTAATATTAACAAATATTTGTTGTAATATAAAAATGTTTTAAATTATCACTGCTGTTTATAATTGTTTCTCTTTAAAAGGGACCTGTAAAACATTCAAATCTGAAAAACACTGACTGGGACATGGCTAATAATAGTAAAGTGCATTAAAATTATAGTTTAGCATATACCTTTTTAAAAGAATAAAGCACCCCCTATAGGTTTCTAAATTAGTTGTAATCTTGATAGGGTGATGGTGATGTTGACAGAGTTAACTCAGTTTCAAAAGCCTCTTGATTTGTCTTGGACTTTCTTTCCAGTTTAATTTAAGTTTCTCAACCAGGGAGCAGCTCAAATGATTTGTAGTTTCATAAAGCATTCTGAAAGGCCATTTCATTGGCCATAGGAAATAAACTTAGAATCAGATTCCCTCTACCCAGTCTATGATAGAATGCCGCTTTCACAATGTGCCATACAACTTTTATTAGAAATTGTTGTTTCACCATAAAACCAAGTTCTTCACTATATTTCTGGACATGCTCAGTGAATAAATATTTATACTATGATTTAAGCACAGTTTATAGACTTTGAAGACTCTGGATCTTAACATTAACACAATTTCTTTATTTCCAAAGACTAATTGCTCTTCTTTTAAGAAATTTAAATTACAGAAAAAGAAATCCTTCATGTCTCTGGATGTTTTTCATCAGAGTTTTCAATTTTGAAAGCTAAGCTATAGTAAGTCCTAATAACAACAATAAATAGCAACAACAAATTCCAATAAGAAAAAGTAGCACCATTTTGAGTTATTTTTCTGCTTTTTTTTGTATTTTTTTCTTCAGTTTTCATATTCTTATGCATATTCCCATACACACATATTTATAGTAAAGTTACCTTTAGAAATTAAAATGTCAATTTAACTGGAATTGTTACTTCCCACAGATCATGTATTTCAGGCAGCGTTTATTTCCCTAAAGACTTTAACAGAAATAAAAATAGAAATGTCTTACTTTTCCATATTAGTATAGGTGTAGTTACAAATTCTTTAAATGGTTTTAATTTAATACTCCTAGTTTACTACTTGTATTTAGTCTTTTTTCTCTCCCCCTCCACACACACTTGTTCATAAAGAAGAGTCTTAAAAAAAAAAAAAACTTGAAAGAAAATGTATCATAAATATGACCACATCAAGTATTAGTTTAGACTTAACATCTGGACTCAAATATGGTAAGCCATCATTCTTGAAGCTGCTGTTATTAATAATTATCAGGCCAAATTACATTGTCATGTCAGTGGTTTGGTGAACTATGCATCATAGCCTGTTGGTCATCTAAGTCTGAGACAAATACAAAGTTGAAAAGCATCAGACAAATATATTATAGCAGATGATATGTTGCCTAATAGGAAGGGCTCAGTATATTCAGTGTATATGAATATGTATTGCCAAATGAAGAGGTTGTCAGTGTTAAGAATTGATATTTTGTCTTAATATATTGCTAAATAGGAAGAGTATTAATATACCGCATTGTAGTTACTTCAACCAAGGTGACTTATATATGTAAGTAAATCAGCAGTACATAACCCCAGAGGCTGATGCTTCTGCTTCTAAGAAAGAGAGATTGCTTTCTCTGGAGTGAGTTGTCCTTGGTTAGCAAATGTATTAATGGAGGTACAATCATCCAGCAACCTCAGCCTGTGAAAGGGCATAGACTGGAAGGGAAGAAGAAGTAACTAAACAAAGAATTGTTTAAGTTGTTCTTGATAAAAGATTACATCAATTTGGCAATTTTGGGTGAACATTAAGCAACTGAAAGAAGGAAAGAGAAAGAGAAGCAGAGGAAGAGGAGGAGAAAAAAGAGAAAAGGAGGAGGAGGGGGATGAGAAGGCAGAGAGAAAGGAGAAGGGAGGTGAAGAAGGAAAGAGGGAGGAAGAGGGGGAAGAATAGTCTTAGCAATATAGTGATCTGTGAGGAACTAGCAGAAAAATAGCCAGAAATTAATGTCATATATGGATATGGCTAAAGGATTTTTAAAACTTGGATGTGCAGTACTGAATTTTAACTCTTGTTATTGTGTATAGTCTCCTTTGTAACCAGAAGCCTCCATCAAAATCTGTTATAAATAAGTGCTCTGTCTACGTGGAAAGTCAAGGGAAATATGGCAATGTGTAGGGAATAAGGATGTAGAGACAGAATGCTCAGTTCTGTTTCTGTGTCACTCACTGTGTGGCTTTAAATAAATCACTCAATACTTACTTCCTACTCTGTGCAAAAAAGCATTATTCTTGGTGTTCTACAGATTTAACACAAATCCTCAGAACAATCTAAGTATAATGATAACCACTTTAAAATTAGTGAGATTAGAGGAAATATAAAATACCCATCACAATGTATATACTCAAAATATAATTTTTCACATTATTAATAAATAATAGGAAGGTCATCATGAGATGCTTTTCTAAACCTTTTTTTTTTTCCTTTTTGTTAACTTATATGTTTCCAAACTTAGACAAATATTTCCTTTAGATTTTTTTTTCACCAGGTCTCCTTGCTTAAATCGAAATCTTCTCAAATTGTATTTTCCTCCAACGGCCTTTTTGTGTAGTAGGAACTACTGCCTCACTTCCTAGTTTCACGATGGAAACTTGAAGTGATACTCATGGTTCCCCTCTCTTTGTTCCGTAGATTCAATTCACCAACTTCAGTAGACTTGTCCACCAAATATCTCAGGTTTATCTCCTCCTCCCAGTTCTGACGTGGTCACTCTGATGTAATCACCAACACCTCAGTGAAACAGCACTTCTCCTTGTTTTCTTACTTGAATCCATCTCAGGATATAATTCCACGGAGGATATAATTTCCTGCTTCGATATACCACAACTCTCCTTGAAAGACTGTCCTGTCAAACCCCTGTGACTCCCTTCCTTAGGTCTGTGTGAGCAAATCCGAATGTACATAAAGACATGGTTTACTTTGGCTAATTTCATTTGTGACTTTTAATGCTTCCCCATAAGGACTTCGAAATCATTCCTTAACCCTCCTTCCCTATTGAATTTCCACAGAGAGCACTTTCTCTTCTCTCTCCTTTCCTTGATCAATACTCAGCATCTTCATGAAACTTACCTAACTTTTTTCAACATTTCACTGCCTTTTAATTTTATAAACATTAGTATGTTTCCTAATTCATAATTGGATATCTTGCTTATTACGTCAGCTCTTTTCCTAACCGTGCCCCCAAAATACATGCTGAGGTTTTTCTCTCTTTCCATGGCATAACCAGAATTTAAATGACTTTAGATCAATCCTTAGAATGATTTTTAAATGTTTCTTTTCTTCTGTTCCTTAGAGATGCTGACCCCTGTTACCCTTCTAAAGTAGTAAATTTTTATCTGTGGAATGTCTTCTGTATCCATCCTCTCCTGCCTAGTTCCACTGACACAGGGTTAGTCCAGGTCTTATTATTGTCCGTGTGATTTATTGCCACAATTCCCTGTATGGTGTCTCTGAGGGTTTCTCTCCTGCCTCAAGTCCTCCCACCCATCCTACACTGTTATTTTTCTAAGTCAGAACTTCGATTGGTCCTTCTTGAAACATAAAAAAAACAAAACAACAAAACATCCAATGGTTCTTCATTTGCTGCAGAATGAAACCTAAACTCATTGTGTCCTTTGTGTCACTATATAAAATAATACTAAAATAACTTTTTAGTCTCCCTTTCATATTTTCTACACAAATACAAGATCCAGCTCACCAGACAAATATTGTACCTTCCCATCTCAGAATTTTTCTGAGGGATTCTTTTTGTCTGGCCTATTCACTGGTTGCTGGCATTCCCTTAAATCATTGATGGTCTGGTTCAAATACCACCTTCTCCATAAATTTTTTTCTGGTTACCTTCATCACAATTCAGCATTCTAGTAGCTACAATTCATCTTTTATTTATATCTTGCTTTTGTCATTTTATATAATACATTGAAATTATTTGCATGTATGTGTTTCCTCTAGCAGACCATTGATCTTATCCAAAATTTCCAGAAGCTATTCCTGTGTTCTAGCCCTAATCATATAAAACTGTACTTTTATTGCAGTAGGAATTTCATTAATACATTTTATTGATTGAATTCAGCTTCTCTTGAATCTCACCCATGGCTAATCCAGTTCTATATAGAGTACCATCTCTTAAATAATGTTAACTCTATGACTGCCAGTTATTGACAGACATCAGATAGTTTTGACATATTTGTATATTATTACCAACATTTATAACTGAACATTAGAATATAGTATTTCATATTTTGATATTTAGACAAAAATTCTAAAGTAAACATAAAGAGGTTGACTTACTGATTGATCACATTTAACAAGACTATGAGAAACTTGCTTTATGGAGCTAATATGTCCTGTCCATATTCTAAAAGAAGTTAAATAGTTTCCAAGTGCTCTAAGACTGAGAGGACACGCGTGCACACACACACACACACACACACACACATCACACAAACCCACACACATCTCTTACACATTCTTGATTAGTTAAAATAATGTTCAGTTCTTATTTAATGAAAATCCAGATTTCTATAAGGACATTATAAACCCACATAAAAGAAGAAGAAGCAGTTTCAGTTGAGAGGCTAAAAAATATACTGCAGTTTCCATTTAAAAATTTGGACTTTTTGTTTTTTTACAACCAAATAAAAAACAAAAATACAAATATCCTGATGTTTTAAAATAATCTGTATTCCTTATCATCTATGACTTTGTGTGCATACAGATCAATTCATACACAACTAAACATATAAAAATGTTTTCAACCTTTCACTTCATATCCTGGTATTTGTAGTGGGATAATAGTTAATAAGACCAAAATTCTTAAGATGGAAGAACCAGGGTGTAAAGCTCCTGTTTTCCTACAAACTCCTTAACTTCCAACACCATTTTAAAAAATCAAATTTGCAGCAATTCAGTGAATGGAGATTTAAAAAATCTGAAAAATTACTTTAAAATAATTAAACAACTCTTACAACTTCATCTATTTCATTAAAATATGTTTTCAAGACTCTTAGATTCATTCTGTATATCTGATGTTTAAACAAAGCACTTTTATTAATTTACTCACTAAAGTAAAGATATAGCCAACAACAAGCAAACCATTAATAGTAATATATATGTAGCATTAGAAAATAGACTTGAGATAAATAAAATACATTTCTAAAAAGCTTTTCTTCCTTCCAGTATTACATGGTAAGAACTGAACAGACTAGCTATAAGGAGACAAATTTTCAGATCTTTGGGGAATAATCACTTTTATGAATGTGATTAAATATACAAACACATATGCATATTTAATACATGCATTTGGATGATTTATCAAAATTGAATGCTCATAATGGAAGAATTTAATAGATACATAATACCTAATAATTTTTAAGTTAAGCTTCACTATCTTATGTTAAAAAATATAAAGGTATTAGATGAGCTTGGCAAAGGAACAAATTATGAATTATGATTCCTATCTTAAATTTTCATTTATTAGGGTTACATCTTCTAATGAGGACAGTCAAATTACAAAATATTTGTTCAAATAAAAATATATAGGGAAAAGCAAACACTCTGCAAATGTAATGATCAATGGAAAAATTCAAGATCAAAAGTCAATATTAAGAGGCATTATAGTATATTTGGTAGGAATTAAGACTTCCAGAATTCAAATAACAACCTTCCTACCTTCTGGTTATGTAACTTTGAACAAATTTTTAAACTCAAAGCATCTCTGTTGCTTCTTCTGTAAAATGGATTACTAGAAGCACTCATGACTTAGATTGTTTTGAGGATTTGAATTAAAATCCATAGAACACTAAGAATAATGCTTTGCATAGAGTCAGTAGTAATAAAAATTATTTTTTATTATTGTTGTTTTACCTATTGCTTTGTTTTGAAATGTCCATTCTAACACGTCAATTCCATTCTTTACTGTGGCATCCCTATTATTTCATTTCTCTTTCAGTCAGGTGATCCAATCACAGTAAATATGCTAAAACTATGCTTAAATTATAAGACACCTGGCAGAAATTTCAAAATTTCGAAATCCACTCATGTTTTGTTTCTGAAAACAGATGCATATAGGTATGCAGTTTACATTTAGCATAAACTGTTTAAATATTTCAATTTAGTCCTGCAAGGCTATTATTTTGGCTGACTTAATAAACATATCAATTTACCCACAGTGCTTGAATGAATGACTTGGATACACAGATACACTTTTTTTTTTTTTTTTTTTTTCAAATCTCTGCCCTCCTTGCGCTTATGGGTTTGTTTGTTTGTTTGTTTGTTTTTTAATTTTTAATTTATTATTTATTTATTTATTTATTTTTGGCTGTGTTGGGTCTTCGTTTCTGTGTGAGGGCTTTCTCCAGTTGCGGCGAGTGGGGGCCACTCTTCATCGCGGTGCGCGGGCCTCTCACTATCGCGGACTTCTCTTGTTGCGGAGCAGAGGCTCTAGACGCGCAGGCTCAGTAGTTGTGGCTCACGGGCCCAGTTGCTCCGTGGCATGTGGGATCTTCCCAGACCAGGGCTCGAACCCGTGTCGCCTGCATTGGCAGGCAGATTCTCAACCACTGCGCCACAAGGGAAGCCCCACCTTTGTTTTTTGTGACTAGAAATTTTCTGCATATATACACGCACTTGAGTGCATGCACACACCCACATTAGAAATGGGCAGGGTTCAGATGTGTGTTTATCTAGATGCCTGATGTCTTTTATAGGAATATATATATACACACAGACGTGTTTTCTCTCTGTATATGTATATATGTATACACGTTTGCATTTGTATATAAATAAATATATAGAGAGGGACCCCTTCCCACTTTTTTTTTTTTTTCTCCTTACTGTGCATAGGAAATGATACTTGTATCTTTTCAGAGCTGTCGATTCACCTGAGCCATTACTGTCCTGATGAACAGGACTTTTTTAACTGTTTGAATGATGTTAATGATATTAAATTGTATTATTGCCCTAATTGCTTATTCTTTTACTTGCATTTGAATAGCAAAGTAACGTCAGTAATACTATTGCAGATGGAAAAAATTTATTTGATAATTTTTTTGTGGTGGGCTTGTTGCTATAACAACGGTTTTCAAGCTAAGCACTATAAAACTGCTTTTTAAGTTTGGATGAGCTAGTTATCCTAGTCATATACTTGCCTTTTCTATGTTTTGGTTTCCAATATAGGAAACAATTCTTTTCGTTTTCCTGTTAAATTTTATTACTTTGTTCTGAGATTTTAAAACATAGTTTAACTTTACCCCTGCCAATGCACACCGCCTATTTTTTTCTTTTCTTTTCTTTTCTTCCCTTTTTTTACATTTTAAGACATTGAAATCGAGATGTGCTTTTCTACAGCAGAACACACAGCTTTGAACCGATTTCTTCTGCTTTGAAGTAAATACAGCAATGTTTAAATGTAGCATATTCTGAAACAGTTTCAATTTCAAGATCTCTTTTAATTCCCTTTTTTCAGTAGTACAAAGTGAAATTGTACTCCACAGGAACTCCAAACATTTTTTCTTAAGTAGAGCAGTAAAAAAGGCTTAGAATTAAATTATATAAACTTAGCAGGTAGCAAAAATTAATTGTGTTTTTTATTTTAAAAAATGGTTTCAAAGAGTCAGAACAGATGAGTAGCTGGCACTGTGCAAAGTTCTAACATGCGCAAATGCATGGGCACACACACACACACTCAAAATTGAATTTATTGAGACCAAGAACCAAGAACGTATATTCTTTCCTATTAGCATATAGCACTGAACAGAAAATTATTAAAACCTTAGTATGATGAAGAGAACTGTCCAAAGTATAACTCCATCCCCAACAACCAAAATAAGAAAAAGAAAAAAAAATCAATTGACTTCTCCTGATTATAACAATAAGTACAGTGAGAACTGATCATAACTAAAGTGAAGAGATATTGGAAGGGATATTAAGCTGGGTATGGAATGAGCAATATAATATTAGGGAATAAGCAAAGTTGCATTTTGTCTCTTTGCTCAGAGAACCCTAACCACATACCTGTGGACATCCATAGTGTTTCATTTCATCATGCCTTATATTACCTTCATTAGGGAAGGGGTTCCATATGGTACACATGTGACCATACATGGATGTAATATTTTACAGTGAGAATTACAAAGAGATGCATTTGGTTTTCCAATGAGCTGAGAACAAGCACAGATGTGCAGAGACCAAGGACAGCCATAGAAGAATGTCAAAGCTGTAGACATTATTAACCTAGAGAATTCAATGATTTTTCCTTATAAAACTCTTCTAAAGAAAAGTTTTATATAGAACATTTCTCTCTTAACCCACTTTTTCTAATCTACCACTACCTTGTGTTTCATCCAAATTTCTTTCTTTAAATAAAAGTGCATTCATACAGTTATTCTACTTTCTACTAACCCCTAAAATTAGTCACAAACATTTCAAAGTTTTCTAAGATTTTTAACTAGTAGTAACTAAGAAAAACATTCTACAAAGGCACATAAGGAGCAGTCACAAGAAATCTTAAAACTTTTATAATAGTGTACCTGGAACTCACCTAATCTTACTAGGTAAGCTCTCTCTAAAGCTTTGGTATAGGAGCTACTTGGCCTGTCTTAACTTGAGTTATTCCCATTAAAACTCTAAAAATGGAAGTTTTAGCCATGGCAATCAGAGAAGAAATAAAAGGAATACAAATTGGAAAAGAGAAGTAAAACTGTCACTGTTTGGACATGACATGATACTATACATAGAAAATCTTAAAGATGCCACCAGAAAACTACTAAAGCTAATCAATGAATTTGGTAAAGTAGCAGGATACAAAATTAATGCACAGAAATCTCTTGCATTCCTATACACTAACAATGAAAAATCAGAAAGAGAAATTAAGGAAACACTCCCATTTACCATTGCAACAAAAAGAATAAGATGCCTAGGAATAAACCTACCTAAGGAGGCAAAAGACCTGTATGCAGAAAACTCTAAGACAATGATGAAAGAAATCAAAGACGATACAAACAGATGGAGAGATATACCATGTTTTTGGATTGGAAGAATCAACATTGTGAAAATGACTATACCATCCAGAGCAAACTATGGATTCAATGCAATCCCTATCAAATTACCAAAGGCATTTTTCACAGAACTAAAACAAAAAATGTTACAATTTGTATGGAAACGCAAAAGACCCCGAATAGCCAAAGCAATCTTGAGAAAGAAAAACGGAGCTGCAGGAATCAGGCTTCCTGACTTCAGACTATACTACAAAGCTACAGTAATCAAGACAGTATGGTACTGGCACAGAAACAGAAATATAGATCAATGGAATAGGATAGAAAGCCCAGAGATAAACCCACACACATATGATCACCTTATCTTTGATAAAGGAGGCAAGAATATACAATGGAGAAAAGACAGCCTCTTCAATAAGTGGTGCTGGGAAAACTGGACAGCTACATGTAGAAGAATGAAATTAGAACACTTCCTAATACCATACACAAAAATAAAATCAAAATGGATTAAAGACCTAAATGTAAGGCCAGACACTATAAAACCCTTAGGGGAAAACATAGGCAGAACACTCTATGACATAAATCACAGCAAGATCCTTTTCGACCCACCTCCTAGAGTAATGGAAATAAAAACAAAAATAAACAAATGGGACCTAGTGAAACTTGCAAGCTTTTGCACAGCAAAGGAAACCATAAATAAGATGAAAAGACAACCCTCAGAATGGGAGAAAATATTTGCAAATGAAGCAACGGACAAAGGATTAATCTCCAAAATATATAAGCAGCTCATGCAGCTCAATATCAAAAAACAAACAACCCAATCCAAAAATGGGCAGAAGACCTAAATAGACATTTCTCCAAAGAAGACATACAGATGGCCAACCAACACATGAAAAGATGTTCAACATCACTAACCATTAGAGAAATGCAAATCAAAACCACAATGAGGTATCACCTCACACCGGTTAGAATGGCCATCATCAAAAAATCTAGAAACAGTAAATGCTGGAGAGGGTGTGGAGAAAAGGGAACCCTATTGCACTGTTGGTGGGAATGTAAATTGGTACAGCCACTATGGAGAACTGTATGGTGGTTCCTTAAAAAAGTAAAAATAGAACTACCATATGACTCAGCAATCCCACAACTGGGCATATACCCTGAGAAAACCATAATTCAAAAAGATACATGTACCACAATGTTCACTGCAGCACTATTTACAATAGCCAGGATATGGAGGCAACCTAAACGTCCATCGACAGATGAATGGATAAAGAAGATGTGGCACATATATACATTGGAATATTACTCAGCCATAAAAAGGAACAAAATTGAGTTATTTGTAGTGAGGTGGATTGACCTATAGTCTGTCATACAGAGTAAAGTAAGTCAGAAAGACAAAAACAAATACGTATGCTAATGCACATATACGGAATCTAAAAAAACGGTACTGATGAACCTAGTGGCAGGGCAGGAATAAAGACACAGACATAAAGAACAGACTTGAGGACATGGTGGGGGAAAGGGAAGCTGGGATGAAGTGAGTGAGTAGCACTGACATATATACACTACCAAATGTAAAATGGATGGCTAGTGGGAAGCTGCTTGCATAGCACAGGGAGATCAGCTCGATGCTTTGTGACGAACTAGAGGGGTGGGATAGGGAGGGTGGGAGGGAGGCTCAAGATGGAGGGGATATGGAGATATATGTATACATATAGCTGATTCACTTTGTTGTACAGCAGAAACTAACACAACATTGTAAAGCAATTATACTCCAATAAAGATGAAAAAAAATAAAATAAAATCCTGTTATTTCAAGAGCTCTTGTCTTCCCTCAGATGTTTTCTTTTCTATCTCCCCCTTATTTCCTGTATTGTTTATATTCTATGTAGTAAGTGACAAATACAATATGGTAACAATGGCTATTTTGGTACATAAATCATTCAAATGAAATTCATTTATACTCCAGAGTATTGTTACACGTTGTCAATCAATGTCTTCCTACTTCATTCTGCAAAATTTGCTAGGTCTTTTTTCATTTGTGCCATTTGAAAAAAAATGTTCAACAAGGTTCATTGGCCTTAAGATGAACATCTGTCAGCAGGGACATTCTTATGTCTCAATTTAGTAAAACTTTTTGAAAAAGAGAGCAATTTACTGTATTTCCTGTAAATTACTATAACTTCCTTTTCACTGTGAAAATACAAAGTGTGTTTTTATTTTGAGAGGTCAAGGAGGTAGTCTTCTTTAATCATCAAAAAGTTTCAATCAAGTAAACAATTACCAGCAGTCTAAGAAATTTAAAAACAGAATTTAAATTGTAGTTATGCAACAAAAACTAAAATTTCATTTAAAATATTCAAATAGGATAGAAATTTAATATTTGAAACATAGCTTATAGTTTAAAATTTATGTCTTGAATGTGGGGACTAAGATGGAGCAAATTGTGAGGGCCCATCTTATGTATTATTAAATATTGTTTGGGAGGCTGGTATATATTTGGGAGTTTGTGTAATAAGAAATGATACATTTTTTCTAGCAGCAGTATTTCATATGAATATTTCTCCAGAGACACAAAAAATATTACTTTTTCTTTAACTGTAGGTTGAATGTAGCATTTATAAGAGTGAGAATTCCTTAAAATAATTAAACAAATTAGGCAAACTATAACACGTAAATAAAGTAAGCAAATTTTATCATTTAAATTAGTATTTTAAGTTATTTCTAATTTAGTACGTTGAAAAAGATTTTGGAATATTGCTCTATTTATAATATGTGATATAGTTCAAAAGTTATGAACATTTCTACTTATATGTGTAATGAGGTTAATGTTGGAAAAGTAATAGTGAGTGTGAAGTCAATGCTGAGGTATTTAAGATGAAATGTGATATTTTACAACTTACTTTCAGGTCAATTAAAAGTTTTTTAAAAACTTGAAAAAATATAAAGGTCAGTAAGTATAAGAAAAGCTATTCAACCTCATAAATAAACAGAAAAAATGCTAATAATAACTCATATACAATTTTAGGCCCATCAAATAGCCAAAAAATTTAAAAGTCTGAAAATACCAACACTGGAGAGAACAAACATTACAAAGAAATTAAATTTAGTGAACTAGAGATAAGCATCAATGTGGATGAATATCAGGTATAAAAGTAAGGGAAAAAACTGCAGAGAATATGTATAATAGCTAGTTACCTCTCCAGTGGAAAAAGTAGTATGTGACTCAAAAGGTGCTGGTAACATTCTATATCCTAGGCTAAGTGGTGTGTACAAGGCTGTTCTTATTATCATGCTTTAATTATAGATAGTCCATACATACCCTCTTTAGAATGTATAAAGTATTTCAATATTACAGTAATTAAGAGACACATCAGAGGAATACCTGATTTATCTGAAAAAAAAAAAAAAAGAGGTTAAAATGGCTCTGAATTCAAAACGAGACTCTGAACTCATCTCCTATCATGGGCAGACCAAAATTACAACTATTTACAGAGCAACTCTCTATGAGAATGACCTGGAGACTAACAGAAAAAAATATTTCAACAACTAAAGATATAAAGAGCCACAATGAGATGGGTGGTAGGACAGAGATGCAGTATAGTTAGGATCCACAACTCTGGGTGGCACCCCACAAATGGGAGGATAACCACACAAGGCTGGAGGAATCACAGGCCCTGACTTCAGACTATACTACAAAGCTACAGTAATCAAAACAGTATGGCACTGGCACAAAAACAGATGCATAGATCAATGGAACAGGGCAGACAGCCCAGAAATAAACTCTACATTTCTATAGTTAACTAATCTACAACAAAGGAGGCAAGAATATACAATGGGGAAAAGATAACCTGTTCAATAAATGGTGATCAGAAAACTGGATAGCTACATGTAAAAGAATGAAATTAGAACATTTCCTCACACCATATACAAAAATAAACTCAAAATGGATTAAAGACTTAAATGTAAGACTGGAAACCATAAAACTCCTGGAAGAAAACATAGGCAGTATCCTCTTTGACATCAATCTTGGCAATATATTTTTGGATTTATCTCCTCAGGCAAAGGAAATAAAGCAAAAATAAACAAATAAGACTACATCAAACTAAAAAGTTTTTGTACAGGGAAGAAAGCCATCAACAAAATGAGAAGGCAGCCTACTGAATGCGAGAAGACATTTGTAAATGATATATCTGATAAGGGTTAATATTCAAAATACACAAAACTCTCACAACTCAACATCAAAAAAAACCATACAATCTGATTAAAAAGTGGTCAGAAGATATAGACATTTTTTCAAAAAAGACATACAGATGGCCAACAGACACATGAAAAGATGCTCAACATCACTAATGATCAGGTAAATGTAAATCAAAACCACAATGAGATACCATCTCACATCTGTCAGAATGACTATCAACAAAACAACAACAAATAACAAGTGTTGGTGAGGTTGTGTAGAAAAGGGAGTCCTCATCCACTGTTGGAGAGACTGTAAATTGATGCATCCATTATGGAAAACAGTACGGGGGTTTCTAAAAAAATTGAAAATAGAACTATTACATGTCTGGCAATTTCACATCTGGGTATTTATCTGAAGAAAACAAAAGCACTAATTCCAAAAGATTTATGCACCCCAGTGTTCATTACAGCATTATTTATGGTAGCCAAGATATGGAAGCCACTTCTGTCCATCGATAGATGAATGGATAAAGAATATGTGGTATATGTGTACAATGGAATATTACTCAGCCACAAAGACTGAAATCTTGCCATCTGTGAAGACAGGAATGGATCTAGAGGGTATCATGCTAAGTGAGATAAATCAGACAGAGAAAGGCAAATACTGCATGTTCTCACTTATATGTGGAACCTTAAAAAACAAAACAAAGAAACAGAATGAAAACAGACTCATATCTACAGAGAACAAGCTGGTGGTTCCCAGAAGAGAGTGGAGTGGGTGGTTGGTCGACATAGGTAAAGCAAATAAAGAGGTACAAACCTCCAGTGATTAAATAAATAAGCCACAGCGATATAATATACAGCATAGGAAATATGGTCGATAATATTATAATAACTTTGATGATGGTGACTAGACTTACAGTGGTGATCATTTCATTAAGTAAGCAAATATCAAATCGCTATGTAGTACACCTGAAACTAACATAATATTATATGTCAACTATATTTCAATTAAAAAAAAAAGAAGTAAAGAGTAGTGGGTGGAAATTATCAATCCCAGCAAAGAGCTAGAGAGCAAAGCTCAGGGCAGACATAAAAAAATGAAGGGTTGAATGAAAATAAAATGCAATGTCTATGACTGCTTTAACAGTTTAATCTCTTATCTGAATAATAATAATAATAATAATATATTCTACCTGCCACAAGATTCTATAATCAAGGTGCTTTTCTTCATGATAATTTAATATATTTCAGAACACACTGTATTTCTACAGGGAGTATAAAAGGAGCAAGTTTTTATTTTGTTTTTCTCTTCAGTCATTCTTCAGATATGAAACAATTTTGTAGCATATTTTGATGATTATCATTAACAACAACACTTAGCTGGCCTTAGCTGAAGAGCCTTATAATAATCTGAGCTAACTAATTGGCTAATTAATTAATCACTATTTATATAATCACAGAGAATGACAAAATATACAAAACCAATCAGAAAATATCCCCAGGGCTTTTAAGGCATTAACCATGAGATTTAAAGGCTCTAATAGGGGTTGTTTTCCTCCTTGCTGGGAGGTGGCCAGCTTGGCTGCTCTTACCAAAACATTTTCTAATATCTTCTCTTTCCCATGGAGACAATTGCTACACCTTGAGTAGCAAAATGGAGCAGCATGGACTTTGTGTTCTTCCCCTGGTGTATCAAGAGATTGCTCTCTGCTCAGTAATTATCTTACACTGTGAACTAACAAAGCGAGCACTCAAGTTAGTGTTAGGTCCATTACTATTTAGCCTGTTTTAAGTGCAAATGAATTCAGGGAATGTCTAATCCTAAATTAAAATCTAGTTTGTATATAAAAAGCTTTAAAAATTGTCCTGAGCAGAAAATCCTTACTTGGCAACAGGTCTTGTTTTAAAATATGCTTTTTAAAGAATAATAATTGATTAATATGCAGAAGACAGGTGTAAATGAAAGTATGCCTTTAAACTCCTTGTTTCTAACAAAAAAGACATGTTCACAACAACTGATGTCATCAAGAAAATAAATACATAAAAACTAAGTAAAATGTTCTGAGTAGAATATAATTTCTGGGTACAGTAACTAAAATGAAGATTTAGCGTCTTTGTTCATTTAATACTTAACCCCTATATATCATTACAAATTTCAGAAATATTTATAACATAGCGTCATTTGGTACATCTCACAGTCATGTTAGGAGGGGGTCCTACTGCAATTCTTGTTAATCAAAGGGTCATAAATAAGATGGAAAAAAATTCAAAATGCCAAATTCCAGATGAAAGATTGTGCCTTCTCTGCTGCATGAACACAGTGTGTCCCCAATTAGACATTCCTTTAATTTAATTTTCCTGAGGACTGCTGGTACTTACTGAAGTTTTAGGCTTTCTTCCTTATAACCAATGAGAGCCTGAGGGGATGGCTAACAACTCGGTACATGAAACAATTTTTCAGTCTGAAACTAACTTGTCATGACCTTGAGTTTATTACAGGATATCCAAAATGATGCATTCCACCTGTTTTCCTTCTCATTTGATTCCTTCCCTTTAGTTATCATAACTAAGATTGCAAGTATTAAGCTTGATGGTTTCTAAATCTATATTGCCACCTCTGATGGTGTCTGAAACTCTAGATCTATTTTTTCAAATGCCTACATCTGGATGTCCTATGTTAAGTCATTAGATCTTAAACCAAACTCCTCATCTTCCTAGCACCTTTTCCTCTGCCCAATTCTGCATATGTTTATGGACACACTCAGGCTAAAACCCATGATACTACAGCATCTGCACCTTTTTTTTTTTCTTTTTGCTCCTTCACTGAGCATGTTTCCAAGTCCTGTCAATCCTGCATGGTCTCTCCCAGTCTCCCTTTCCATCATGACTGCCACCAAGCTCTGTCCTGGCTCTGTCAGGCCAGGCTCTGTCCTAGAAGCTTTCCAGTACTTATCTCATTCAGGTCTCATCCCAATACTAAGAACAGTGTTGTTTTCCATCGGTTCTACAGATTTGCAATCTGAGAATTGGAGAGGTTTTCAGACATGTTCGGGGTTAACGAGTAAGTGTAGATGCCCAGACTGATACCCGAACACAAGGCATTGTATTCTAAAAGAAAGCTTAGACATTCAGGACAAATAGTCTGGGTTTGCTCTGCTACTTACTAGCTAGATGAGTATCGATATTGCTACGCCTCATTTTACTCATTCAGAAAATGTACAAAATATTTCCTCTTAGTGCTGTCGTATTAAATGATACACTGCCTGTTAATGATTATCCCAGTGCTTAGTGTCTTTTAATATGCTAAATAAATACTATTTTAAAACATGTATAATAATTATTATGGCCATATAGTTGTAATAGGCTCTTTTAGGTCTTCTCAAAAACATCTCCCTTATTCAAACAATATATTTTTCTTCAATCCTAGATCTGATCATGTCACTGTCTGGCTTAAAATCTTCAGTGATTCAAATGGTATCTTTCTACCCAGAGAGCTCCATATTATGGCCACAACCAAATCTTCAGCATTTAGTCCCACTACTATTTCTTATTTACTTTATCATCCAACTAAGACAAGCAACTTAACATTTGTCCTGATAGTCTCAGCCAAGTCTGAGCTTGGGCTGACCTGCTGGCCAAGAATCTACTTCACCATCTTGATTTGCTAGTGTTCTGTCAAACCATCACAGAAGACTCAAATGTCACCTCCTCCAAGAAATCTCCCTAATTACTAGAAGAAGAAATATCGTTTCCCTTTCTTTGTTCCCATTGCCCATAGTAATGTTGTCATGGCACATATTGTATTCTGCCTCGTAATGTTGATAATTGTGAATGTGTCTTGCCTATACTACTGAAATCAAGAACCGAATATTTCACATATTTGTGTAAACTCTCTAGTGAATAATAATATACAGAGCCCATAGGTGAGAAATAAGTGATTTGAGCATTGAATTAAATTATAAGTTAATATATAAACTGTAAATGTTTTTAGCTGAATACCCAGTTTGGAAGAGATATTACTGGTGTATATTTTCTCACGTTTTTCATTCTTATCATTTAAAAGTGTACTTTCATATAATTTTGACTTTTTTTTTTAAAGTGGAGAAATACCCTATTTGCTTCCATAAAGGAATATTTTTTTGGAAAAATAGTTTTTCCTTCCATTGACAGAGTTAAATATATGGCCACTTGAAAGAATTCAGAAGAAAAAAAAAAACCTGGGACATTTACATTGAGACTTTAGATGAAAGAAAGATAATTATAATTAAATATACCCTGTACAGTGGCTGTCCTCCTCTGAGCATATTTGAGGACAATATTGATTCTGCCAAAATACTTATATGTAGCTTCTCTTTCCAGTCAAGTCAAACTCTACTTACAAGAAACATTTTAAATGCACCCCAATGTTCACAGCAACATTATTTACAATTGCCAAGATATGGAAGCAACCTAAATGTCCATGAACAGACAAATGGATAAAGAAGCTGTGGTGTATATATATATATATATATATATACACACACACAATGGAAAACTAATCAGACATAAAAAAGAACAAAATTTTGCCATTTGCAGCAACATGGATGGACTTGGAGGGTATTATGCTAACTGAAATAAGTCAGACAGAGAAAGATAAATACTGTATGATATCATTTATATGTGGAATCTAAAAAATATAACAAATTAGTGAATATAACAAAAAAGAAGCAGACACAGATATAGAGAGCAAATTAGTGGTTACCAGTGGGGAGGGGAAGGAGGGGCAACATAGGGGTGGGGGAGTGGGTGGCACAAGCTATTGGGTGTAAGATCGGCTCCAGGATGTATTGTACAACATGGGGAACATAGCCAATATTTTGTAATAACTGTAAATGGAAAATAACTTTAAAAAATTGTATAAAAAATTAAAAAAATATATCTCCCAGCTGAAAAATAAATTAATTTAAAAAACATTTTAATTGACACAGTAATTCTCTCTATGTTTATATAGAACATGGATCATTCTTATAAGTCTTTGATAGTACCTGCTTTTTCTTTTGAACCAACTGAATGTCTTCAAGTAGTACATAAACTTCTTGCATCTGGGCACCTAAGGAGGTTCTAAATGCAATTCTTCCCTGGACATCTAAAGAATCTGAGTCAGTGTCAGGGCTGTAGTTTCACACAAGTCTTGCTGATGGGTCCTCTCTCCTTTATAGGATTATTGTTGTGACTGAGTTCCTGCTTCCAGGTCTCTGTCATGTTCTCTCTGCCAAACTCTATGTTGTCAAATTCCACCTCTTCCACTATCTTCTGTTCCTTTTTTTTGTTTTGTTTTTTCAGAAAGAAGACTTATGCTCACAAACCTAATCCATTAATTCTGCTGTGAAATATCCCAATAAATGCTGACCCCCATCTGCCTGGGCCACTGCCTAGCTCTTATGCTACACTTGCTGATTGCATGCTGGCTCACTTGCTTAGAAACTGCCTAGGAGCTTCAGATGCTGCTTGATTAACTCTGACGGGCCATCCATCCAGTTCCTGCTGCCTGGACTGTCCTGCATTGTTGAATCTATACTAGTTGATAATGTATCAAATCTGGAGTCCATCTCTGTTTTCGTCATTCAATTTGCACAATTTATTACTTTTGCACTATAAATCTTAGAACCTATGATTTTCAATGCAGGAAATATGGTGTCAAATAATTGCATAAAGACATCCAAATTAAGACACTGGTAAATTGCTTTATCTGGATCAAACCTTAATACCAGTCTACGTATAGATCCATTAAAAACACTACGTGGGGGAAGGAGTCAAACAAATTAGAGAGCTAGCCACTTATTTTGGACTTCAGGTTTATAACATAGATTTTTTTTTCCCCCTATTTTTGCCTCTGACTCAAAATATACAAATCACTTGTTTTGAGACAAAACTCAAAACTATCCTTAAATTGTTCTTTTTTAAAGTAGTAAGTTCAATTCTGAGACTAATTAGTTCTGCACTCACCAAACAGTTAAAAAACTGTGTAATGATTGTCAATATAATATTTTCAAATCAGGTCTAAGATTACTTATTACATATGTTGAGACATAATTAGATGTATGGGAAAAAACTGTTTCACCACCTAATTTTGGAGTTGACTCATGTACATGAAGATGATAAGTGACAGTTAAGGTCAGTGATTATTTAAGGACACAGTTTCAGCTTGGGTCATTAGGGCATCTGTTGCCTTCTCATAAGAAGTTGGACTTGAGATAGCTTTTGAGATATGAGTAGATTCAAGGAAAGTATTTTAGTGAAGGCTTAGAAGCTGAGAAAAGAGGTGAACGTAAACACTATCAATCCATCGCAGAGGAACAGACAGTGGGCTAGCCTAAGAGAAACAGTGTATGTTGAGTAGTAGTAAGAATAGATGCTGAAAAGGTAAATTGAGCTGGATTACATAGGACCTTAAAATAAAGTCTGGATTTCTCAGGCAGATAATGTCTTAAATATAGTCTTATACAGAGTAGATGTCCAATGAATAAATGGAAGCATTTCTTCAAGAAATCTAAAGACGTATAAAATGCTAATAATGGTGTCTTGTTGCCAACAGAGAGAATAATGACAGGTCAACAGAATTGATGAAAGCATCAATAATATTTATAGCATCAATAATATATTTGATTTCATTGCCAGTGTGGAAGCTTACATTCACCATCGAAAAAGAACATTTATTCTGTCTTAGGGAAACTATGAAAAAAAGAACATATTTTCTCAATTCTATCAAATTTCTATGACTATTCCAAGTGTTACAACCGAGGGTAAAACATTGTTCATAGAAATCAGGTTAGTGGTCTGCAAGAAGACTTTTTAAATTAAGTTTTTAATAATCAGGATGGCCCTTTATTATTTTAATTTTCTCTATAAAATGCATTATCACTCAACTGATATCACTTTGGGAATGAACATTACCTACACGTAAGTAAGGCCATGATGAAAACAAGAGTTGCTTTCAAAACCAAGAAAGAGTAAATTCAAGTGTATAAGACAGCACCCTCCATAGGGTGATGAAGGTCATCTTGCTAATAGAGCTTTAGATGTACAGGAAGTGTTTCATGATTGCCTTGAGGACCACACAGAAATATTAACAAGTCAAAACATGACAATATTTTCTGACTTCATTCATAGCTAATATTTCACAATCTTTCAAAATACAATTAGTTTCTACAAGTTTCTATACATTAAATTTCTCTCATATCTTGAATTTCTAGATACACAGTGAAATTTAATTAACAGTCAGATGACAGTTACTGAAACTGAGCTTAATTTTGCTTGCCTTAGAAATGGACATATTAATTTCTATATCAGTGGCTTTGGTCAGATGAGGGTATGATGAAATAAGATAAAGCATACAAATCTCAAAAAAAAAAACAAACCTAGATATATTGTAGTTTAGATATGGCAGAACCATGTAGTGGAAAGAATATGGACTTTCAAGTTCAGTTGAAACACTTGCATTCTTTTCACTGCATCAAATGCTGTGACTTAAAAACACTAATTCTTTAACAGTATGATCCAGAATCTCTACCTCAAAGTGAGAAAATTGGCTCAAATACTAATATGCTGGTATATGTTTTGTCCATAGAGTGAGGTGGTGCTGCAGTCAAGGCCATGTTTGAATTGGTTGTTGATTGCTCCCAGCTATGTGCTCCCAGTCTAATCATGGGAGTGGCCTGGGGAAGGTCCAATCATGCACATAACCAAGGTTTTTCAACCCTAACCCTCCAGCTTTCCTCAATTTGTTCTATTGAGGAACAGCATACTTCTACTCTCTAATTTAGAATAATATAGAAAAATGTCACTAGCTATCCAATACCCTCGCTCTGGAAAATTTGGGGAGATTTTGAGGGAGGATGGATTTCTCCTCATCTATCAGTGTATAAAGAAATCTTACACCACCAGAAAAGGAACATGAGGATGAAGAACTGGGAGTATGCAGAGCTTTTCTACACACAGTTCAAGATTCTTTCCCACAAAATCATATTTATCCAAAAAATAATAGTCAAAAGAGAAATCAAATTCCCAAGACTAGAACTATAATTTTTATATTGAAAAACAGTATTCCCTATTGACCTATAAGTAACCCAACAAGTTATTTCAGTTCCAGTCAAGTTTCTGATATTCTTTGGTTAAGAGTTCTGAGCAAGAACCAGATACAACACCCAAAGTGGCAGAAAAGAGTATTTTCTTCAAAGTGACAGTTAACTTAGCATGGGCACATGTGTGTGTGTGTGTATAGAATATACAATCAGTATACATATGCACATACATACACACTATATATATCTATATATATACACACGCAACTTTTCTGATTCTTTATCTGTGTGTGTCATTGTTCCAGCCTTTGTTAAATTTCGGTATTCTGTTATTTTGTTTGGGGTTATGTCACTCAAGAAGTCCTCAGTAATCCTTGAATATTAGATGAGTAGTAGTGAATACTATTTGTTTTCTATTGAGAATAAGTGATAGAGCTGAATTTGAGGCAGAAAAATTTGTTAAGAGTTATAAAGAACTTCTTCAATTCATACAGTTTATTAGACTAAAATTAGGAAACTTTTCCTTTCAGGATTTCAGGATAGGAATCACTCAGAGAACCATTTGAAGCACATGACCTTGCCTTAAGTTTTTGATTTTAAAATTAAAATAAAACTAGAATTTACATTAATTAAAAGGAATAGTAAATACAAAAGAGCATAAGTAAAAAAAAAAAAAAAGAAAAATCTAGACAGAATTCAAGAGGGATCACTTAATCCCTTTACAACAATACCCAAAATAAAATATTTGGATCCCAGTCAAGTGATACTTCATTCAGTGGCTCATTAAAAACAGAGTTCACTGGTCCACATATATTTTGAAGATTTTTAAAAAGTTAACTTATTTCACTGGTTTTAATAATATTTTATTATAATGGTCATAAGGTGTTAGGATGGGGAAAAAAAGCTGTTATATTGAGGTTTCATCTTTGGCGGATAAAAAGCCTAATAGCAGAAATAGAAAAAAGATGACATGATCTTAACAATCTCTAGTCCCTTTATTATTCTAAGCTGTGTTCTATTATTTTTGTTTATATGTTTGCTAAAATTACTTGTTCACAGAAAGAATTTGATTATATATCAAACAAGATAGGCACAAGTGAAAGTCTCGAATCAAGATGATAAAAAAGGGAATTATTCTCAGAATACCTACCCACCTTAGTAAAACATATTTGGCTTTTCCTTTATCTGATAACAATCACGGGGTGAATTTGTTATACCACAGCCAATTTGGCCTTAGCCTAGAAGTGCTACCAGTAACACTGCTGTGTTACCCAAAATGACGTGATAATAGAGATAGTGATGGTAGCTCCTGAGGTCAAGTCCAATACCACATCCCCTATAAAACTTTTTTTTTCATATCTATATTTACAAATGTATGAACATTTCATATAGATAAGCACTATGCTTACTTGTTATATAAAAGTCTTGGGCTGCTTCTCTATCTTATATTTTAACCACCATTGTCAAACCCAAGTAGGGCAGGAGGATCTGTCCAGTGATAGATTTTCATGACTGTATTAGTCTTACTGCTACAAACTGCAACATGTGTGGAGTAATGGAGGCTGTTCTATGGGGGGCTGGCTGGGATGGGCAAAATCTAAAAGAGGCAAGGAGATTAAGTTCAAATACTCTTTGGGATATTTTAGTTCTATGCCCCTCTGAAGCATTTTGGGGGTGGGTGAGGAATGGTTAAGGCTTAGTTTAAGTTTTACTTTTAATGCTTATTTTATCTCAAATTTACTGCATCTTAAAGTTTTGAGTAATTAGAAGTCTAAAATATTCAAAATTCTATTTCATCAATACCACAGAGTTAGTGAAAGAAAAATAATCAGGTGATTTATAAATGTTCTTACCTTCACATCTTTGACATTCATCCTTGTCCCTTCCTTCCCAACAAAGATGTCATCAATGTCCACAAGGATATACCTGTCCAAAGACAATGTCAGCCTCTTCCCTGACAAGAAGGAGATGGCATCTATGAAGATGAGCTTGTGCAGCCAAAAGTTTAAGTTGTTGCCGAAAAGAACTCGCTGAATTCCATCATGAAGCCCCAGATCCTGAATCACCGTCGCATAGAGTGGTTTGCTGGAGAAAGATGAAAGGGATTTTTCTGTCTGTAATTCAGTTAAAAGCACAGGCTGGTAGGTTGAATGATTATACTGGAAAATTGTCCAGTCTTCCCCAGGAAGAGGGCCTTTCTCAACCTTGGGGGCTTTGGTAATATGCAGCAAAGGAGACTGAGCGTTGACAAAACAGTCCTTTAGAGCTAGATTATTGAAAAGGTTTAATGGAAAACCTTTTAATTGTGTACTTGGTGAGCTGTTTTCATTGGCTTTATGAAAACCAATTATACTAACACTGTATTCCACACAGTATTTTTCTAAAAGCTCTCGATTCCATGAATCCATGCTGACATACTTCAGAATATTTTCATAAATAACTAAAATATATTTCCCTTTGCCATTATCTGTTAGAGGAGGTATGTCTCCCTTGCCAGGGGCGATGACCATATGGAACTGAAATCGGCTGGACTCCAAGATAGCGATAATATCTTGACCAAGTTGAGAGTACTGGCTCTCCACAAACAGGAGGACAGTAGGATCAGTTTTGGATGTATCAATAGGTTTGACTGTCTTCAGCTCCATTGACCGATATGGTAGGATTTTAACGTCAGTACATTCTGCTGCTGCAGTGGTTTCCATAAGTGTCACTTCCTGTTTATAGCCAGAGTAGAGGAAATAGGCAGAAATGACAATGCTCACCAAGCAAAAGGTGGCTAAGAGAACAATCAATGTTCGAAAATTTCTCCGAAGCTTCACAACAAGATTCATTTTTTAAAATACTGCTTTGGAAGCTTTTTCCAAGTTCTTTTCCTAAAGTGCCATCATAAATAAAGTATGAAATGGTACAAATGCTACTTCCCACAAGTTCATGTAACCATTGCAAACCATGTAAAATGTTTGATGGGATTGCAAGCAAGTTAAAGTTGGAGGACAGTGGACTAGGAAAGTAGAAGTTGAAGAGATTTTGAATATGTCCAATACCAAAGGTTGCTGTAGAGTCCTCTAAACATTACCTGAAAAAGAGGAGAAATATAATGACTAAAACAAAAATAGTAATATAAGTATTTACATGTATACCTATGCTGATATATAAGAAACATACATATTAAGGATAAATTTAGTATGTTAATATGCTAAAATATTAATAACCTGATGTTTACAGTCTAGATTTTACTACTTAGAATGTAGTAGATTTTTTTCATGTCTTCAAGAACATAGACCCCATTTAATTTTGCCAAAATATCCATCTATATAGAAATACTGATTGAGATCATTTTTCAAACTAGTCACCTCAAAAAAAAAAAAAGAAGGTAAGAAATAATGTTTTAGTGTACAATGGTAAAACCATAAAACTTACGGTAAAACCATAAAACCATAAATGGTAAAACCACCTTTTTTAAAACCATAAAACTTGCTTCTGCGAGGCTGGTAGACATTATATACATACAGAATTAGGAAATCAGGTATCCGTGTGGGGTTTGGAGCAGTGGAACATGCTTTTAATTATCTACTTAGGTATCTGGAATTCTAAGGTGAGGGGATGATTTTGTCTCAAATACATAGTAGTTACAGGTTTTTCCCTTTAGTAACATTCTTTTCTGAAGTCACAGGGAGACACTTGGCCTTCTTCAGCATAACAGCCAAAATAGAGAGGATTTCTCTTTCACCATTCTTAGAAGCAAAGTGAGAGAGAAGCTATGGGAGAAAGAACAAAATGGGAAGAGGATCTTAAGATCTTTTTAATGAAACAGAGGTCAGAAGCCTAGATGAGAAGAAAAATCTTGACATGTTTTTCTCAAAGCACATTCCTAAATTTGGCTGATTTCTCTAATTAGAATTAAAATTGTTTTCGATTATTACATTTTATCCAACAGTCAAGTGTTCTATTTCCCTTATCAATTTCTTTTAAAAAGAAAAAAAAGTAGAAAAAAAGAAAAAAAATTAGAAAGCAAACTGCTTTCCCAAATTGCTTCACCACAAATGGACATAATTTTCCATTATTTTTGACTCTGATTTTTAGTGAATTCCTTCCTATACAAATTTTCTTCATTCTTCTCAAAACTGTGTTAGACTAATTAAGGAATTTTCTATTTCCCAGTTTGCCAAAATAGCGTCCCTAGGAAAGTAACCAAAATAGGTTATGTTTATAATCTGTGATACATATACTTTAAGGTGTGTATTATTGATGTACTGTATCATAGAGAATCAAATTAGCGTGTTTTGTAATATGAGTTGTATATTACATCACACTGCAAATACTTTATGAGTTTCTTTTTTATTTTTTAATTTAAAGAAACTGAATAATGATTAAAAGAATATTAGATTAAATGATTAAACATAGTATTATATCACTTTATTTTTATGTTCTGAAACATTTTTTCTACATAGTAATTTAAATTTTATAAATCAACAATAAGTTGAAATGACATTTGTTTTTGTCTTAGATTTTGGAAAAAAAATTTAAAACAATCTCAGAAGTCCATGAGTTAAAAATTTTAAATTTCTACCAAACATTTTACTTCTTCAGATTCCAAATATATAAGTAGGCCTGAATTTTCCCCTTTGAAATAGTGAACCAATTTAAAAAATCTCTCCAGTGATTTCAAATTCACTTTAAAGGAAAATTAACTCCACATGCTAGGGACTTACTAATACGCTGTTATCAAACATAATTTTTAAGATAATTATTTGCTCCCCCAAAACCTTTCAATTTTTTTAAAGTTCTGTTCCCTTTGAATACATTGAATTATTATTTTACTAAAAAGAAATAAAATACAGTGATAAAAAGGCTTAGGTTTGGTATAAAATATATAAACCAATTATGGTCTACCCTCTACTTTTATGTATGTTTGAAAATGTTCATAAAGTAAATTTTAAAATAAAAATCAAATTAAATTATATATGTAAAATAAATATTGAAAGAGATTTGGAATTTGCCAAAGAAAGTTATCCAGTCTTTATTACATTCCATCCCAGACTTCTCCAAGCTCATGTATTTGATTAGAAAATCCATTTAAGGAGACATGGAATCAGTCCCACTCCCACCTCCCCCTCGCATCACCCCACAAAAGTAGAAATCTAATCCACATACTTTGGTGGTTTGTTTAGTATTTTCAGAATGCATTCAATCAGGAATTTGAAAAGAAACTAAGTGCATGCCAAGTTAATATTTGTTAAATCCTTATCTATTCTGACATCAAAAATGCGACTTTTATTTTTGAATGTACAAAGTATGAGATGTCAGTTTTGCATATTAGAACAGTTCATTCTAATATGCAATAGTGAAAAGGAAATAAAAAAGCATATGGAACTAGAATCTGCCAACCAAAAGAATAAATAAAATTTAAATGTGACATTTATTTAAAATTAATATGTTCAGAGTTAGAAGAATGATAGATGCAGAGTACCACCACTGTAGATATATGTTTGACTCTGTGTTTGTGTGCGTGTATGTGTGTGTGTTAATCGAGTGACTTATACTTCCCATTCAATCCTCCTGTTTATTCTTCCCTAGCAAAAACTGGCCAGTGGAGGTGAGGAAGCCTGAGCAATAAAAGATAATGTAACAAGGAAATTTACTTATGTCCTATGCCTGAGATAAGAAATGATATGGTATGCCAAAGAGATATAGTATATATATTTGGGGAGGGGAAAAATTTCCCCCCTAGCCCACTTGGTTCTTTGGGGTGTTCTAACAATTAAAATGAAAAAAAAAAAAAAAAAAAGACAGCAGGAGAAAAACCAAGTTAATTTCATATGTATGGAGGTCTCATAGATATAGGACTTAAGAAGTGACCAAAGCAAGCAGCTTTTAGGCAAAGAAACAATAAATTTGAGAGGAATTGACAAGACAAAGAAACTTGGGCTTGGGTGCTAGTTAGTGAAGAATCTAAGCAGTTTGTTTACACAGCCTTCTCTACTCTGAATTCCCTATCTCTGGTGATAAAGATGTCTCCCTACCTCCTGCTTCAGGGAAGGTACCTTTCACATGGGAGATTTATTTCCTAATTTCTGGAGACAAAGGAGAGGTAGAGTGTTCTTCTTGCACTGGCTGTTTCTTAAGTAACTTTAATTCCAAATAATCAATATGCCACTTTGGCACATTTGGGGTGGCTACCTTGAGCCCCAACAATGTATATTGATCTCTGCCCCCAGTTCCTGGCACAGAGCTCCTAAATCCCTTGTTATTTCCTGGGTGATATGAGTGTCTTTTGTCCTAATGAGGTGATACAAGCAGGACCCTGTGGGGCTCCTGGGCACAAAAGCCTTCCTGTGTCCCCCATTTCTTTGATTACAGGAAATAGTCTTCATTCAGCCTCCATGACCTTCCCTGAGTTCCAACCAGCAGGTTCAAGCAATGGTTCATTAGGGAAGGGAGGGGATACAAGACAAGGGAGAAACAACAGTCAAGAGAAACAACAGTGCAGCCTTGGGGCAAGGTCCTGGTTCCCCAACAAGGGATACACACAATATCTCTGAGCTGTTTGCAAAAACTGAAACCCCTACCAGGCTGGAGAAGTTAACATGTAACGGTTAACTTTGATATGGTGCCTACAGGCACGTAGACCCCAGACTGGTTGGAATCAGAAGGTTGATGATGCTGACTCCCACTTACCTCACCACCAACCAATCAGAAGAATGTCCACGAGCTGATCACGCTCTCTTTGAACCACTACCATAAAACCCCTTACTCCAGGTTGGGACACACAGATTTGAGGGTATTAGCCCACTGTGGCTCCCTTTGCCTGGCAAAGCAATAAAGCTATTCTTTTCTACTTCACCCAAAATTCTGTCTCAGAGACTTAATTCAGTATTGGGGTACTGAGGCTGAACTCAGCTTAAGAGGCAACAGTGAGTGGGTTCCTGGATGGGAGCTGGGCACCAGAAAGACCAAACAACAGTTAGAAGCTTGGAACTTTCAGCCCAGCCCTATCCTCTAGAAGTGGAGAGGGGCTAGAAATGACTGATCACGCCAATGCAATGAAGCCTCTATAAAACCTCCCAAAGTACTGGGTTTGGAGAGCTTCCAGGTTTGGGAACACATCCACTCACTGGGAGGGTGACACACCCCCAACTCTGTGAGGACAGAAGGTCCTACTCTCAGGACTGAACCAGCCCTTGCCCTATGGATCTCTTCATCTAGTTGTTCATCTGTATCCTTTATCATATAATAAACTGGTAAAACTAAGTAGGTGTTTCCTTGAGTTCTGTGAGCTGTTTTAGCAAATAATCAAATCCAAGGTGGGGCGTCATGGGGACCTCCGATCTGTAGCCAAGTTGGACAGAGCCAGGGACCTACTACTTGTGATTGGATCTGAAGAGGGGAGCAGTCTTATGGGACTGAGCCCCTAACCTATGGGGTCTGTGCTAACTCCAGTCAGTGTCAAATTTGAATTGTAGGATGCCCGGCTGGTGTCACAAAGCACTGCTTGGTGTGTGTGGGAGAACCTCACACACCTTGTGTTGGAAGTGTTATGACTGTGACAGTAGTGCGAGAGTAAAGGAGAAACACACAGGAGGAAAAGTAGGTTTTCTATATGCCTATCTAGTACTGTGACCATTTAAAAAAAAAAAAAGGCAAGGCAAAGTGCAAGGAGGTAGGAACACCAACTTAAGCATCTTGGAAAGGTCAAATAAGACAATCGAGATTATTTTTAAAGACACATGTATGTTAAATGAGTCATATAAAATTAAGAATATTCATTTAAAGATAATGGTGAAGACATTAAAATGCTGCTCCAAAAGCCTAAAAATTATGTGGCAGTGTTTTTAAGGAGTCTAGGTGATATGTTAAGTTTTAATTTTACCTTAATAAAATGCATTGTGAAGGATGAACCTGAGACCAGTTAGCAACGAATTGGCACAAACAGGAGCACTTTGTCCGCTTTCCCCTTCCACCATGATGTCGGTCTTTTGTTACCGAATGAATGGACAAATGTGTGGATGACTGAGTAAACTGCATCTGTGAAGAACTGATATTTCCTCAAGCACCATACCAAGCAAGTTAAATAGACTTTGATCCCAATTCTGCTAAATCTGGCTTTCACATATCCTAATAAATCTATTGTTAAAAATTTGGAAAGGGAGACCCTCTCATTGTTTTGGCAACAATCTATCCTGAAATTCCAGTTGTGTGATCCCTGTGCAGACTTTGATGAGAAAAAAAGCAAGGCTTTTTTAGGTGCTGCTTTCCTGGTTCTCACTCTTCTTTTTCTTTTTTTTAACTTCTAATCTTCCAAGTGTGACTCATCATATCAATAGGAGTGGAATAAATAGTTCCCAGAATTTCCCTCTTTTAAGATTAGATAGTATGAAAAAATTATTGTTCTGTGTATCTGTTTTAAAATCGCTCTTTGACTTATTTCCAAACTGTGTTTATAGATTTTCTAAACTACAGTCTGCAAAGTCCATTTACCAAGGGGTCTCAATCATTGTAAATTTTTAGTAATATCTGGTAGCAGCAGAGAAATTAGTAAACAAAGCAACTGCAGGTACTAGAGTGATTTTTGGCAAGAAGGAAATTCAGAAGTAAGCCAGGGGCTAAGAATTGCAATGATTGTATGTGTGGTTGTTTCTTTCTTGAACGTGAACTGATGAACTATACAGAACGTCCAAGAGGCTCTTAAAGTTCAGCTGAAATTGAAAAAAAAAGAGAAAATATTTACCAGCATTTAATGAGTAGCTACTACTTACCAGTCATTATGCTACTTTCTTTGCATTCATCATCCTGTTTAGACATTATTAGTCTATTTTTTAAATGAAGAAATTGAGGTTTAGAGGGTGTAGGAAAAAGACTGAGATTACACCACGAGTGATTTGTGATGCTAGAGTTCTATTTTCTCACAGTTGCACTGATGAGAAAAATAAAAATTAAGTTAGTTGAAACCAAACTCTTAGCAGTTACCGTAATTAAGTACTTTAACCCAGATATTGGCAAGTTTTATTTCAACTTTAAAAATTCAGATATTCAAAGCTAAAAATATCTAACAAAAATGCAGAAAACATCTATAAGTGAATTGGATCAGCTCAAAAGAAGCTGTGTTGTAAGTTGGGATGACAGAAGAATTGCAATAATTTGACCACTTTTGACTTTTCATGATACATGGGGGGGAAAACATTTTATCAAGTATCCCATTTCTACATACTTCATGAGATTTTTGTTTGCTCTTAGGAATATTATGAAGAATTAGCTTTTATTTCATATAAATAAAGCAGTGATTTTAATTAAAAACTGTGCTATGTACACAGTTAACCATTCATTCAAATATATTAATGGCATCTTCAATCTCTAGGGGAGAATTCCAAAATTTATAACCATATTTCAAGAGAGACACTCTTTTTTTTTTTTCAAATTATAGGTCAGCACCACATAAAAGAAAATAGATGAGAATAGAAATATTGATGTACTTCATGAAGGGTAAAGGTAAACAGTGCTTTAGGAAACATGTTTGTTTGGTGTGTGTGTGTGTGTGTGTGTGTGTGTGTGTGTGTGTGTGTGTGTGTGTGTATTTATTTGTGTTCTGGGTCCCAATGCAAGATTATTTTTTATTCTGAGTCAGGGTCAAAAGTTTTTGCGAAACACTACTCAAGAGAGCACAGATAATTCAAATCGTTTAACCTGGTTTTATAAATACTGCAGAGGTTTTAGCTGTAGAAAAATGTAGTCTCCTATGATTCCAAGTGGTTCCTGAAAATATCCACTATTGACTCAACAGAACTTGAGACTAGGAATTGGTTGATAACATGTAGTTTTGTCACTTGGCGCTCCTTTCAGCTTCCAGGACACAAAGTACTGTGATATTATTCTTGGCAACAACCAAAGCCACATATATAACTTTTTTCAAATAAAGGTGTAAAGTGATGAGTAATTGTTATATTTGCTCAAAATCAAGGAATTATACTTATTTTATGATTTTCTGCAATAAGGATATTTTCTACCCTTGTAAATAACCAGTTGACTATTACTTAACTTTTATACATTTCATATTTTCTTGATTTCAGTGACATAATATACACTTATTTCAGTCCTCGAGTGTGCATTTTTATCAGTACAACTCCTAAAAGTGTCATTTCAAACATAATGATAACATTACTACTACCATAGTATATTGTAACATCATATTACACTAGGTACATAGCTCTGAGTTATCAGCTGTATTCACACTTCAAAAGGCAACTCAGTAAATAGAAAAGTAAATTTCAGTTGATTTCTTTTCTCATCATTTCTTAGAGATATATATAGTGCCTATTTACCATTTTCCTAGGTCTTGTTTTCTAAAGCAGAGAAACAATATGATTTTTCAAAAAGAATCCATTTTTATTAAAATCAAACTGTACATATCTATATATTTATCTTGTTTATCAGAAAAACATGGGAACTTTGAGAAGGAAAATACTAAATGGATATTTATTCTGCTTTGCCACATAAGATTTCTAGATAGAGTAGCAGAAATGCTATTTGTGACCAAGTGGGGTGATCTAGTAAAGTAATCATTGTGTAAAACTGTTTGTATTTACATTTAAAATTTCATTATTGATTTTTGCCCTTAACACTACTGAAATAATGATATCTCCAGTATGGTCCAGAATTAAGTAGAATTAAACTGCTTTGAAATGCCTGTATCTTTCCTAAAGATTCCTGAAATCCGGACAACTCCCTTAGAAACTTGGGATGACTTTGGATAGATCTGTGGCATCTGTCTCATTTTTGTCTAGATTTGGGGGTAATATTTACAATGGGACATTCAAAATCAAACTAGGACCAGATAAGCTGTCTACAATTGAATTTTGGATATGCTTCTATTTTCTCCTTTAGGCAAGAAGCAAAAGCATTCATCCAACATTCATTCAACACATAAATGTATCAACCTTTATTAACAGCCTACCATTTTCCAGGTACATCTACAAATTCAGCTGTATATCATCTGATCATAAAAACAAAAAACAAAAAACCTACCTTATTTTGTGTTCATCTGTTCTTAATTTCTTCTCTTTATTTACTATCTATTTTTCTTTCATTTCTAGAAAGTCTTTTTTATTTTTTTAACACTGGATATAAAACTTGTGTTAATGAATTTACTGTGAAGTGTGGCCATTAATCAGCCAATCTATATGACAATATTTCCATTTCCTATCGCCATTTTATTTTCTCTCCATATAAACAATTTACATGGGAGCTACAAAAGATGACTGAGGAAATACAATGGTATGCTTCCTTATTTAGATATAATCTTAACCATTTTCTCTCAAAAGTAGGCTCTTTTTCTATAAATTGTCTCATCTACAAAGGTGAAATGAAAAATATTTTTAAAAACTGACACTACTACTTTCTTTGTGCAAGTTATTATATAAATCTCATTACAAAAGCATGAAAAATTTGAAAACCTAGAAAAATAAAAATGAAATGAACATTGCTTAACAAAAACCTCTCATATATTTCTTCCTAGTTTCTTCTCGATACGTAGTTTGTAATCTGGTTTTATGTAGCTGTGATTACATGACAAACATAATTTTTATCCTACCTTTTAACTTAAAATTATAACATAACTAGTTATAATAAAAGGAACACGTGATTGAGAAGTCCTTCTTATATCCATCATTTTTTCATTTCTTTTCCCCCAACTATATATATTCTGATGATTTCAATAACTTTTTAAGCCTGCTAGACCCACCACCTAACTCCTCAATTTACGCTACAAAGAAAATAGAAAGTGAGGGTTGAACCAGCTAAACATCACCCAGGGAGCCAAACTGACTCCCATCAATGTTTCCCAAACCTAAGGAAGTACCACTTTACTTACTTACTTGCTTCCTGGTTCTGTGGAAAATATATATCTCTTGTAAAGTTACTCTATTTCCTTTCACCCCTAAGTCTTTTCTAGAACTTCAACCTCTCTTTTCTGAGGATTTAGTTAAAAACTGCAGATAATCATGTTAGTAATTCACTATAAACAGCGTTTGCATACGTTTTGTCTGGTAATTACAATATTTTAATATCTGAATGGCTTTAGTCGCCACCATTTGCTCACTAATTTAAGTCTATCTGCCTGTCCTGTATTTATTTTAGGTTAAGACTATAATCTTCTTCACAAATTTAACACACCTGTGTTCATGCAAGTTCCTCTCACAGTTACCCCCTACCCCAGCCCTAGCGACTGCCTTAATCTTTCTCTGCACCTTTAAAGTCAAACTTTTTGAAAGTTCTCTCTTGCAAAATTCTTTCATCTTGTTATTCCTGCACTTTACATGTTGACCCATTTGCAGTTCTGGAATGACCAATGTTGTCTCTCCTATTTCTAAGTTTGACCAGCTCTGTTTCACTTTTAGAGATTCAGTTTAGATAAAAGTCACAAGAAAATCACTCTCCCTCCCCTACCTTGCAAACGTTAGTTTAAATGAGTTTCAATTTAATTACTCATGAATTCCCATGAAGCCAGGGACTGCGATTTATTCAGAATTGAATCTTCAGTACATTGTAGACCACCTTGTAAGTCATATGTTAACAAAAAAAAAAATCAATGACACTTAAAGGTGGTCAGGCAGACTTCACGCAAGACCACTGTGATAGGTATAGGGACCACTGCAATGGGGTTTTATAGTGGGGGAGAGAGATGGGCTCAACTCCAAATACAGTTTGGGCAAGTAGGAATTTATAGCCAAGGATCAGGGCGGGAGTCAGTGAATGGAAAATTACTAAGAGGAAACATTCTATGTAAGGGAGGGTCTAGCTAAAACTACCTAACAGGATTCTTGCTAAAGGCAGGCTGGGCTTATCAGACATCGTCTGGGGGGTGGTGGAGGATGAGGAACCTGATTGGATATTGAGGGTGATCAGATATCGAGGGTGGGGGTGGGGGGGATTCTGGGTAAATTGAGTGAGCAGGATTCTTGTGAAAACTAGATTTTGCAAGAAAGTGCACACCTGGGAGAATGTTCAGAAGCCTGCTTAGAGTTTGGTCAAGCAAAGAGTCTTTGTCTCATGCATGAAACAATTATACTAAATCAGCAACTTATTCACATCTTGCATATATTAAACTTTTTTCTCTACCTCAAGGAATAGCTCAAATGCTATCTTCTCCAGAAACTTGTGGGGTGGGAGAAAAAGTCTGAGCTTCAATTTCGTCATTGGGAAACTAAAGAAACATAGCTGTTTATCTTTCTATTTCCATGTATCCATTAAAAAGGGGAGATTTGAAAGGATACTCATTAAGAGATTGACCATCTATGTCTTTCTTATACTTTTCTATATCATTTGAATTTTCTGCAGGAACCATGAACTATATTTATAAAAAGCACAAAAAATCTAAGTAGAAAATTTTAAAGGAGGTGAATTTGATAACATTAAGGTTGCTTCAAGCTCTAAAATTCTATAATTTTGTGAATAATAAGCCTTCCCTATTCATTCTGATCCCTGATAATCCTTCTTCCTCTAAATAGCTGAAGAATATGTCACCCATATATTTTTTGTGATACCCTTACATTTTTGTTAAACTTATTTAAGTCTTCCCAAGATGATTGTGGGTACATTTTCAATAGACTAGTCTGTTTATTAAACTTCTCTTTTCACACTAAACTACTTTCCCTCCCCTCAAGCATAACCCAATACTAAATTAGACACACAGTTGAAACTTAATAATCCTGACTAAATCAGTTAAATTTATATTCCATGTTAGTATATTTGTAATAGTTCTATTGGAACAATGATCTCAGAATTCAAGTCTAAGATTTTGAAAATTGGAAAATCAATTGCACCAAATTATCTCTAAGTTTACTTATAACTAAAATATTATGATGCATCAATTGTTTCTGATGAGTCCAAATTTGTCAGAAGATATATGTAAATAATTCTTTAAAAATACCAAATTCATATTAATCTGTTATTGAAATGAAAAATACGGTACTTGGATTAAAAAGGGTGGCAGGATCCCCAAATGTCAAAGTTTTGTCTACCCCTGAGATAGGCACTGGCATCTCTGATCAACTTGAGTCTTCAAGGAGCAGCAGACACGCATCCATCCATTTGCCTGAGTTGATTTGCAAAATTTGTTCAAGACCCTCATGCACATAGAGCACTGGGGGTATAGGAAGGCACAACTCTGCGTGTGCACTAGTGTTTCCATGGTGGGTGCCTGCAGCAGTGGCCTTGCTGAGACACATTCAGTGATTTCTGTGCAGTGAGATTGGTGACAGGCAGGAAAGCCAGGATGGACCTACCATTTGACAAGCACAGATGAAACCTTGAAGGGCACTGAAATGACTGTGTGACGAGAGATAAGAGCCAATAATGTAGGTGCTTTATTATTAACCAGAGCCCATGTGTACCTACAGACGGTGGAAGTCTGGAGAAACTTGGATTATATTAATATTGGTATATTTTCCCCCAGAATTTACTTTGTGTCAGTCTTTCATTTTATTAATACAGTGATAAATGTGTTGTTCTTTCTGCCTTAATCATTAACTTCCTACTTTTATTTTCTAGATGACTTTTTCTAATAAAATTTTCACATAATCCTCAGTCTTGCATTTCAGAGAAGGGAAAAGATTTTTCTCTAGGCATAGACTCTGGCTACAAAGGACCCATACACCTCTGCTAACTGAGTGACCCATGCTACAGAATTGTATTCAATACCTTTTTAACAATTAAAAGAATACTTACAACTAATTTTTATAATATAAGTAAAGCTATTATAAATACTAGGATATAAAGTATTATAACTAATTCATAAAGTTTACAACTACAATAAAATGTAATATAATTTTAAAATTTTTTTAAAGTAAAATATTAAAAAGAAATAATTTATTCTCAATCTAGTTAACATTTCTTATAACACGGGCCATACAAATAGGTTAATCAATCATGTTTGGCATTTGTTTTTCTAGAATTCAAGATGTTAACCTAAATATTGGTATATCACATTTATTTGAAGAGAGAAAATAAGACATTTGCTTTTTAAAATGTATTATTTCTGTACTTCTGAACAATCCTTCAATCTCCTAGCTTTTTCAACACTAGAGGGCGATATGTTCTTGCTTTTATTGCAAAAATAGACCCACAGCACTTCCTCTCCATAGACAGCTGAAGTGCTGAGTACAGAGCCCACAGGTTACTTTGCTCTTAGGACAAGCATTCTGCTGTTGACATCAGAGAAACATCAGTGATTCTTAAGGTTAAAACACCAATTACGCCACAATTCTACACCAAATACATTTAGTCAATTCTCTTCCTCATATTTTAAATAAACAACCAATATTATACTGCTTGTACGATTCCCTGTTTCTGAATTCTTATTTCTGTTTTTTAATTAAGTATATTTTTTGCTGTTATACCCAAGATAAAGATAAATGAAATATCACCTGTCCTTAATATCGTGCTAGTTTTTGCAAACTTTTAAGATCTAAATCTTTTACTTAAAGGAACAAAAGTATAATGCCTGTAATGCAAAGATGTATAAACCTGCTTTGCCATATCTTGTTTCCAAATTAACATTTTCCTTAGGCTATACGAATTCTATTTCTTAAGTAGGTACAATGTATGTTTTTTGTGTGTGAAATAGAGTTACCATTCAGTTTTACATTTCTCTATTATGCAATCATGTTTGTGCAATAATTTCATTTGCCCCCAAAAACATGATTTTTGAAGATCTGAATCTGCTTAAATGATTAACTCCTTTTCATAATCTTGAGCAAATAAACAACATAAAATGAATGTTAAGCAAAACTTAAACACAAAAGAGAAACGTGAACACTATGATTTAGGTCATCTCCCAATTTACTTTACTTCTTAGTTCTGATGAGGAAATATAAAACATAAGAACTATATTCAAAATAATTTAAAATTGTGGTTACAATTCTGTTTAAAATGGCATTATGATTTATTTGCAAAGAAAGATTTCTAGATATCAGTTTCTACTGCTCACAGTTATATCTTAGAATTGTAGCATTATGTACTTTCATTATAATTTATCATTTACCTGAGAATCTATAAAAATACCTGTTCATATGTAGCTGCTTTGCTGATTATTTGAAAGATAATGGATCATTAGGAGGTTGTTCGTGCAATGAAATATACTCAAATTAATCATCCTGAGTAATATGTATAAGCATATAATTTATTTCTGTTCACATTTTGAGTTTTTCCCAAAGTTGTTTCCACAAATTAGTCATTAAAAATTTGTTAAAGTATTTTAGAGACTAAGAAATGATGTTCAATATCACAGAATATATCATAAATGAGTATAGAATCAGATGGTAGTATAACTTACAAACTATAATTGGAATGCAAACATCAGGATGATTGAAAAATGCAATCAAAACTAGTTCTTAATTAGATTTAGTCATATCATTCTGCTCATGTCACAGTTAAGACCACACACATGCACACACACACACAGACCCCAAAACATAAAGGTCCATTTTGAAAAAATGACCATAGACCAAATATTGCACATTCAGCATTGTCAGTATTGAGATCCCGGCAGCTCTTCAAGAGATGCTGTTACTGATGTCTCTGGACCTTGGATATAGGTGAAGACACCCTAACCTAAAGGGAATCTGTTCTGGACCTGCTTCTTCACTTCACTAGCTTCTAAGTCAAAGTCTGGTAGAGGTACATCTGATTACACACTTTTAGTTGGCATGTCCATGCCTTGGCTGTGAGAGAGGTTGGGAAATAATTATCTTATATCTAAAGTGAAGAAGTGGAAACTTCTAGGATCGTGAATTTCTCAAACAAACATAGGAAGAATGTTCAAATTGTTGAACAGAGTGAAGATAAAATAATTGATAAAAATGTAAATTAATCTAAAGGACCTTAAATATATAAAATGAGAATAATAAAGCTTTATGGGACTAAAAACAAAATCAAAGACCAATTGAAATAAACAAAAACAATACCACAGAAGTCAGAAGGGAGTAAATGGAGTAAAAATGTTCTAAGAACCCTGTATTATGGTAATGATATTAACTGACTTAAGACATTGGTAAGTTAGGCATGCATATTTTGACTTCTAATGAAACCAATACAGAATATATATCTTCAAGACTAGTAGAGGAGAGAAAATGAAATGCAAGAAAAATATTCAATTAAAAAAAGAATAAAGAGGAGAAAAAGAAACCTAGAAAAGGTAGGACTAATGCAAAACAAAAAATATTTAGGCCTGTTTATGTTAGTAATCACACTAAATATAAACTAAATTATCTTTTAATATCGAAGATTGGCAGTTTGACAAATCCAAGTATATGTTGTTTAAAAGTGACACATGAAAGTATATGTGAAAGTAAACATCTAGAAAAAGATACATCAGAAATATTTTAATTAAAAGAAAACTGATAAAGCTATGTAAATATCAGGAAATTAGATTCAAGGCAGAAAGAATTACTAGAGATACAGAGAGCACTGTAAAACAATAAAAAATTCAGTTTACTAGGAAGTCATTAAAATTTAAATTTACATGCATCTACTATCACAACCTCAAATATATAAAGCAGAACTACAAGGTGTCATTTTTAAATTCCCAATTGTAGAGGATGAATTATGACATTTCTCAGGAATTGACTGAAAAGTTGGATAGAAGATTAGTAAGTTTAAGAATACCTATAAACACGATGAACAAATTTGGTCTAAAAGACATACTTAAACTATGATAGTCAACAACTGTAGAATGCATACTGAACTCGGAGATATTTACAAAAATTAATCATACTGAGTCCTAAAGAAAGTCTCAATAAATTTCAAAGAACTAAAAGCCACATAGAGATATACTATAACCATTATGTAATTAATCTAGGAACTAATAACAAAACAACTAGAAAATTCTCATATATTAAAAATTTAAGAAACATAATCCTAAATAAAGGCAAAGAAAAACATGAATATATATTTTGTTACAAATTATGTCCAAAATAACACATATCAAAATTTGTGAATTAAGCTATCATAATAGATAAATTTAGAGCCTTAGAAGCAGGTACTCAAAAAAAGTGTGAAAATTAATGAGCTAATAAGGTAAGCATTCTTCTCAAGAAGCTAGAAAATAAGAAAATAATAACAAAGATGATAGAAGAAAAGACATATCAAAAATAAACTGAAAAAATTCAGATAAAAAATACAATAAGAAAACAAATCTAAAACCTGATTCTTTTCAAAAGGCTGATAAATTTGACACATTAAGATTAAAAAGAGATAAATCACAAATAAATTATAGGGATGAGAAAGAGAAGATAACTAGCTTTCCTTCAGGCATTAAAAAGATACAAGAAAGTTATGGATGAATTTATAAGAAAAGATTTCAGTTTTAAAAGAATTTAAGTAAATAAACTTTTGAGAAAAGGTAGCTTTATAAAATTGATTTAAAAGAAGCCTCAAAATGAATAAAGCGAAACACAAGAATTTGAATAAATAGTCAAAAATATTCCCAAAAGAACACTCTAGTCACTGATTCCTTCACCATAAGGTCCTATCAAAGCTTCAATGAATAAATAATTCCAAACTTACACAATCTTTTTCAGATAAATGAAAAAAATAGTAACACCTGTCAACCTCATTTTATTAGGCTACCATAATCTTGATAGTAGTAATTGATGAAGGGATGATACAAAAAAGGAAATTATAGGAAATATAATTCATGAATATAAGGTGTAAAAATTCTAAACAAGTACTTATAAACCAAATTAGCTATTTATAAAAAGAATGAAATGGCATGACAAAGTTGAGAGTAACTCCTATAGTTTGACTTGTGTCCCCCCAAAATGTGTATGTTGAAGCCCTAGCCCCTAGTATCTCAGAATGTGAACTTATTTGGAAATAAGAGTATTACAGATACAATTATTTAAGATGAAGTCATACTGGAGTAAGGTAGGCCCCTACACCCATATGACTGGTAAAATGGGAAATTATAAAAAGGAGACATTCAACACAGACACATGCAAGGGGAGAATGCAATGTGGACAGAGGAAGCAAGGCTCTGTTGACACCTTGATTTCAGACTTCCAGCCTCCAGAACGGTGAAACAATAAATTTCTGATGTTTAAGCTACTCACTTTGCCATACTTTATTACGGTAGGCCTAGCAAACTGATTTACTAATTACTAATTATCCTCTCATCCACACAAAACAATCTTTACCCAACTTCCAGGAAATCATACATTTTTGGTTTTCTGTAAGTTCTTAGTCACATTCTCTGGTTCTTTCCCATCTCCCTATCCTCCAAATGTGGAGTTCCCTGGGTCTTAGTCCTTGAAACTCATCTCATTTCTATTTACATTCATTTCCTTTGTGACCTCAAACTGTTTCATGGTTTTAAACGCTATCTATAAGCCGACTTGAAAATTTACATCTCCAGTTAAATCTTTTACTTGCTTCTATTTGTGTGTTCAACCACCTATTTGGTATTTCCACTTGGAAATCTAATGGATATCTAAAATTAGAACAAAACCAAATCATAAGACCCTACTAAATATATAGTACAGGGAACTCTTCTCAGTACTCCATAATGACCTATATGGTAAAAGAATCTAAAACAGGGTGGATCTATGTATATGCGTAACTGATTCACTTTGCTGTACAGCAGAAATGAACACAACATTGTAAATCAACTATACTCCAATAAAAATTTTTTAAAAAGACCAAATCTGATTGCCTGATATTTTTCTTAACCCCAAACTGATTCCTCTCACAGTTTCCCCAGAGAAGTAAATGATAGATGCGTTACTTTATTTGCTTAGGGACACACACACACACCCACTAGATTTTCAATCTATTGGCTCTACCTGTAAAATATATCTAGAATCTGAACAATCTTAAAACTTTATCAGCTCTCACTCTAGTTCATATTAGCATTATATCTCCACCAGATCATTGAAATACCTTCCTAATTGACTTCTGCCTCTGCTCATTCCCCACATCAGTTTTTTGGCCAAAGGAATCATTTTACAATGTACATCAGATTAGGCCTCTCTTCTGATCAACTCCCACCCCCAGAGGGACTCCCCCATTTCACTCAGAGTAACAGTGAAATTCATAGAGTGGTCTCTACAGCTCTATCTAGTCTACCACTTCTCTTTCACTGAACTCTCAACAAACCCACTGGCCTTCTTGATGTTCTCTGAATATGCCGTGCTCTTCAGATAACCTAGCTCTGGGCTTCTGTACTTGCTGTTTCTTCTGTCTAGAATACTTGTTCCCCAAGTATAAACATGACATGCACTCTCATTTCTTTTAGTCCTACTAAAAGGTAATATCACTTATATGTGGAATCTAAAATATGACACAAATGAACTTATCTACAAAACAGAAACAGATTCACAGACATAAAGAACAGATCTGTGGTGGCCAAGGGTGAGGTGGGGTGGGAGAAGGAAGGAATGGGAGTTTGGGATTAGCAGATGCAAACTATTATGTACAGAATGGATAAACAACAAGGTCCTACTGTAGAGCACAGGGAACTATATTCAATATCCTGTAATAAACCATAATGGAAAAGAATACATAAAAAAGTATACATATATATGTAAAACCGAACCACTTTGCTGTACAGCCGAAATTAACACAACATTGTATAACAACTATACTTCAATAAAAAAATAAAGAAAGAAAATTAGGTACGCAAAAATTTTAATATTCTCAGTATATCTGCTTTTGGCCTCCCAATGCAAAGTTGAAAGCTCCCTCCCAACACTTTCTAACCTCTTCTTTCTTTTTCTTATGGGTGTGTGATTTTGACAATCTATTATACTATGTAAACAATGTTACTTTTTTTGTGTCCATCATTTCCATTAGAATCTAGCATTTGAATCAGGGATCTTATTCTGTCTTGTTCTCTCCTATTCTCAGTGTCTATATCACACTTTAAAAGGGAATAATAGATAATTGAATTGAAAAGATAGGTAGGTACCAGAAGATAAAATGGTCTTATTCAAAATGTTACAGATTTATAATTGCCTTGAATATTGGACAATTATTGAAACATTTTCATTTCAAGGCTGACACGGTAAATGTTGTTTTTTAAAAATTCTTTTGAGGGAGTAAGAGGACAGACTGGAGCCATAAGAGAGGAGACCAGTTAAAAATTGATTACAATAGTCCACTTAAGAAAATGGAAATAGACAAACAACAAGGTCCTACTGTATAGCACAGGGAACTATATTCAATATCTTGTAATAAACTATAATGGAAAAGAATAAAAAAAAATTTCGTGAAGCAACAGTTAAATAATTAAAGCAGTGGGGCAGGGATGTCAAAGGAGAACTTTAAATCAGTGAAAGTGAAGAGAAGGTGAAGAATTAGACTCAACTCTATATGGAAACACATTATGGCTAAGGAGGCACTTACTCTATGCCAGGTGCTATGTGATATACTTTACTTAAGATATTTCACTTGATCTTTGCAATGAACCTATGAGGGAGATATTACGACCCGTTTGGCAAAGGAGAAAGGCTCTATTTAAGCAGTGTGCTCAAGGGTCATGTGGCTAGAAAGTGGCAAAGCCGGAATCTAAACTTCACAAGCTCACACTCATAACTGCTACCCTATTTTGTCTCTTCTTTTGGAAACAAAGAGACAAAGACCAAGTACTGAAAGAAAAAAAAAAAAAAAGAAAACAGAAATAGGGATTTTAAGAAAACGCAAGCAAAGTTTATATGGAAAGCAAGATTCAGAGCAGCCAACATAATACTGAAGAAGGACAAAGTCATTGGACTGACACTAACAAGCTTTAAGAATTAATATAAAGCTGCAGTTATCAAGACAGTGTCGTATTAGCAAAATAATAGATGCATAGATCAATGGAACAGAATAGACAACCCAGAAGTAAACCCACACAAGTTAGTCAACTGACCTCTGACAAACAGCAAAGGCAATTCAATGGAGAAAGGATAGTTTTTTCAATACACTGTATTGGAACAACTGGACATATGTTAAAAAAATACTTTCTACTCAGATCTTACACCCTTCCCAAAAATTAACACAAAATGAATCAGAAACCAAATTGTAAAATTTTAAAAAACTATAAAACCCCTAGAAGATAAATTAGGAGAAAATCTAGATGACTTTGACTTTGCTGATGACTTTTTAGATATGACACCAAAGGAATGATCCATGAAAGAAAGAATTGGAAAGTTAGACTTCATTAAAAAAAATTTCTTTTCTGTGAAAGACATTGTCAAAAGATTGAAAAGACAAGCTACAGACTGGGAGAAGATATTTGCAACAGGCATATCTGATAAAGGAAGTTCCAACAAGCTTCCTGCTGAATATATAATAATGGAATTTAAGGTCTGTGCTGGAATGGTAACTTAAAGGGGAGGAAAAGCCATTATATTGAGTGACAGAGCTAAGGAACAGTATGTATAGTAAAATGATAGAGGCATACTATTAAGATCTTTGACTTTGCTTGAATTATGGTTAGAGGAAGAGAGCCACAGAAGCTACAAGCAAAGGGATGCAAATGTGTCTGATCAAGAACTGAATACTTCACTGTTTGCAGATGACATGATATTATACATAGAGAATCCTAAAAATGCCACCAGCAAACAACTAGAGCTAATCAATGAATTTGGTAAAGTTGCAGGATACAAAATTAATGCACAGAAATCTCTTGCATTCCTATACACTAATGATGAAAAATCTGAAAGAGAAATTATGGGAACACTCCCATTTACCATTGCAACAAAAAGAATAAAATACCTAGGAATAAACCTACCTAGGGAGACAAAAGACCTGTATGCAGAAAACTGTAAGACACTGATGAAAGAAATTAAAGATGATACCAACAGATGGAGAGATATACCATGTTCTTGGATTGGAAGAATCAATATTGTGAAAATGACTATACTACCTAAAGCAATCTACAGATTCAATGCAATCCCTATCAAATTACCAATGGCATTTTTTACAGAACTAGAATAAATCATCTTAAAATTTGTATGGAGACACAAAAGACCCCAAATAGCCAAAGCAGTCTTGAGGGAAAAAAACAGAGCCGGAGGAATCAGACTCCCTGACTTCAGACAATACTACAAAGCTACAGTAATCAAGACAATATGGTACTGGCACAAAAACAGAAACATAGATCAATGGAACAACATACAAAGCCCAGAGATAAACCCACGCACCTATGGTCAACTAATCTATGACAAAGGAGGCAAAGATATACAATGGAGTACAGACAGTCTCTTCAATAAGTGGTGCTGAGAAAACTGGAGAGCTACATGTAAAAGAATGAAATTAGAACACTCCCTAACACCATACACAAAAATAAACTCAAAATGGAATCGACACCTAAATGTAAGACCGGACACTATAAAACTCTTAGAGAAAAACATAGGAAGAACACTCTTTGACATCAATCACAGCAAGATCTTTTCTGATCCACCTCCTAGAGTAATGGAAATAAAAACAAAGATAAACAAATGGGACCTAATGAAACTTCAAAGCTTTTGTACAGCAAAGGAAACCATAAACAAGACGAAAAGACAACCCTCAGAATGGGAGAAAATATTCGCAAACGAATCAACGAACAAAGGATTAATCTCCAAAATATATAAACAGCTCATGCAGCTCAATATTAAAGAAACAAACAACCCAATCCAAAAATGGGCAGAAGACCTAAATAGACATTTCTCCAAAGAAGACATACAGTTGGCCAAGAAGCACATGAAAAGCTGCTCAACATCACTAATTATTAGAGAAATGCAAATGAAAACTACAGTGAGGTATCACCTCACACCAGCTAGAATGGGCATCATCAGAAAATCTACAAACAACAAATGCTGGAGAGGATGTGGAGAAAAGGGAACTCTCTTGCACTGTTGGTGGGAATGTAAATTGATACAGCCACTATGGAGAACAATATGGAGGTTCCTTAAAAAACTAAAAATAGAATTACCATATGATCCAGCAATCCCTCTACTGGGCATATACCCAGAGAAAACCATAATTCAAAAAGACACATGCACCCCAATATTCATTGCAGCACTATTTACAATAGCCAGGTCATGGAAGCAACCTAAATGCCCATTGACAGACAAATGGATAAAGAAGAGGTGGTACATATATACAATGGAATATTACTCAGCCATAAAAAGGAACTAAATTGAGTCATTTGTTGAGACGTGGATGGATCTAGAGATTGTCATACAGAGTGAAGTAAGTCAGAAAGAGAAAAACAAGTATCGTATATTAACGCGTGTATGTGGAACCTAGAAAAATGGTACAGGTGAACCGGTTTGCAGTGCAGAAGTTGAGTCACAGATGTAGAGAACAAACGTATGGACACCAAGGGGGGAAAGCCGCGGTGGGGTGGGGATGGTGGTGTGCTGAATTGGGCAATTGGGATTGACATGTATACACTGATGTGTATAAAATTGATGACTAATAAGAACCTGCAGTATAAACAAACAAACAAAAAACAACTAATACTAAACTTTCTTTGGGTTATGTGTATGGAAATATGTTAATATAAATGTTTCAGACATTACATGAAATTTCTAAAAGTATTGTATGTTCTGGTATAATGTTATGTCATAATTCTAGTTATTACTTTAAAATGTATATCTCAGAAATAACTAAATTTCCTTGTCAATTGCATTATTATGAACTTTCATCAAATCTTTAACCGTGGTCATTTTTAAGTCTCTTGTCATTTACAGACAGTTGTGGGTGTACTCTGATGCTTTTGCAAAAATGTTCTTATAAAAGGGTTTCACCTTCAAGGAATTCATGGAGAATACTCTGACAAGTACAGGTTGCTGGTAACTGACTGTACTGCTGAACTGAATGAATAAGCATTTTCAGAACTCTAATGGAAAACTGATGAATTCATAAAAGTGCTAACAAAAGATCAAGATGAAAAAAAAATTAATTACATGGGACTGAGTGAACTGATGAGGATGATTATAATTTTTGTGACTTTCTGTTTGAATAAAAAAAAAAAATCCCACAAGGGCTCAGGGGCAAAAAATATACAAATCAATTTTCACTGCAAAATAAAGGAGCTGTTACAGTGGAGGATTACTGGACTGAATGTCAATATTGTGACATAGTATGAGTGTGTTTCATGTTTGGTAAATGCAAATTGTTGCTTTTGTTGTGGTCATCCATTTACAATGCTTGGTGTTAGTTTATTTATCTCTTGTAAAAATAAAATACAGTGTGTGTGTGTGAAAAATAATAAAAAAATAAAAGGGCTCTAAAAAAAAAAAAAAGAACTGAATACTATATATGAGTCAAGAAATACAACTGAAAATTGACCTTGACTTTGGTGACCTTAGCAAAATGTCTGGTGGTGTAGTGAAGTCACGGAGAAGATTAAACTAAGTGGAGAAGGAAGTAGGTGGTGAACAAGTTGAGAATAGCTGCAAGTTAAAAGAAAAAGAAAGTGAAAGAATGAATAGAAATACAAAATTTGTTGCCAAGTGAGAACTCTAAGGGTATGCTATGAGATGTAAGCAAAAGGAGAGAGTCCTATGAACATGAAGTTATTAGGAGAGGATTTAGAGAGGGAAGTCAATTGTTCTAATCATTGAAGAATGAGATGATTTGGATTTTGAGGGGAGAGGAAAGAGATTTGAAACAGAGAAGAAAACCAAGATTCAGGACCAGGCAGGGTAACGATAGGACCAATTTTGCCTTTAGAATTCCAATATAGTATTAATTTTCTGTGCTTTTCTCCGTACATTTTAGTTAAATCAACTTATAGCCAGCAGCAATAAAATGACTGTCATCTACTGATAATTGCTTTGGGTTAGCTCAGTAATCATTCTTTAAATACTATTATTATATTTAGCATTGATCTGCATCCTTGTTAATTGTCTCAGCAGACAATCATGGAAGCAGTTATCCATGAAACATAAAATGCTCACTTAGATTTCATATTCTTACTGGCAAGGGAACTATAAGATATAGAGATGAACGAATGAAGTTATAACATAGAAGTGTACTTCTTGACCTGTGAATGAATAGAGGAGAGAGAAAACGAATTTTGCCTAGTATTTAACATCGAAGTTTAATTTCAAGAAATCACTAAGGAATTCATTAAACTATAAGTTGTTTAAACTTTTGTATTAATTGGCTTGTTATTTGTGACTTTAATGTGTTACTAATAGTGTTACACTTATGTTCACAAGTTACATTAAAATCCAGAGTCTCTCAGAAGCTATACTTTTAATATTTTAATTATTCTCCTTTTGAATTAAGGTATTTCTTTATCATTATTAATAGAATTTGCCTACAGCAGAAGTAACAAAAGATTACTATCTCTTAAAATTCATTTCAACAATCACTTCTCTACCACTGGCTTTCTTACCTAGAGACTCAATACATAAATGCCTGGAGAAAATTTAGATTGTTTTGTTTTGTTCTAGTTTATAGGAAGTTCTAGTAGGTTTTGTTTTTCATTATATTATCTCACTATCAGGATACTATCGTGTAACATGATAGACTATTGACTTCAAGCTGCTTGTAATGGAAAATAAACTCTTTTCAAATGGACACTTTTATCCTGTGTACAAACAACTATAAATTCCAATATTCAAAATTATTATTCAAAGAACGCAGGAATGAATGAATGGAGAACTTAACGCACAGAAACTTGAAGAGACCTGCCCAATGTCACATAGCTCACATGAACCCACGTTTTCTGATTGGTTCTATATCTCCTTCTCCATTACTGCTGTTCTGCATCCATACCCTAAATATCAAGAAGTAGAATTTCATTGCCATGAGCAAGACTTATAAAGAACTTTATTGAAATGAAAATATTGAGTTTTGTTGATGATTTCTTCCCTAATTGTGGATTTTATGTACCTTATCATTACTATTTCCACCTTGTACTTATTTCTCTTACCTCAGAGCATTCTTAATTTTACAGAGCACAAAACAATTGGATAATCCTTTACCAAAGAAAGACATGCTCCATTCAGTTTCACAGGTGATCTGTGCCTATTTTATTTTATTTTTTATCTAATTGCTTTATAGCTTATGTAATTTTAACTTTTAGATACTGCAGAATAAAACACCAGCTTGGCCATCAACAGAAATAACACGACTGGTCCCATATAAATATATCCCATATAGAATTTCATCCTCCCACTCAAAACTGATCCAGGATACACAGTTCTCAAAGTTTGGAAAAAGCATGATAAAAACTCATGAGAGGAGACTTGGAATGATTTCAAGCATTCTGCTACTTGTCAGAGGCAACATTTCTTGAGATGCTCCTATTTTAATACTTGATGAGTGGAATCTAGAATTATTACAAACGTTACTTATGAACGCTTGAAAAGGATGTTAGGCACACTACCAAAATAATTCACTTAGGAAGCCTATTTGGTATAAAAAAAAATACTGGGAGATTATGAAATGTAAAATATTTTGTTGATCTTCAAAATATCTTTGGGAGAAAAGAATAGGAGGAGTGAAAGTGGTCTTGTTTTAAATGTGAAAACCATAAGGTCAACTTAAGATACCAACACATTTGTGGCAAAATTTAAAATATAATTTGTATCTTTTTATTCTCAGTCTGGGTCAACATTAGTAATTTAGAGTAGTTCAATCTATTGTCCAAAAGCTTCTGTGGAAAGAATTCCTGCCATGAGTAGAAGCGAGACAGCAGTTACCAAGCTCTCTCGTGTTTCTCATTGCGGGACTACAGGGGGTGTGGATAATGAACATTCTGCCCACCTCCAAACCTGCTCTGCAGTCGGTTAAAAAACTACTCAATAAATATCAAGGAAACAACTGGGGAAAATTATGTAGCGGCATTATTTTCACATGTTTACATGGTTACCACATGTAAAACAAATTTCATTTTCCCTTTTCTTTTTTTACCCAAATATACCTTGAAGATAAATAAAATATTTTACATTTCATAATCTCCCAGTATTTTTTACCAAATCGGCTTCCTAAACGAATTATTTTGGTTCAGTGCCTAGCATCCTTTTAAACGATTCATAAGTATCTTTTGTAATAATTCTAGAAAATATGTCAATATAGACACCACGTGAAATATCTTTTAGTGTTTTACTTGAGAAAACTGCAAACGAAGTAACATTTGTGTTTGTTTTAGTTCTATCCAGTTTCAGTTTCTGAAACTTTGCCTTCTTGTCTTCTTCCAATCGCATGTTTTTCCTTACTCCAGCATGCCAGGAAATTAAGATAAACTATTTGGAACCTTTTTCTGACAGTTTTTTCTTCCGGTTTATGGTCTGTTTTCCTTAAGATGTTTGAATATGAGTTAACTTTCAAAACTATGATGAGTTAGATTAAAATGTTGGTTAGTGAAGTTCGATCCTTTAAGTTAGATTTAATATTATTAATATTCAAATATGTGATAAAAATACAGTAGAGACAGTGCAAAATGCGATTTAGATCATTACCTCCAAGCGAAGAGGATTGGAAACAATCAGTACTCATCACTCAGGAGTTTCTTTAAATTAGTACAAAATGTTACACTGTAGGTCAAAGTCAGAGTACTGATGCATGTAACTAATACGAAATTCTATTAATTTAACACCTCTCATATTTCCAACATCGTACTAGGAAGTTTATGTATATTATCACATTTAGCTTTCCCAGCAATTCTATGAAGTAATTATTACTGCCATTTGCAGATCATGAATCTGAGGCACAGAGGGTTAATTAGCTTTCTCGAGGTTATATTACAAGATTCTAATTCCAGCTTTGGAGGAATTTAACATTACCTCCTGCCTCTTGCTATGCCATGATGCCATCTCATCTTCACATCAATTCATGTTTGTTTACAGGACTGCAATTCTTCTCTAGCAAGGCTTACACTTCACAGTTAAGCCAAACAATCTCTATATTCCTTATCATGTAGAAGTTCATAGAAGTCAGAAGTATCTTTCTTACTCATTCATCTAATCTTTAGATATTTTATTTCTTGGACTGGCTCAAAAGAGGAGTAAAACGAATACGTTTCAATTTTAAAAAATCAATTCTTTGTTTAAGAAATTTATCATTTCATTTTCTTTAAGAGATTATATACTTTATAAAAATAGCCTTTTAATAAAAATTTGCTCTTATGCTGTAGGGCACATAATCAATACATATATTCCTGCTATGTAATTGTACACAATCATTATTTACTTGAATGTTGTTGACTAGTCTTCTAACCAAATGCTAGAGCTGGGTTTTAGGTGGGCAGAACATTCACGCTAAAGCCTTTATCCACACTCCTTATAGTTACACAATGAAAAACAGGAGACACCTCTGTAGCCACCATTTATCTCCTACTCACAGCAGACATTCCTTCCATGGGAGTCTTCTGGATAAGCTGCACTACAACTTGTGTTGATTGCTTTGCTTGACTGGAATCTCACTGATTTTCAGAATGTACAGTGTCTCCTGATATTGCACAGAAACAACCTCCCAATGTCTTTCATATGTCAGTCTGCTGGTATCACACAATATAAAGCAAATTCGCTTTTCATTAAGGAAAAAATCTTGCAACATATAAAGGTAACTATACTGTTTCTCTGTAGTCTTTTTCTTCTTAAATATCATTGTTTCTTCAACTGTTGTTCAAATGACATGCTTCCCAGATGTAACCTTCCATTTTACATTTATCAAACCCTTGTTACCTGACTTTAGGTCAAGCACTCTCTAGTATTCTTGCCATTAAATTTTTTGACTACCTTAGGGGCACTGATAAACACACAGTAGTTACACCATAAGGTATAGGTATTGTGATACAACTGTGAGAGTAAAGCAGGGACAATGGTCCACCCTGGGGGAAAAGGAAGGTCACAGAAGACTGTTCCTGATATGAGGCATCAGGAACCTGAGATTGGTGAATAGGCCAAATGATGTCAGACCTGTGCTAACTAGGATCACTGTTTCCTTGCTGTTGATGCTGTGATTCTGTTACTTCATTTTACGTTTTTATTAGCATTGTATTAGCCTTATTATATTTTTGGTTCTTGTTGAGTTTGAAGTACTTTTGTAATTGGTGAAATGTTTTAAAAAATTCAATAATTACACTTATCCCTCTGTAATTTCATTAAGTCCATTGTTCCGGTCAACTGAGTGATGATTTGGAATATTGGTTCTTACACCCACCAATTTGTGAGAATGAGATAGGGGACCAGTTCTTCTGCTGCTTACATTTCAATAATAGCATTAACTTACAGGCTATAGGAAAAAATACAATAATTTGAGATAATTTACTCACACACTACTTTTTCAATTCTTTGGAACTGTAAAGAGGAGAAGTAAAGTTGAGAATTATATTTTCTAAAACTGATTGGTCTATTTTCCAGAGAAAGTAACACTAAACAGTGTGCCATATCCTAAACGCTAGCAGACAATTTCACAGAAACAAGGAAAATGATCAATAGGTAGGGTCAAAATTCAGCCTGTCAGCTTGCATGTTACAACAAGATGCTACTCCTCATCACATTTTTCTACAAGATGAAGTAATGTTCTCAGTTTGGCATATAACTTTTCAGTAGATTTTCTGAGTGTTGTCAGTTCATCAGAAAGGTATTTCCTAACTGGCTCAATGGCTTTCACTTATACCCTTTAACCTACCACCTTGATTTATTCATCTTCATAGTACAGTACTTAATAGCCCTATCATAGTCTTCATTTGTCTACTGCCTGTTTTCTCCCACCAGAATACAAGCCTCCTGAGAGCTGTTTTGTTCACCCTAGTATCTTGAATGGTGTCTGGCACACATTAAGAATAAGAGATAATATTTATTATCACTATGAACATTATTGAACGAAAATGAAAAGGTATTTTTTCTGTTTAATGTGAATATATGTGTAGATGGAGAAGTAGAATAACCTAAGTACTAAATTGAATTCAACTTCGTTTGACCAATTTTGATCATTTTTTTGTGGTTATTCAAAAAGCGCCCTATTCCAAGGAAAGTGGCTTTACAAACAGATATCAGGAGCCATCATACTTGAATTAATAAGTGTAATTTTTAAATGATTGACTGTGTTTGATTTTACATAGTACAGTACGTGAAATCTCAAGTGGATTGACATAATTATTAGTGAAAGATTGGCTGGGAAACAAATGAAATTTAATTCTGATTCTAATTATCCATTTGCACTTTAGAGTAATGAATAGAATTAGGACTTTTATATGCATTCACAGGAGCATATGTATCTCTGCATCTCTTTCCTTTCTTGTATTAATCTTTAGTGTCGCTATATTTATTTCTGAGGTTTAAATTATTTTTGGTTATTTAGGTGTGAAAGACGATTCAGTACATCAAGAAGAACTCTTTTGAGATGTCTGATAAAATATAACAAATTCTGTGGCTCAGCAGTCTACAATTGAATTTGTGATTCAGGAATGGAGTCAAGCCAAAGCATCTTAATGTGCTTTGGCTTGACTCTCTTTTCTTTCCATTCGTATGGCAGTCGGCCTTTATTTAGGCTGCACATGAATGTTACTATGTTTAAACTATTAAATATAAAAATGATTTATGGGGGTTTAAAACACCAGTATAAGGATTATTTCCATTTATTATTATTTTATTTTTGCCACCAAGCTGCATTTGCTGCATGAAAAAAATTTCACTGGCAATGAAAGGGAAGTATATGGAAAGGGAGCAAAGGGTTCTTCTTAAAGAATTTAGTCAATTAAATAGAAATTCATAGGTAGGAGGACAGTCAGTATTTTAAAGTTGACATCTCTACTTCTCTGACATGAATTTCCGTCCTACCTTACCTTTCCTTTATGGTTTAGTGTTCTTTAACCCCGTTTTCCGTGCATTTTTTCTACCCACTTCCATGTTCAGACGTGGCCATTAGATAAACAATAGTTGCCATACTAAATATGAGTGGTGTGCTCCCCAACTTTGCAGGAGAGCATTTAAGCTGAGGTGGCAAATATAAAGAGAGAAAAGAAAGGAAGGATTGAGGAAGGGAAGAAAGGAAAGATGGAAAGAAGAGATGGAAAGAGGAAGGGAGTAAGGAAGGAAGGGAAAGAGGTAAGGAAAGAGAGAAAAGGAAGAAAGGTGGGAGGGAGGAAAGAATGGGGAGAAAGAAGAAAGGAGGAAAAGGGAAGGGAAGAGAGAGGAAGAAAAAAAGAAAGAAGGAAAAGAAGGAAAAGAAAGAAAGGAAGAAAAAAGTGAGTGTAAAGAGATTAAGGAAGCATTTCCACATTTACCTTTTGCTTGAACATACTGAAACTGCCCAGCTTTCAACTTCCATAAGGTTATGGTGGAAGATAGATTCCATTAAAGACTTTTAATGAGGAGGTTAAATATTTGAAATAAAGCAAACTCAAGTTCATCTGATGGTGGAAGGTCCAAAATGGGGGAAATCTTTTAATCTGGGGAAAAAGAATTCTTTGTGTTATGTGTGTGCACGTGTGTGTTAGCTTGGTAAAAGTTCCTTCTTATCAAACCCTTCAAGTATTTAAAAAACTAATTTCTAAGAAGTGTAAAAATTGAGTTTGGCACAGAAGTTTCTATTCTAGAACTAGAGTCATCAGCTTTGTTTTCTCAGATACCCTGAGTACATCACCAAATTAAGTTCTCAAGCATTCAGTCTTTTTTAACCCTTCAATTTTTTCATGTTTCCTTAATTCCAATTAATTAATCATGATTATTTAGAATTCATAAAGTATCAAGTATATCTCTTGAAGAAATATTTTTAAGGTAGTCTATATATGAGAATTTCCTCAATGAGTCACTTGAAAGCCAATATTTAGTTTGTCATATACAGGCTATTTTGTTATAATCTATGTCATGGCCTGAATTATATGGATCTTTATGAATATAGACAAACTATAAGAAGACAAAAGAAATAAATATATCAATTTATATCCACAAACATTTTCATCAGTAGGAATGGAAAATAAGTTACTCTTCACATTTAAAAAAAATGTATTTGTCTTGAAATGCTGAAAGCCATTGATATGTTTGGATTTCATTAAGACTATTTTGGATTTGGGGAAAATCTGTTATCAATTCAATATTATTCTACAAGAAATTTTAGATTTGTCAACTCTAGAATGTGATAGCATTCCTAAGAAAACTGAGATAAAGAACACTTGGAAATAAGACTGTGTTTATAAAAGTTCTACATTGCAGTTGACATCTCTAACTTCTGAAGCTTGCTGAAAATAACTAAAAAAAGAGGGCATTTGACACTCTAACAGCATAGCTGAAAGTTTCCTGAAGTGTTAAAGAAAAGGTTGACTAAATGTTATTCCCTGATGGCTGAAGGCAGCAGAGTTATGTCTACCACCTGACCCATTTCTCTCACTTCATAAACTTAAAATAAATCAACAGACAACAGGGTTTCCCTTTTTCCTAGTGATTTGGAATAAATATGGATGAGAGTTACCTTCTCTTTTGTTGTCTAGCTTCACAAGATATACACCACCACAGTTTTCGTAAGTCTGCTTCTACAGTAAATTTTACTAGGCCAGTTACTTTCAGAAAACCTTCACACTTCTTTTGGGCATGTATTTATATGTGGTATTTCTGACCACTCTGCCATCTCCAAGATAATGGTTAGGCAGTGCATCTCATCTTTATTTCTCTTTCCGCTCCTGAACATCAACTGTATTTTATAGGAGTTTCAGCTAGGCTATTCGCATTTTTCATTAGAGCAACCTTTAATAAAGAAGACAACTTTGTTATTTTAAAATTTTACTCTCCTCAGAAAATATATTTGTTCTTTAAATATCCCACAGTTTGTACTACAGAAAAAAGTAACACTTCAGGTTAGACTTTAAGCATAATGCATTATCAATGAATTTCAGCCCAGAAAGAATTAGCCTTCTGGGTGCACAGCTTCTCTGCCGTGGCTTCCAGCCAGGGCTGATATTCTAGCTTTATTTTATAACTTTTTCCAGCAGCTTTCCAAATCTGGGGAGACAGCAGCACCAGCTAGAAACTTCTAGTTTGAACAAAGCATGTTAAACGTTTCTCTGTTCTTCTCCCTGAGTAGTTGCTACTACATGAAGCACAGAAAGTTTGATTTTTGGATTTTATTCTCAATGGCACCTTTCCCACTCAAACAGAACGTGCTGAGGATCATATAAACATCAGACCTATAGGGTACAAATATTTACTGAGCATTTATTTAACATCTTTAAGAAGTAAGGTTAGCACTTAGATTTGAATTAAGAAACTGTTTATTTAATTCCAAATTATGATTTTATATATTTATATATAAAATAGTCTCCATTTACTTTCTTTTGGTATTTAAGGAAAATCATTTAAATAGACATGTCTCTTAGATAATAACTTCAGCTGGAGAAAAAAAAATGCAATTTACATACATTTGCAAGTTTATAGAAAGGAAAACAAATATTAGAATCCTTGTGAAGTTTTACCTTTTTATTTATGATGCCTGAGTTTCTAAATTGCGTTTATATTTTCCCTCTCAGGGTGAATTTCATGTTATAGTTAATAAGTCACACATATTATAATTTTTTCAAAGGATTTTCTAAGCATCAGTCTTAGTGCTGACCAACTGCCATTAAGATGGAGTAAAAAAACGATGATTCTGCTTAATGTTCAATTTCCAAAAATCTCCATCAGCTTATCATGAGACTTCTATCAAATGTAGGTGCTGTGTCATATTGATCATCATAAGATATATATTCACAGGATTCTTATTATAACAATATTAACAATCACAGCAGGTGTTAAATTATGTTAAATTCTCATTTTTGTATGGAGATAAATGTATGTGGTGAATACATTTTGCTTATTAATCACTCATTTTTTATGAATTCCAGTTGAAGACTTAGACTTTTTAGTCAGTGGACTTTACATTCTCTACATACATTTGCTTCACGAAAAAGCCATGACCAACATAGCACCTACTTGGCATCTGGATATAGCTAGCTGAAATATTTTAATAGAATAAATTAAAATTAATATTTTGATATAAAAAAGACTTTTAAAATCTTTGTGGGGAAAATCTGCCTCCTAGTTTGGGAGATATTCAACCAATTACAACAACTTTTATCTTCATCTATCTCCATTTGTGTAAAGAAACTCACAGGATTTGAATCATGAAGTTGGTAAGAAAGTGAATAACTAAAATATTGATAATTAAGACAATACATCAATATCTTCGCATGTAATTTACTTTACAACATTTATGATCTTGAGTTGATGAAAAATATTCTGATAGACAACACCATGAAATCAAGAAATAGTGAGTTTGAAAAGACATAATAAAGTATAAACTATTGAAACTTTCTCAGAGCTATATTAGAACTCACAGTATAACCTATCATAACAAACAAAATATATTATCACTTGAAAATACTCTTGATAGTAACTCTGAAAAATACAGTATCTTATTAATGAGGACAAATTACAAGGAAAATACAGGTTTAAGGTTCCCTTTTTATTTAACTTTCTCTAATCAGAGATGTTGGAAGAGATGAATGAAAACCATATTTAAATAACATTTCTTTTTTTTTTAACATCTTTATTAGAGTATAATTGCTTTACAATGGTGTGTTAGTTTCTGCTTTATAACAAAGTGAATCAGTTATACATATACATATATTCCCATATCTATCTCTTCCCTAAATAACATTTCTTATATTTCAACTTATTCTGTGCATTAGGAATTTGGAGGTATTTACAGGTGTAATATAAAGCTGTTTTTATCCTCCTGGGAATCTGTGCTTATGGCATATGGCATATATTGTTTTAAGAATTTGTTTTTCTTTCCTAATAGGTCCTAGTAGGAAAGCATCTATTTCTTTAAAAGCAATTTAAAATGTCTGTGACAGCTGCTTTTCTAAAGCAGACCATTAGGACAGAACGTGGCTATAAATCTCAGGTCCCAAAGAGAGGAGTTCCTATTTTGAGTAATCTGAATGCCACGTTATCAGCAACACTTCTCAGGGAAACATTTATAACCCCACTGTTTGGCTTGAGTTTGGAATACTGGCATTTTAATATGAAAAGGCTAAAATTGTTATCAAGTGAGGTCTTTATTATGCAAATGTTCTGGCAACAGTTTACAATATTTCAAGTTGTATCTTTTTTTAGGCAGGACTGTATTTTCCATTTAGAGTGCAAATATAACTTCCACAAAGCATAATGACAGGTAAGCACACATAAGCTGAAAAGGGAGACTGCATTTGGTTTAAAACTATAATTTGCTTCTACATAAATCTTTCACAAATAAAACTTTATTGTGTTCAACTTGTTTACATAGCTAAGCAACATATATTCATTTAATGCACACACCTCAGTTTCAGCAAATTAAGCAATAACTTACCTAGAGAAGCATTTCAATTTTTTTTTTTTCTTTTTCTAACTTGTATTTATCCGAGTTAGAAAATGAGATATCCAGTATGCAGATTCATCTGGCTCCAGGTTAATTTGAAGGAGCTTTCAGTTCATACAATCTGCCTTAATATTCCGAGAGCACTCTTTAGCGCCAGTCCTAGTATCTGGACTCTTCCAGCAGAGTCTCTTTTTATTTATACGCACATTGTCCTTTTCAAAACAAGCAGCCAGCTGGAATGATTCAAACCTCTGTTCAGCACACCGTTAAAATGCAGCTTCCTTCTTGGACATGAGAATTACACCAGGGAGCGGACCGAGTACAGCAGAAAGGCTACGAGAACTATTTAATCACCAGAATACCAGCTGCTCCGGCTCTGCTCTTGCTACTGCTGCTGTGCTTCTCGTTTAGCTGGAGTTGGTCTTTCCCTCCCCCCTCTTTCTCTCACATCTCCAGAACTATAAAGGCAGCTCTGCCGGATTATGATTGGCAGAAACAGCCAATTCCTTCGGCTAATCATCCTCAAGACTTTCAAGGACCTGGAGCTGTTGTGATGTCATCCAGTCAGTGGGATGTTACACATGAATACATTCCCACAGAAGCTAATTCAGCGATCAGCTGCATTCCTCTCACACCACGGTGATTGATTAGATGTTCCTTGCGGATTTGCATAATCTTTCATTGTACAGTTGGACTGTTTCCTATGAAATTCGAGAGTAAAATTCTACTTTGCAGCTATGACACTGTACCAAAAGATTCTATCGGGTGAAAAAAGAAAAGTTCACAACAGGGTTTTCTGTGGTAAATGTGTGCTAGTCAAGCAGGAGTTATGAACTCAACAAAAGCCAAGGATGAGCAGGAGGAAACTTGGAGAAATACTAGTGACCTACATATTCCTGAAATTAATAATAATATTTTAGATCATAATAAATGCTAGAAGAAAAACAATGAGTAGGCATATGTGTGTGTGTTAAGGGTATAAATGGTTTCATTGAGGTAAATTACTGGATTATTATGGAAAAGTTCTCTTCTATTCCCAGCATGGACAAAAATTATCTCCATGTCTCACTTTCTACTTGGCAATATAGGATGAGGATTACCTCTTTTTGTTGTCTACTAACTCACATTAACTCACAAAGATATTATATGTTGCATATTATAAATTACACTTATTTACGTTATGTAAAGTTCTTTGAACTTCTTCATTCAAATACATACAAGATAAAAGTAAAGTACTTTCAAGGGTATTTCTTCATTCCAGGCTATCTGATTCCCTGGGCTCATATTGTTTCGGTACATTCTTTAGTCTCCACCGTTTAATTTAATGAAATAAAATGTGTTAATGACAGTTCAGCTCGAGGCCCCTTACAGGCTAGAGAAGAGAGCTGCAAACTTTTCTCAAACCCAAAGTTCTATTCTGGTATGCTTGTGTCTTTGGTGAGAAAGAGTTCTGCTAGATTTGCTGGGGTGGTGTCAGAGACCCTTTCAGTATGCTGCAGGTAGAGGGGGGATTGTCCCTCAAAACACACATTTATTAATGATGTGGTCTTTGGGTGAATAATTTTAATGCACTCAGTGGTACTAGTGTTATTATGCTGCACAAAGTTTTGAGGGTCAGCAAGCTGTACGCATATGCTAAGTAGAGGATAGGAAAAAAATCTGGTAAATTGCAAAGACTACACCAGTTATTTCCTAACCTAACAACACTATCAATAATAGATCATGGATCATGTGTCAGTTATTTTTTCAGGTGCACAGGCTAAAAGTATACTAAAGGAAAAATTTGTATTTTGAAAATCCTCAAGACTCAAAGAACTACTTATTACCTTTTAAGAATGTTTGCAAAGCAAAGACGCATTTGAAGGTCAAGTCAAGAATTTCCACAGTGACTCACATCAAAAGACAAAATGGATAAATAAATTGCAGGTAAATAGTTCAATAATATCTTAATAAAATAATAATAATTAGAACAACATCAAGCCAAACACGAATTGCTGAGAAACAAAATAAAATAAATAAAAAAGCTGATTGAAGATTTTTCCATTTTATGGGGTTTCTCATACTAATAATGCCCTTTTATTTATTCAAGTTCAGTCATCATTTTTGTCTTACGTATACACAAATGAAAATAAACATTTTAAAATTACTCAATTTTTGTATCCTATTGATATATTTCTATTTTACAGCTCAATAAAGAATGCTACTTTATCAGAGTAATTTCAGTTACACAAAGCCATGGTGTTAAAACACGGAGGAGGATTTATATCCTTAGCTCTGGTGATAACCGTAGTTGGTAGGAATTGATTACAAGGAAAAGTTGTTGATATGTTTTTAATCCAGTATTAGTCTATAAACAATGCTGTAGCTAAAGAAACAACATTATTTGGCGTGAAATGAATAATAGAGTGAAAGCACTTTGACAATGTAAAAGTGTTGTTTACGATATTAATGGAAGATATATTAACACAAAATACATTAAAATATCTGTTAAACACTAACTTTAAAATAAAAAAAATCCAAATTTCTGAGTTCAACTTCCTAGTAGGAAAAGGGAAAAAAAAAAAATTTGCTGTGCTTTTCTCATTGTTTATTCAGAATTCAACATAGTCTTGGGGATAGAGGGTTCCATCAGATATACCATGTATAAATGATGGGAGCCAACCAAAAAGTGCTTTCCTTGCTACTCCTGGGGAAAGTTGGAGAAATTCATGGTGTCCATACTAAACAATAAAAATAGGGTAATCCCCAAAGCACCTTGAATAGTTTTCTTATAATTTCCTTTGTAAATTGTATTTTCCAGTCATTAAAAACAAATTTGTGAACATTTTAACTTTTATCATTTTCTAATCTGTTAGGATGGGGAAATGAAGTAAATGACCTTGAATGTTGTGAAGAAGAAATGTGATATGCAAGAGAAGATAGGAAGAATACCTTTCTCAAAGTGTTTTTTAATCACTCAACCTGTGTTCCACAATTTATAGGGCTTGCATTTAAGTCAGATGTAGCATCTATCCAGTTAGCTTGTAATAATACACATTATGCCAAGCATTTGCCACCTGCTCATAGTTGAATTTTATTATTTTTCTTTTGATGTCCCATGAAGTGCAATATAATTTTTTCTTTATCTATTAAGACATAGGTCTTAATAGACCTTTTTTTTTTTTTTTGTGAGCCATCATATATATTTTTATTTTATTACAAGATATTTTAAAATTTGAGCAGATACAACTGTGACAGAAAACCAGCTTCATACCAAAAATACACTTTCAATTACTTTATCAAGCAAATAAAAATTTCATTTATTTGCTTTTTCTAGTAGTTAATGTACAGTAAAAATTTAATATTGTACAAGAAAGACATGTAATTAAGCATACAAAAGGAACATGTATTCAATGTTCAGAAACAAAAGTAAAAATAAATAGCAATGATAAAACTTTGAAAAAAATAATGCACATTTTAATTGTGGAAAATATGATTCTTAATTATATATACAGTTATACTTAATAGAAAGCCATCTCTTCATAATTGCACAAAACACGGTCCAGACATATACTAAGTCCTCAACGGATCTTTAGTAAATTGAATTGAATATGTTGAACTAATAAATTTTTGGAGCTTCACATATTTTTATTCAGTTGCTATCAAAACCTCTTTTTTCAACTGAATTTCCTTGAAAGTTAAAAAAATGTATTATATGCATGGTTTTGAAATTGTAAAATTAAAAAAAACTTTGAAAATATTCTATAATACACATTTAAAATGTATATAAAGCATATAAAGAATACACCAGTGCCTATTTATTCAGTAGAAGAAGCAGAAACCAAACCAAACACATTTAGTAAAGAAAGAAACTCATTGTTTCATTTATATGTCAATTCGTTTTTTACAGTGAAAGACAGTAAGTATATCTACTAACAGAAATAATAGAAGAGTTCAGAAAAATTCAGCAAACAACGATTTCTAAAATTTCCATTATTTTTTTCTCATTAACTTTCTTTTTGTTAATAAATACTAAAGGCAAGTTTTAAATCCATGCATCTAAAATAAATAGAAATTTGCAAAGAAAATGCCAAAGAATTATTTACAAGTATCTTGTAGCTTCTATTTTTTAAAAACCCTTCACATGCATGTACAGGTTATAAATAGAAGATAGTATAGCTTTAAATATACATTTTTAGTTTTCCAAGTTTTATTTCTCTTCCTTAATTCTACTGCAAAAATGACAATTTTGAATAATTACAATTAAAATACTAATGGCTGAGTAATATTCCACTGTATATATGTGCCACATCTTTATCTATTCATCTGTTGATGGACACTTCGGTTGCTTCCATGTCCTGGCTATTGTAAATAGTGCTGCAATGAACATTGTGGTACATGACTCTTTTTGAATTATGGTTTTCTCAGGGTATATGCTCAGTAGTGGATTTGCTGGGTCATATGGTAGTTCTATTTTTAGTTTTTTAAGGAAATTGAGTTATTTGTAGTGAGGTGGATGGAACTAGAGTCTGTCACACAGAGTGAAGTAAGTCAGGAGAAAAACAAATACCATGTGCTAACACATATATATGGAGTCTAAAAAAAAAAAATTGTTCCAGTGAACCTAGGGGCAGGACAGGAATAAATATGCAGATGTAGTGAATGGACTTGAGGACACAGGGAGGGGGAAGGGTAAGCTGGGATGAAGTGAGAGAGTAGGATTGACATGTACACTACCAAATGTAAAATAGATAGCTAGTGGGAAGCAGCCACATAGAACAGGGAGGTCAGCTGGTGCTTTGTGACCACCTAGAGGGGTGGGATAGGGAGGGTGGGAGGGAGATGCAAAAGGGAGGGGATATGGGAATATATGTATATGTATAGCTGATTCACTTTGTTATAAAGCAGAAACTAACACACCATTGTAAAGCAATTATACTCCAATAAAGATGTTAGAAAAAAATACTAATGTATTTTACAATTTAAACTACTAAATCTTATATATGTAGGATTCTATAACATGGTACTACTTTCTGTCCCTTTTCCTTATAATTATTATTTTTTTAATCATGAGCAACTTTCTAGTTGTCCCAACCAACACAAACAAGCTCTTCTAACTCTTTTTTAAAGGAAAAAGCACGAATAGAAGAAACTGCTATGTTCAAAGTTTATGCCATTGGGGGGAAAAGCCTCTAATTTGGCTGTGGGTGACTAACACAAAAACTTTTATTTTTAAGGAAAAAACCTTCTGCTAGCAATTAGTCAGATAAGAAATCATGTGACAAAGAAAGAGCATAAAGTCAGCTTAGCTCCACTGGAATCATCTACATGGTGAGAAAAATCAGTGCCATGTAGCATTAATTATATAACAGGTATTCCATTCACATACTTAAATGGTATCTTAAATACACATGTGGATCTCTGGTTAGCAGGTTACTGAGAGAGGAATAAATGGAAACCACAGGTTGGAAGAAAGAATCTTCTTGCCAGTATCACTGTAGTGCATTGTTTTAGCAAGAAACAAATCAGCATGTTAATGCTTCAGATAAATCCTTTGAAGATGCAAAGCTTGAAAGGCCAAGTGAGGGAACAAACAGACTAAACAGTCCAATTCCAGTTTGGCTGACAACAGCTTAAAGGAACATGATTTTTAATAAATAGCAGATGTTGGCCAAAGCATTATTGAATCACAAAAATCTGTGCGGTGTATTGAAAGGGTAGCACACAAGTGAGACCCCTGGTGAGGGAGGGGAGTACAGCAGAAATTGAATTTATGCGTATTCCATGGTCTGATCCCTGTTATGAGAACGTTCAGTGAATTTCACTTTTTGAGGCTAAATAAAAGTGCTTAGATTTCATAAAGTACATTAATTAGGTCACAGCTCCATTGGGAGTCTCTTAGAATCAGAGGAGAATCTTTAAATACTGCAAAGCGCTTCAGTATGAGTGGGGTATCTACAATAGAGAGTTACTCTTTGTTTACTTCACTTCTCTTTTCTTTGTAATGTGTTCGCCAAAATTTCATTATGGTTTCGTGGCAATTTCCTTTTGAGTTAGGCCTTACAAGTCATTTTATAGCCTCTATAATTTAAATTCCGAAGTGCTCAAAATGAGAAACCTTCTTGCAGACCAGAATCCTAACATCATGGTGATAAATTTGTAAAAACTTTCTGTCCTAAAGGATATTTCATTTCATCTGTTAGTAAATTCGTTTTATATTAGGTATCCCAATATCATTTGTTTTCTGTCTGTTCCAGTCCTTTGGGGAAAAGCATCTCATTTATGCGCTACTCCGGCTAATGTTCTGATCAGCGTGGGAAATCGTAACGCTTCACCAAGGCTTCCTTAATCGGTCTCTGTTCTGTTAGCTCCTATGCCTCACTTGACATTCCCATTGCTCTGGGACAATTCAATGGATGCTGTCACTTTCTCCTATTTGGTTTTAGTACAGTGGTGTGTGTGCTGCGGGCAGGCGAAAGGGTGAGTTGTGAGCAATGGTACAAAAATATGCTGTTTGAAAGTTAGCCAGCAATGGTTGAAAGTCTCCTTTATGTTTGAGAGGTGATACAAATAAACATATGAGATATATGACCAGAGTCAGACTGTACTCCACCTGTTAAGCCCAGTGTTGCCTTCTGTAACCAGCTAGTGATTAGGTATACAGCACTATATTACTACCATTACCTGTCTTAGAGACACACACTAATTTTGAGTCCTCAGTCATAATCCAAGTAATGGAGTTTTTGCTTTTTGAGGACAGAAATCATATATATTTTTTTTTAAGTTATATCTTCAATACTTGGAGCACTGTCATGGCATAAAGTAGATATTTGTACATTTAAAAAAAATTAAACTTAAGAATGAATGAATGGTGGCAACTTAGAGCCAGGAAATAAGGAGGGGGTGCACTAATATTTATATACAAATATATTTTCAATGCAATCATTGCGCCAGTTCTATATTCCACAAATAGAAGCAACAACTCATTTCAAGATGAAGCCACAAAGATGTGTTATAAAGCAATTTTCCCCATGGATAAGAAAACCCAGATTAGTCTTCTGTTTTAGAACCCATGTCATTTAAATCTCCCTAATACTACTCATGAATAAAAATATTTTAGTAAGAATAAAGTCTTCATTTCTTCTTTAAATATTTTAAATATATATGTATATATATATATATTTGATTTGTATTTATAGAATCAAAGGAATGACATTGTAATTTCTAAATGTTCCATCATATAATATGATTTGTCTATCTTTTCTATTATAAGTATCATTTTATTTTAGTGCTTTAATTGGTGTTTCCCCTTTCTGAATAGAAATGATCATACATGAAATAATTATAGATTAACTGGAAATAAATATGGTACTCTGAAGATGGAGATATTTTACCAAAAGAAGACAAAACGAATAACTGAATGCAATATAAAATACATAAATAAAATAAATTAAAATGAATTCTGTAATGAATAAAGTAAAATGGTGCTGTAAACACACTACCTAATGAAGGAATGATAAATTTGTTTGCCAGCTCCGCTGTTTATGTCTGTTAGAATGTGAGGAAGGAAGCAGTAATTAAATTGAGGGGAAAAAAAGCATGTGATGAGTACAGAAGTATATCAAAAAATATGCTTACCACTCAACTAAAATCTTCAATATTTTAGGTTCCCATAGAGGGCAATATTGTATAAAAGATGGCAAACCAGAATCTGCCAATTCATCTTTGCTGTTATGCTTTAAAGAAAACTGTTGTTACCATAAATTTCGTGCTGTACTTCCCCTCAAACTCTGACTAATGTATAAAATGATGCACACAAAAACACAGAGCAGAGACCCATCAAACTCAAAGGAAATTAATCTGGTATCCTACTTACTGGTAGATTACTTGAGTGAATAGCTTCCAGTTTCACCTATAACTGGACTCAATCACTGACTCTCAGATAGATTGTATTCTATCATATAACTACTATATAGTTATATAGTCTAGTGGAAATATTAATGGAATAGTGTTCTCTTCTATGCCTGAAAAAGAAAGTAAACTACAAATAATATGAAAAACATGTCTATATTTCAAATCTAGCATTACTGAATCACAACAATCTCTGTTGTGTAATGAAAGGGTAGTACATGAGTGAGACCCTGCGTGAGATGTGGGAAGGACAGTAGATATTAACCAGGAATAAAGCCACAGTGCAGGGATAAAGCCACAGTGCAGGGATAAGGTGTGGAGAAGGCAAAGTTATACTTAGCTACAGGTCTTAAAGTTATTTCTATCACTAAATATGCATGCACTCATTTACTTTCCTATCTCTCTTATAACTTGAAAAATAATTGTCTCAACATAAGTCCCTTCATCTCCGAGAGGCTAAATATGACTACAACTTGAAGCATTTACTCTCAAATGACCTTTATAGTAACAGCTAATTTGTATTAAGATTATACTGAAAGTAGTAAAGGAGGGACACTGTGCATTGTATACTACCGTTAAATATTGATATTACTTTTAATAACCAGTTATCTGTAGATTTCAACATATGTGGTGATACAGAGTGCCTGGATTATGGGGCATGCTCTAATGGTCTATCAGATATGCCTCAGATGTAATTCTGAAAGAGAGATGACTTTCTAAGTTTCCCTTGCTATGGAATGTCCTTGCCAAGATTATTATGATGATATCATATAGGAAATACTCTAAGGCTAACATAAATGAACTAAAATGAATAAAACTGTAAGTCAGATTTTCAGTCCCTTAGTCATAAGAAATAGAAAACTAGACCTTTTATTTAGGATATTGCTTTCTACATGAAGGTCAAACCAAAGTAATATGAATTTAGTTTAAATTAAGTCATGCTAATCCTTAAAATAAAGTTCATTACTTAACAACTACAACTCCTCAAGTCTAAATAATTAATATTTCCCCATCTGCCAAATGAACTAATGTGTGTGTGTGTGTGTGTGCGTGTGTGTCTGCAATTAAGAGCTACATTTGGAACAATCTAGTTTATATCCCTCTCTTGGATTTCCAGATTACCTGGGAAGGAGTTATTCCTCCAGCATGAACCTGTATTTGACCTGACCCTTCCATGTCTAGTGTTAGGGTGATGTAGGGAAAGAAGGTATTTGTCAAACTTAACATTCTCAGTCACTGCTGTCAGCAGAAGTTTGTTTCAATATGCTTGCTTTCATAATACATTCAATATCAAAACTATGTTATCTTCAAATCATTTTTAAAAGTACTTTAGAGTTTACAAAAGATGTTCCCATAGATTATTTTGAGTCTCACAATGATCTTATGATGAATGCAGTAGTGTGTACATTGTACAGGTTAAAACATTGAGACCCAAGCAGCAAATCTGGAGTCTGCCAGAGGACTCAGTAACTTCCAGTCCTGTTATCTTTTCACTATACCAAAGAGTTTCTCTAAATGAATCTGTCTAGAGAATGCTCTTATGTATAATTCTGTAAACTGGATGACCTTTCAGGTGGCCATCTAAAACCCTATGCTTCATAAAACACTTAATGAGATAGGAGTCATGCTTTCAACCATTCTGTATGGCAAGTTATCAATAATTTGGCAACACTCACATTTCAATATCTGTTTCACAAATTCCTTGTACATAAAAAGTTATTTACCTCAGTACTGGTCTGAAGGTTCATATAGCAAGAAGGATTTAAGTTAGGCTTTAGAAATACTAAGCAGTATTGGGAATCATAGTCATTGAAATATGTTAATGAAATTTATGAGATTTTCTTTTCGTTTTATTGAAGTAGAGTTGATTTACAATATTATATTAGTTTCAGGTATACAACATAGTGATTCAATATTTTTATAGATTATACTCCATTTAAAGTTATTATAAAATATTGGCTATATTTCCTGTGCTGTATGATATACCCTTGTAGCTTATTTATTTTATATAGCTGTTTGTACTCCTTAATTCCCTACCCCTATCTTGTCCCTCTCCCCTCCCCTCTCCCCACTGGTACCATTAATTTTATCTCTATATGTGTGAGTCTGTTTCTGTTTTGTTATATTCATTTAATTTTTAGATTCTACACATATAAGTTATAACATACTTATTTGTCTTTCTCTGATTTATTTCACTAAGCATAATAGTCCCCATATTGTTGAAAATATCAGAATTTTATTCTTTTTTATGGCTGAGTAATATTCCATCATATATCTATAACCATCTATTCATCTTCTTTACCCATTCATCTATTGATGAACACTTAGGGTGCTTTCATATCTTGGCTATTGTAAATAATGCTGCTATGAACGTTAGGGTGCATGTATCTTTTTGAATTAGTGTTTTCATTTTCTTTGGATATATACACAGGAGTAAAACTGCTGAATCACATGGTAGTTCTATGTTTAGTTTTTTGAGGAACCTCCATACTATTTTCCATAATGGTTGCACCAATTTACATGCCCAGCAACAATGAATTAGGGTTTCCTTTTCTCCGCATCCTTTTCAACATTTGTCATTTGTAGATTTTTGTGGAGAGCCATTTTGACAGGTGTGAGGTGATATCTCACTGTGGTTTTCATTTGCATTTCTCTAATGATTACTGATGTTGAGCATCTTTTCGGTACATGTTGGCCATCTGTATATCTTTTTTGGAAAAATGTCTAGTCACGTCTTCTGCCCATTTTTTAAGCATGTTGTTTTTTTGTGAGACTGTACTTTCTGTACAATTTTATTTAAATCATACAATTTTTTTTTGGTTTGTGAAAGAGGGATGAACCAGAGAATTTCTCAGATCCATGCTATGATATCACAATTTAGATTGCCAGTCATCAAGTTTCTTTGACCTACAGCATGCACACACACATACCAGAAAGGAGAGTTTCATAAAATAGTTCTTACTATAACTGTGTGAATTGTAGTTAATACTTTCCTTTTTGTTCTATTTCTTTCCATTCCATTCCTTAAACATTTGAAATGCTAACTTTAATCTGTTAATATAAATGTACATAATGAGCCATGGCCTGCATTTTGGAAAAATAAGCAAATCTGGATTTATTATATATCTATACACTAATGAATATAAAAAGATCAAGTCATTTCCATAGTTTCATAGTTGGAACTTTTCCTAATATTTCCATGAAGCTGACTATTTTTACAATCTTAACAAACACTGGTTTTATTTCACAAAGTGACTGTCAATGCCATTCTTCAGAGAACACAGGTCCAAAGAGGCAGACCAAGTTAACATGTGAACACAGAAACAAATAGAGCTTTCAATTATACAGTAATAACACTGGTCTCTTAGTGTAGACAACAATAGAGTAACTAATATATTAATTCCGTTTAGGACTTTAATTGTTTGCAATTATAAATTCATAGACAAACACTTAGAAATCCCAAACTTGCAATTAAAGGAAGAAAAGAGTTGCCATAAAGCCATGGAAGGAAGCACTCAGTATTTTTTCATGGTTATTTGTGGGAAAACAGAAAGTCCAAACTTAACTGCATCATAGAAATCTTACTGCTACTTTATAAGGCTAGATTGCCTTTAGAGTGTCACTAATAAGCTTATTTTAGTTGGGCACTGTCTATAGTGACAATAGTTCCAAGCTAACTCTAAAGTAAAAAACAAACAAACAAAAAAAACACATGCTTTTCTTCTGTGAAATGTGCAGCTAAAATTTGAGGAAAAAATAAATTAGTGCTTCAGATTAAAGAAGAAAGAAGGAAAATGAAGTGGGATGCATTACTGACTTTACATTTTTACTCCTGCCAATATTAAAGCCCTCTGTCACATTACTTTCTGGTTCCTTCCAATAAGAAGGCTACCATATTTCCCCACCCCTATACTTTTTGATCTGCACAGCCGTCCCCAACCTTTTTGGCACCAGGGACCGGTTTTATGGAAGACAATTTTTCCACGGACCGGGGTTGGGTGGTGGGATGGTAATGCAAGCAATGGGGAGCGATGGGGAGCAGCAGATGAAGTTTCACTCGCTCGCCCGCCGCTCACCTCCCGCTGTGCAGCCCAGTTCCTAACCGGCCGCAGACTGGTACCAGTCCTTGGCCCAGGGGTGGCGAACCCCTGTGCTACAAGATGTGTTTTGTACAACAGAATGAGGAGAAAGTGTCACTATGCTAGTTCTAAGCTAAGTCCTGAGAGACATTATGGATTTCTACTCTCCTGTCATTTCATTATCACTGTAAGACCATGCCTGGACATGTGGCCCAATGCTTCCCAGTTAAGATGTCCTAGTCAAGTGTGCAGTTTAGAGCAGAGCCCTTGGCTGACCTGTAGATGCATGAGCAAGCCTCGTCAAAGCTAGCAGAGCCCAGCTACATCAGCTGATCTCAGCTGATCTGCTGATTCACGAGCAACACAGGAGAAGAGAGAAAGAGGCAGACTTTATTAATGCAATGGACGTGAAAATAAATGAAGCTTTGAGTTACTTATTAATATTACCCTCATTATGTAAACAATAGCATAATAGCTAATACATTAATTCTCTTTAGTATTACAGTTGTTTGCAGTTGTGAAGTTTCAGATAAGCACTTAGAAATCCAAATCTTAATAGTTTTAAGGAGTAAAATAAATGCATATTTAAATTGCTGAATTTTGGGTAGTTTGTTACATAGAATTATTTAACTAACAAATAAAGTTGCTTTCCTCTGTGTCTAAAACCATTCTTAAAAGATCTATTCCTCTTAATATTTAGATTATTTGCACTGAAGCAAGAAAAAATAATGGTCACATGTTTCCTTATCACTAGCATTTATTATATGATTTTGAAGATCATTTATTTATCCATGGTAAGACTTTTTTTTAAAAAAAGCAAACTTTTGAAAATGTGACTTCATTCTGTTTAATTCTGTGATTTCCACAGAGCAAACACATTCTATATCTCATAACAAATTTGTTATTTTACTGCAAAGATAAAGATGGATTTCAAAGTCTAAATGTCAGTCACAGACTCAATAGGATTTTTTTCCCAGTAAAGATATGGAGTAATCCATATTAAAAGTTAAAAAAAAAAGAGAATTTTGCTTTGGTACTAAATGATCTTAAATTTATGAAGGAAGACTTTTTTTTTTAATTGGCATCACTTTTGAAAGGATTAGGGAACCATCAATTTTACTGTGAAGCAGCAATTGTGGGGAAAGCAGACTGAAGTATAATAAAATGCATTCATAACTAAGGACTCCAAACAAGTTTTCATGCTGGTGTAATTTAGTCTGCTTTAAGTAAAAACAAATTAATATTTCATTGATTCATACTTACAAAGATCATTATTTTTTGCCCAGTCAAAAATATAAAGCAAAGAAACAATAACCTCATAATTTGGTTTCTAACTTGAACAAGGTAGCTGTTGATTTGCCCTTTTCTCTTTCTGTTAAAATTAACTGAAGACATACTATCAATAATTCTTCTGTGTGAGAAATATATTACAAATGGTACACATCAAATCCCTCATCTTTTGGATCCTAAGACATGGGAATAATAATAACTCCCAAATAATAATATGAAGTAGTTATAATGACTTCAACAGTACTAATGCCACCACTGATTTCACCAAGCAGCTGTGGTTGACAACAGCAGCCTCGATTTCTTGAACCCTTGGAAGGGTCAGGCAATGTGCTAAGTGGTTTGCACTTTCTTCATGAAGAAAATTCAAATTTTAAAGCAATATTCAAGCCAAGTTGAGACAGGTCTTGGGTGAACCTTTTATAGAGTGCATGGGTTATGTAAATGTAGGCATTTACTGTCCACAATGAGTTGAGAAATAAGAATAACAGTAAAAGAAAAAAGAGAGGCAAAGCAGCTAATAACAGAATAGAAATAAAGTTGTAGCCTCAGGACAATGTTTATAGCAAGCATTGAGTAAGCCTGGTATCTTCTAAGCAATTTACTTTTATTAACTCACTTAATCCCCATGGAAAATCTACCTCATAAGATACAAATGAAGATACTGGAGCACAGAGGGATTAAGTATCTAAATTGCCCAAGGGAGCAGGATTGGCATCTGAACTTGGTTTGTCCAGTTCCTGAGTTCAAAATTTTAACTTCAATGCTATAGAAATAAGAAGCGAAGCACTAAAATGACAAGAGTGTTGGGCTCTTTCACTCCATACTATCTAGAGCACTATTAAATCTTTCAATGACGTATTTCAAAATGTCCAAATTATGAAACACAGAACAATGTCACAGTGGAAAACAAAGCACAACATTAAAGCATTACTAAGATAATTTTAGAAGCAATTTATTAAAAAAAGGAAAAGCCCTGCCAGACAATAATCAATAAATTGAATAAGTAAATAGCAATTAAAAAGAATGACAGGGCTTCCCTGGTGGTGCAGTGGTTGAGAATCCGCCTGCCAATGCAGGGGACACGGGTTCGAGCCCTGGTCTGGGAAGATCCCACATGTCGCGGAGCAACTAGGCCCGTGAGCCACAACTACTAAGCCTGCGCGTCTGGAGCCTGTGCTCCGCAACAAGAGAGGCCGCGATAGTGAGAGGCCTGCGCACCGTGATGAAGAGTGGCCCCCGCTTGCCACAACTAGAGAAAGCCCTCGCACAGCAATGAAGACCCAACACAGCCAAAAATAAATAAATAAATTAATTAATTAATTAATTAAAAAAAAAAAAAAGAATGACAGCATAAGACAAGAATGTACCAAATCATATGAGAAACTTATGAATTAAGCAGCCTGGTTTGACATGGACAGTTCTGGTTAATTTCTATCGTTCAGGAATTCTGTCTACTTGGTTTAGCATTTTTCTGGATTTTTTTCATTTTCTTTAAACACACTATAAGTATTAATAGTTACATAAACGTGCATGACGTTGGTGGACTCCCATTTGCTACTTCTAGCTTCTGCCACATCTTCTTCTTGTATCATGTGCCAACTAAAAATTGTCACTTGCCATTTGCCTCTACAAGGATTAAGTCACTAGCCACTGTGGTTGCCTACCTTCAACATACCCTGAAAGGAGTTCAGGGCAGAAATCAGGAATGAGGCACTCTGTACTCTGGGAAAACTGGCATGAGTCCAAATTCTTGCATCTTTTCATACCTAGAAAAGTACTAAGATCATTAATGGAGACATCTGCTCCTTGTGACTAGGAACCTTCTCATGACAAGGAGTAACCTTCTGCCAAAATGTGTGCTTGATTTCATGTACTCTCCTTCACCAAAATCACACATATACTGACTCCCACCCCCCCCCCCCCACCTCTTCAGAACAGTTCCTCAGAGCTGTCTGAGAGGATGTCTCCCAGGCTATAGTCCCCATTTTGCCCTAAACTCAAAATTCTCACATTGTGCATTTTTTTTCATCGACACATGTGAGACACGTGCAAAGCACAGAGTTCTTACTTTAACATGTGGTTAAAATGAAAAGATTGTCTGTAATAACACATTTCTTTTCTTTCTTTCTTTGGACTATTTCAGTCTCAACTTAACTCCCAACTCTCTTTCAAGCTCAGCATTTAGGATATTTGCTGATAAAATGAAGGTGCTTGGATAATAGCTAAGTTAGCCAAGAACCTAACTATATGGCTGGGGTGCCATGGATGGTGCTGAAGCCTGCCAAATGCATGAAGCCACCAGAATGCCTATCAGTGGGACTGGGCGGTAAAAATTGTATCTGTGAATGTGAAATATGTGTGGGTAATAAATAGTGAGCAGCCCTACCACAGAGTTTAAAGAGAGTATAGAGTGTAGTTCAAAGAGTCTCACTACAGTGCTTTTGCAATATATTGTATGATATAATTTGCAGCTATTCTTATTACTATTTGAAACCTTTTATTTTGCAATGGTGCTTTTCTGCAGCAATGAGATTAAAAAGTCCACATATAATGAAAGTTTTATTTAACTTTTTCAAAAAGTGTTGATAAAATATCAGCCCTTATCATCTACTAAGACTATTGTAATTTAATATCCTATTAAGATAACCACTGCAAATCTGCTAAATAAGCTCTAGGATCCATTTAAAACATTACAGTCAGTTTCATTAGAATGTGCTCTATGATGATGATTTATCATGCAGAGCTCCAGAAAGGCATTTACATATCATTTTGTGAAGTATGAGTTTTCATTTAGATCATATGACTTCTCCTAAGTTGACTATTATCATTTTCAATGACAAGTTTTCTTCTGTTTGAAATGAGATCTGTTAGTATTGGTCCTTTAGAAGAAAAATCATATCACAAAATGTTAAATGATATCGTTTGAAGATGGAGCATTGAGAGATTTAAAATATAAACCAGAAAAGTTAAATCCAATAATGGTTCAAATTATTTTCCTCCAATTCTTGGAATCAAAGTAAAGCTACTGAAAGTTAATGTGACATTTGATATTATTATGTGTTATTTTAAACCCAATTGAAACTCAACATTGAGATAAAAGTATTTTATTTTAGAATTCGAAGTACAGATTTTGGTAAAGCAAAGAGTCATGGTAGAAACAATATTTTTACTAAAAAAAGTAACACAAGAATGGAATTGAAATGTACTTGAAATCAGTTGTGGTACATGCATAATTCATGATTGTTTCTGAACAACCTCAATTATTTTCCAAATGTAAAGAGAAGGTGTACTTGTCATAACTTCCAAATATTTGTGTGTGTGTTTGTGTATGTATATGTATATGAAGCTAGAGTAACTGAACTACAGTATTTTTATGAGGGAGCTGATAGCTTACATATATATGCATAGCATAGCATAGCACAGCGTAGCAAAGCATAGCAGTATGTGCTTTCTCTCTTTGCTGCATGTCATCAGTCAAATTTTAGAGATGTTTAGCCCTTTGAAGAACTATTTTGTTAATCAACCTAAATGCCCTACAATGGTGTTTAACTTTTAAATGCATTACTCCTCTATATTTTGTTTGAATCCTTTTCTAATGCATTTAGAAAATTTGAATAAACTATTTCAAAAATGGAGCAGCAAAATTTCCTCATTTTTCAAGCTTTACTGACCTATGATTATTAACTACAAAATTCAAAAACAGAAAAACACTGAAATTAAGATCTATAAAGACGAGTTGTACTGAATAAATCAAATTATGTGAGCTCATGGGGTGTATAAAATTGAATTTTTGAATTATATAATTGTACTCTGCAATATCATGACTTGTAGGAAGAAGTTTATGGCTCTTCTATTTTATTGCATATATTTATACTCTATATTGAAATGGGATAAAATTGCAGTCTACTATTCTAAATCATCTAAATTTATTGTAATAGTCAAAATAATCGCAACTAGAGACAGCTTGTCTTGAAAAAAATGTGTTGAAGAAAGGTACCCTAAAAGAGATCAAAAGACTATACCTCTGAAAACATTATCTACTTCTATTTAAAAAATAAGAAGGGAACAGCCTCTATTTAGGAGGTATCTTGACATCCCCAAACAGAATATTTCCTCGATTAAAAATAACATGGTCTGCAAGAAGAGGTAATTAAGGTGTGAACTATTAGAATATATTAATTATAAAATTCAACTCTGAAGACTGCAGGCAACATTATAAAATAAATTAAAATGAAATTCTATAATAAAAGAATATTCTTTAGAAAAATATTTATGACACAGAATTAGGGTCAGAAACTGACTGAATTATGTAAATATGTATCAATTATTATTTGACCCATTTTTAATCATTATAAAGGTTTTTTGAAAGTTTGCTTGAAAGAGGTTCCAAAATGGCAGCGTGGGAAGATCCTGAACTCATCTTATCCCACGAACACAACAAATCTACAACTACATATCGAATAATTCCCTCAGAAACGGATGTGAAAACTGGATGAACAGGGTAAAAGGACAGCGTTAGATGGGTAGTAAAGGCAGAGATACAGTCTCGCCAAGGAGAAAAAACAAACCCCAGCAGCAACAACCCACAATTGGGAAGGATTACAAAGGCACAAATCTTCTCCCTGCGGAGACAGGGATTTGAGCTCCACATCGGGCAGCACCAATGAGACCAGCCACCCAAACACCTGGCTTTGAAAACCGATGGGGAATACATCCGGGAAAATCAGAGAACTGCAGGGAACGTGGAACCAACTGTAGAGGGGCTCCCACGCAGACTCACTTGATCACAAAACCCAGCACAGAAACACCAGACTGAAAAGCACGTGGGTCACAGGTGAAGGAGACCCACTTACTAATCTTGAAGCAACTGCCAGAGAGGCAGGAACCAGTTGGGACACCCCCTGGAGACTGAGACACTGGCGGAAGCCATTGTGAAATTCTCCCTCTAACCTGTTGACATCAACAGGCATGACCTGCTGAGAGCCCTGCTAACCCTGTGCCTCTGCCGGGCCTCACAGCCAGGGGAGCCAGAGCCCTGCCCACCAGCGCACTGCAGCAGTAGCTGCGATCTCACCACCACAGGAAAGCACACACAGCCCACATAGGGGATACCACTTGAGATACAATCTCAGGATTGTACCTCTGAGACCCATAGGACATTTCCTAAATAAAGCCACTCTTTCAAGACTGGGAGAGATAGCTGATTTACCTAATACATAGACACACACACGGAGAATCAGGTAAAATGAATATGTTCCAATCAGAAGATAAGATACAACTTCAGAAAAAGAACTAAATGAAACAGATGAGCAATTTACCTGATGAAAATCTCATGACTGTCCAAACTTCATCCTCTCTTCTGAGACAAGATTTACTGTCAAAGTAGTGCTCTCCCTTGACTTTTTCTGCTAAAACTTCTAATAGGGTATAAAAGTCTTCCTACCATTATCAATGGAAACTTGTTATATGTAGCTTTTATTATTGTCTAAATATATCCTGAAAAGGACATCTAGCGTTAACAATTACCTTTCAATTATTGAAGAGAAATGTGTTAACTCATAGAAAAGCATTTTGAAGGAATTCCAAAATACGTCATCAACGGTTAAAACTAGATGCACTGAATTTGACTTTAAAAGGCTCCAGCTGGTTAAGAAAAGATTCTTTCCTATGACAAACAAGGTGGAACTCTGCATTTTGATAGGAGGAAGGCAGGTGCATTATCGCTGAAATGACACCAGCTCACTGATGTGTAAAACAGCTGATATTTTGCAGAAAGAGTCAGAAATGAGACAACTATGATGAAAAGTTTTGTATGTGTACATTTTTCTTTTTTTCTACTTAAAAATTTTATAACATCTTTAAAAGATCATGATGAAAATTCAGTTTTAAAGGAGCTAAGGAAAGGTGATTTTGTCCGCATTTGAGCTTGATCTTTAAAGGGGAGCAGCATAGCTTTTGGAACTGGATAAAGAGATACTGAATGTGAATGAACACCAGAAAGAAAAGCTGCTGGGTCCTACTGGTCCACTAGTTACTGCTAAATCTCTACTAAAATTTTGATGGATTTGTATTTTATAGAATCAAAAGCAAAAACAAACACCCGATAAATTTCCTTCTGATTCAATGTTGAGGTGACAATGATGACTGTCCCCAACTCAGTTCTGCTACTATTGCATAGAAGAACTGACAGGACTAAATTCATGGTTTTAACATGAAGGTTTTTTCCTAAATATCATTGTCTGAGGGGTACAATACCCGAGAGAAAGATATTTCTAGTACATAATTTGTATGCTCATAAATATTCAGAAAATCAATGCTAAAATTTATATTACAAAGAAGATCTGTTATTGGGATTCACAGAAAAGGGAATCAATCAGTGAAAACTTCATGTTAGTCATTTTCATAATGAAGTACAAAAAAATCATAAAGTAATGACAAAAATAATGTCTTGTGTTAAATAGAATGGTTTGAGTGAATGGTGATTATTAAAGATCTGACTATGTATTTTATCTGTTCAAAATACGGTCCTAGTTTTTAAACGTTCATTATAAAAAGCAAATGGGGTTTCCTGTGAAAGAGAAACAACAGATATTGCTAGAAAAATTATATTTGAAATTGTAACAAAATTCTCCTAGAAAGAGAAGAATCAGCTAGTAGAGAGTTGTATTCATGTAATAACAGATAAAATAGGATCAATTTGATTAGCACAACCATAACATACATAATGTATATATTATGAATATGTATATTTCTAGTGATAACATCCAAAATATATAGTTTCCAGAAAGTTTATGCTTCTCTGGAACCTTAATAAAACCATTCGAATTCATGGACATGACAGGTTTACTTAATTGGGATACTTCTTACCAATTCATATTTTTAGGACAATGACTAATTCAATGCTTTTCCCCTTGTGTCATGTGACATAGTATCATATATAATTGATGATTAATAGACATTTGTTGAATTGAATGGTGAATCCCTAGTTCTTTCTAATTAATATTTTGTCACTTTAAGAAGAGTGAAACTTCATATCACTTTAAGAAGAGTGAAACTCTTCTTCACTCCAAGAGTTCCCGGAGTCCTCGGAGTTAACAAGTTATTCAAAGCAATATATCAGTATAATTTTTCTTGATCTTTTAATTTAAGAATATTAGAATATATATTTATATATTTAAAGGGGTAAATATAGTGGTGAATTTATTCTAGTTCCTAATTCTCATAAAAACGGTCTGGTCTTATTTTATATTTTCAATAAATGTTTACATTTATCTATCATTCTTTCATTAAACAAACATTTAAACATATGCCATACAAGAATAGTCATTGGGGATATAAGATGAGTAAAAGATGATAGCCCATTATTAAGAAGTTCAAAATAGAGAGGGAAACGCTCGGGATAATGATAGAGGTATAAGCTGGGTTCTCCGGGTCACTAAGAATGGACATCTAGTAATACCAGCTAACACGTATATAACACTAACGGTTCCATACATTCTTCTAAATTCTTTACATTTATACTCTAACTTATGTCATACAGTTATTGCATCAGGGGTAGAGATGTGTGCAATGAGTGAGAATCACAGGACCCTTATAATGCCAGCAGAGAACATAACCTCTTTCCTTGGAAGTCTTGATGTACAAAGAAATGGTAGTTGCTATTGTCACTGTAAGGCAAACACCTGAGAAGAAAATCTGAAGGAGGAGGGTGTAGCTAAGGGAAATTCACATCTAATCCATAGGCCCGACGCCACTGAATTAAGCTGACTGGGAATCCGGCACTATTTCTGGACTTTGAATTACATGAAGCAATAAATTTCCTTTTTGTTTTAGTGAAATTGAGTGGAATGTACTGAGACTTGTTACTTGCAACTGAGGGACAACTGGTTTAAATACTGTAATCTTTACATACTTTTTTCAAAGCCCTCCCAGTCTTTATACATTTTTTCTTTCCCTAATAAATTCCAACCCACCCATTAAGGTTGAACTCAACTGTAATAACCTATAGTAAGCCTTTCATGATCTCTCCAGTCAGAAGTAATTAATTACTCCTTTGGCTTCTACTGTACTTAGTGGCATTGATTTAACTACGTCTTGTATTTTAGTTAGCTATTTTTCATGAGAATTTCCTCGTTGGTTTTGTGATTAGAAAGATGAAGATCAAATGTCAACTCCTCCAACTACTAGTTGGAAGTTCATTAAATATCTTTGACTTAGATCCTCCTCATATCTGTAAAATATTGATAATCTTAAGACAAAATAATAAGACTAAACAGAATGAAATTAGAGAACCTATGTGGTAAGGGTTGAATTATTCCTTTTTCCTTTCTGAAAACTGATGTGTTGAAGTCATAAACCCCAGAACCTCAGAATGTGGTATTATTTGGCAATAGAGTTGCTGCGTATGTAATTAGTTAAGATGACTGGTGTCTTTATAGAAAGATTGCTATGTTGAAGAAAGCAAGACACAGGGAGAGCATCATGTGACAAAGAGGGCAGAAACTGGAGTTGTGCAGCTGCAAGGCAAGGAATGCCAAAGATTGCTGGCAAACCACCAAAAGCTAGGAAAAGTCAAGGAAGGATTCTTCCATGGGTTTCAGAGGGAGCATAGCCCTGCTGACACCTTGATCTTGGACTTCTTGCCTTTAGAACTGTAAGACAATACGTTTCTGTTTTACGCCACCCAGTTCCTGTTACTTTGCTAAAGTAGCCCTAGGAAAAGAATGCAACATGCAACATACTGCCTGTAGTATCTAAAACTTACTAGGTATGTAATAAATATCAGATAAATATTAAAAGATTTTATTTCTCTCTGTATGGTTCACAGTATTGTATGGTTCATGTCGATAGTGTGCACTTTATTTAAGACCAACCAAACACTAATTTTATATATATTATTATATATATATATAATATATTATATATAATATATATATAATATATAATATATATAATAATATATATTATATATTATATATATATATATCACTGCAGGTATAATTCCACATCCATATATATATTATATATGGATATAATTCCATTCCATATATATAATTTTATATATATTATTTTATATGTTATTATAATATATATAATAATATATAATATATAATAATATATATATTATATATTATTATTATATATTATATATATATATATATCACTGCAGGTATAATTCCACATCAAACCTTAACAGTAAGAACTGGGCACTTATTCTTCACATCATTTGTGGAGTTTGACAGAGGAGGACACCGACCTTCACCAGAACCTCCAGGGAAGAAGTTGCCTCTAACAACTGGAAGGCTTACCCTGCTCCTCACAGAGTATGTGTAGGAAAAGTATATATATATATATATATATATATATATATATATATATATATATATATATATATATATATATATATATATATACTATATTTATATATAGCTATAGATATATAGATGTAGATATATATGGATATGGATATACTGCATCTCTATATATGTGTGTATATCTTTTATATATTTGTATAACAAGTCTTGAATATATAATAAGATCAATTTTGTCCTCTCAGGTAAAGGCTGCATGAACCCTACCTATTCTCTTCTCTAATACATTGATATATCTGGGTCTAACAGGAGCCCATAATAACAGCATAATGACGGCAATGATATCTGATTCTCTATGACTTTATACCCATTTTTCTCTTGCCATGTGGCTTCATTGTGAATTAGCAGGATTTCCTTTATAGATGGACCGGAAGCTACTAATTTAAAAAGAAAATTTTAAACTTTAAGTAATGCAGTCATTTTAAATATCACAGCACTCCATGTTCTCATGGCCTACTAGATTGAAATTGTTTTGCTTTATTTTTGGAATTTCATGAATTATGGAAGAATATTCTAAACTGTATGAACTCATGCCTAAAAGACATTGTACGTCTAGTCTTCAGGTAGTATAACATTTTGAACAGATAATTTTAAAGAGGACCGTTTTTTTAAAGACTGATAATAGAACTACATGCATATTATTTATAAAACTCCCTTCTTACCTCCATTTTTCCAAGTGGAAAATTTTTGTTTGGAATTACTCAAGCATATGAAGCTGTATCCACTAGTGAATGCAGGTACATATTCTGGATACAAACATATAAATTCTGGCATCTAAAGCTATACAAATTGTATACCCTTGAATCCTAAACTGTGTTCATTGTGTACAATGATGTCTAAAGCACCAGACCCTGGGGATATGGGTGTCTCAAGTTACACACAGTGACATATCAAACTACATACTACATAGTAGCAACTGAAACCTTGAACACTGTATGCACAGCTCAAACAGGGAGACTCTGCTCTGGTACCTGAAGCCACACACACTGGAAATGTGTGATCTGAACTCGTGCACCTTCAACACACTGTGCTCTGAGGCTCTACCTGTTGTCTGCATGGGCATTGGAAGCATTCACTCTCTTTATTTTAGTTTCTTCACGAACTAGCATCTAAAGCTGTACAGACAGGGATTTAGATCTTTATTAAATCTCTTTTCCTTTCACCCAAAGGCACAGTTTTAAGGGCTTATATTTAGGCATACCTATGTGTGCAAGCCAACAGCTTGGGATTTATTTGATTACTGACTTTTAAACCTCTGAAATTTTCCATGACTGGTTAACTGAGCTGGTTAGATTCTGATGTTCATGTAATCAAGCTTGTACGCTGAGTCTCACTATAAAAATGATCTCTATCTCCCTTTTCCTTCCTTCTTTCCTTTCTTCCCCTCATCACTGTATATACTCCCTACCAAGAAGTTCTCTCATTAGTGTATGTGAAGGTATTTAAAAGAAATCTGGAAAAAAGATGACTAGATATTCGTAAAATAACAGAACTCCCGTGAAATATAAAAGTACAATCAAATCTCCTCTTTCAGTTCAGTTCAGAAAACCTATACTGAGGACTGGGTCTTGTGCTTGTTAACTGGGGCACAAAAATTAATGGTCGTCAAGTTACCCAGAATTTACGAATAGAGACAAACCACAATAAAGGGGACCATAATACCAGTTAGACTATCACATGTACTAAAGTAAAATTATTAAAAACAATTGCTCAAGATCATTCAGATGAAAGCTATCAATATTAGGGACACTGAGCAAAGTATCTCACAGACAAGTGTTCTTTGTAAGGTCTGTAAGAATGACCTGGAATTGGAGAGATGGTTAGTCAAAGATCTTGGTCACAAGCTATAGAAATTGCCTCTAGTTTAGTGTTTACAGATTTAGCAAATCTGCATGGGATGCTCCATCCCTCTCTTTCTTTCTTTCCTTCCTTCCTTCCTTTTTCTTCCTTCCTTTCTTTCTTTCTTTCTTTCTTTCTTTCTTTCTTTCTTTCTTTCTTTCTTTCTTTCTTTCTTTCTTTCTTTCCTTCCTTCTTTCACTTTTTGTTATTAACTTTTGCTAATACAGCAGACTTACAAGGGAGGTAACAGAGAAAACAATGACATATACCCATTGACACAAAATGTTAAGTCACAGCCACTGAATAACTTTAAAATGAGACTATCAACAGCATTTTTCTTAGAAGTTCAAATTTTAGTTGAATCTCATACATAACTTTAAAAATAATCATAGCATAAAACTTACATATTTATATCACCATAGAGTTTTCTGCACATGTATATATTCAAATGTAAATAACACAGGGTTCTCTAAGAGACCGACTTTGACCCAACGTCTTTAAAATGAAAACTAAAGAGATACTAAGTATGAGCATTATATTTCAGGAACTGTGTTGTGCACTAAAGAGATCTATGTGTGAAGTCTGCAAACACTTACTAATCTACAAGAACTGACAGCAAATTTGAAGAAGCTATTTTCACAGTTTCACAAACTGTGTAAGAGCAGTCCTTGGGGAAATACTAGGTCTTTGTTGAATAAGTGTGATAACTTGAATTTCAATCAGATAAAAATTTCCTGCCAAAGAATTGTCTGTTATCTAATATAGTTATTTCCATGGCAAAACCTATTAGATTTAAAAGGTCAAAATTTTGGATGCCTCTGCTTTTATTTAATAAGTATTAAATGATCTGTCATGCACTGAAACATTTTAAAGGGTACACAGACATTTTGTTCCTATAGCTATTAGAGTTATTTTTATAAACAGAGGTTTATTTCTTCATAGAAGGTATTTGAACTTCCAGATTATTGCATTGTTATATTGACCAGCTGACCTATGCAGCACTGCTCTGGAAATGTTCCCCAAACAGAGGCTGGAAAAAACAATCAATTCAAAAACATCTCTACTAGAGAATTACTTATTAAGAAATTATTCTTCTGAGTATTACATAATTTAACTCTCAAATCATTAATATTATATATTATTCCAAAATGAAAAGTACCCTGGCCTTCATCATATCTCAGAATTTAGGACCAAGATTAAGCTAACAGAGATTAAGTCATAGAAACAGAGTCCCTGTAGATAGAAGAGAACAGGTATGTGAAATGAAAACTGGGCTGTCTTGAAAGATTTTTGTTCATTCAGCAGAATGTGAGAGACTCTCTCACAGATGGAGATAATATGTCCAATTTTATTATAACAATATGATGGATACTTTTTATTTCATGTCCCCAAACAGATCAAATGGTGCTGTGAGGCTACTCATTATCCCAAAGCTTTTATGAAAAAGATGAGCTATAGCCCGTATCCCTTTCCCAACTATGAAAGGTTTGTCAACACTGCTTTCATCCAACTCAGGTATTAGAACAATCTTCATTTAATGTCATTTTATCAGGCCAGCCTCTGCAAGAGGACATACAACGACTCTCTATTTTCATCGTATCATATACAAACTAATTTGTGCTCAAAACTTTTCACCCACCTATTTTCACCCATCACTGACCCAGTGATGTTCACTATTGAAGAAAAAAATTCTTTTTAGAGGAAAAGGAGTAACTTTACAAGTCTAGAGGATGAAAATATAGTGATGAGGTTTATATTAATATAAAATAGAAGGGAATCATTATTTTGTAGATACAAATGATAAGTTGATACTCACCATACATTTCAAAGTACCTAAAACCATTATCTACTTATTTTATATGCTTCTTAAATATATGTATTGTTTGGTGTTAATTTTCATGTATGTTTTCTATGGATAATTGAAATTGAATTATCTGTATAGTGGAAAATAAATGGGGTAACAAGACAGTGAAGAACCCTAAATTTAGTTCCATCTCTCAAACTAACCACCTGAGACCTTGGCCAAAGCACTCTCACTTCCCCAGCCTCAAGTTGCCCTTTGGTAGGATTGAGAAATGAGACTAGTGTATCTTTAAATTCTCCTGGACTCTAAAAATCTCAAGTTTAATTTTTAAAGATATTAATAGTGAAATAAAATCTGCTCTAAATGGCATAATATTTAATGGTCACTTAACATATGTGAATAAATAAAGGGGCTTGTGAGTCGGAAAAGATTATAAACAAAGTTTACTGTGCAAGTTTAGATTTGTGCTGTCTTTCCATTGAAACTCCCTCTTGCCAGTATCCTTCCAGTTTTGCTCATGTTAGCTTGCCAGTGAGGATCTCCCTGAGCATTTTGCTTAAAATTCAGCTCCTACTCCCACCTATCTCCGTCCTCCCTCTTGCTTGATTTTTCTCTATACTTCCAACCTGCTGTGTAATTTACTAATATACTTACTTTAAAGCAAACATTTGTACAACACGAAGTACAATATGGATGATGCACCCGGGGGTGTGCAAAAGGTGCGGATCCACATGCAGCCTGTCATAATTTGAAGACCAGTCAGAATAACAAATTGGACTCAGATTAAGCCACTTTTACAGAGTATATTGTCAAGCCAGCAACACAAAGGATAGCCATAAAAATCAGGGCTAACTGTGCATGGACATAGCTCCCATTGACTTCTTAGCTCCTTTCAGGGACACAAATGGAATTCAGTTTATCTTGGCACCCTAAAAAGAGGAAGGCATCTAAAAGCCAAAAGAATCCAGAAATGGGGTCTCTCTATACACAGAGATGATCCAGAAGCCCTTCTCATAGAAGACACATGGACAAATTTGGAAAAAAAATACTGTAAGATATTTCAATAAAGAGATAGTGTTGGACCTGCATGCTATCTCTCCCAGAGTCCTATTAAAATAAACACGGAATATTAAAAAGATAAAATTTGCAAGAACCCATGAAAATAAGGGTAAAAATGTAATATTTATCAGTCTGGGAGGAATTTCTACTAACCACAACAGTTATGCGGTTTGAGTGAGAAGCACGGTCAAGACTAACATAAACGTAGTAATGTGTGCAGCAGTGTGTCAGCAACCCTGAATCCCGGGACACTCACCCCCTACTTTCACTTCTGAGGCAGATCATTTCTTCTTCCTCCGGATTTCCCCTCTGATTTTTCTTTCTGTATCTACTCAAAGACTACAACTCCTAGTCAGCAAGCGGAACAAGGGAAGAGGAAAATGGGTCTCAGTGCACTTGGTCTTGGAAAATGTAGAATTTCGGAAAATGTTCCGTGTGTGTGTGTGTGTGTGTGTGTGTGTGTGTATGGAGGGAGGGTAGGTTAGAGGTGAAGGCAGTAAACAGTCATAGAACCCATGAATATTACAGAAGGAAAGATGTAGTTTTAATATGTCAAACATGGTTAAACAGACTAAAAAGTGCTTTAGGTTGTTTTTTTTCCCCAAGCCTGACATTCCTGGGTAGGGAAGACACACAGTGTTACCCCCAGATCATTTGTTCTCAACCTGTTAGATTCAATGTCCCTTTTTTAATACTAATATTGTAGAGATATCTATAAATTGATGATGAAATAAGCAATTCTCAAGTAAGATAACTCACAACTTAATAAAAGTTTAAAATAAAAATATATATTAAAATTTCAGAACAAATTAACAAAATCTATAAAGTAAGATTGTGAATAGGCACCACAGAAAACTGCTTATTTTTCGAGTTATAATTTGAGGAATATAAGTTCAAGGATATAGTTGATTAATTAAAAGATGACTTGTAATTAAAAATAAAACTTTGACTATTGGTGTTTTCTGTAGGTTATGAGGAGTCTGAAATTATGTTCATAAATAGAACCTTCCACACTCTATAGCAGAGTTTTCAACATTAACACTATTTACAGTTTGGGCTGTGCATTACAGGATGTTTGGGAACATACCTAATCTCTACCCACTAGATGACAGTAGCAAAATGCCCTTCTTCACCCCTCTGAGATGTGCTAAACAAAAGTAGCTCCAAGCATTGCCAAATATCCCCTGAGGGGCAAATATCCCTTGGTTGACAGCCCCTGCCCTGCAGGTATAAAAGCAACGGGCAGAGCCCTTAAAACAAGCACAAACAAGCCAAGTAAAAATTTAGCAAAGCATGAGAAAAGAAAGAAAATCTATAATATGGGGATAGAAATACACATCTGAAACTTTATTAAGTGTTACAGTTTAAATTTTTTCTATTAAAGGTAAATCTAAAAATTACCTTTAAGAGAGAAACAAGACCCAAGGAAGTTTAAAAACACATAGGTGAAGAAATTCAGTGCAAATTAGAACCTATTATTATGATAAAATATCAGAAAACAAAATTCAAAGAAATACTATTCATTGGGATCAATAGGTTAATATTATAATGAAAGAAGCTAAACTCACTAGCCCTTATATGCAAAAGAATATGGCATAAAGCAAAAAAAATTAAAAATATAAGTAAACACTGACAATATGAGAGAAAGAGGGAAATTTAACACATGGTACTCTATATCTGGTTAGAGAACTATTAAAAGTTGAAGTTAGAAACCATACAATAATAATTAAAGTTACATTGTTTATTATTAACTTTTTTCTACAAATAGAAATTACAAGATTTTTTCAATGCTCTGAACATTTAACAAAACTGACTAAAAACTAAAGAACAAAGATACCTAAAATATGTGTGTGTTTGTGCTCACATGCATATGTGTGTAAATTACAATCACAAAGGCCATAATCTCTAACCATAGCAAGCAAACCTAAAAAGTAATAGCAAAGAAAAAATAACAATGATAGCAGGAAACACTAAGTATACCTAAACAGAGAGAACACAAACAAGAGACTAAAAGCATTTGGAAATTTTAGCAAAACAAACAAAACTCCAAAACGAAAAGTATTCAAAGAAATATTGAATAATAATAATAGCAAAATCAACTATTATTTAATAACATTCACTATCTATATATTATCATGTTAAGTAATTTTATATATAAATTTATTTCATCTTCAAAACAAGCCAGTGATCCCAGTACTCCCAACACCCTCACATTACAGACAGCTGTCATATACTAAAATGGGTCAATAAGAAAGAGCATGTTTGGTCTGTGTGTGGATGCAGGAATGGATGTGTTCAGGGAGAGAGAACCAAGCATCTTCTTCCTGGATGTACTCCATTTAAAGTGCTTTTGCATGGCTTCTTCATCCTGGAAAGCTCTGCCCTGGGATTTGCACATGACTCACATGTTCACTTTATTCAGGTCACTTCTTCATAGGGGCCCTCACTGACCACCTTATTAAAAACAGTACCTGGTGCCACCTCTTACACTAATTTTTCTTCATATGTATATGCTGTTCTAGGCAATTGACACAAGGTCTATATCCGATCCATTTTTTATGCCTAGCCCCTACGGAGTGTGTTACTAGTAAAGAGTCTGTAAGTATTTGCTGAATTCCTTCATTCATTTATTAGTAAATGGGGAGAGAAAATGAGAGAACATCCCAGGAGAGAATCCTCGCAAGAATCAGAAAATCAAACTGTGGATTTTAGAGCTGGTTGTGATTCACGGGGTCCCAGACACTATCCAGTGTTCTACTGAGATGAGTGGCCTGGAGGGACATGCTTTTGGTGATTATATATGGAGTCTGATTAGAGCCAAGTGAGGGCCAAGGGAGAAATTTCAGTTCTAGCCAGCTTTACAGAACAGTTAGCCAACAAAAATGAGATTTTTGAAAAATATAAGTTGGACAGGAAATTTTGGTTTCAACGTTATACTAACTGAATAGGCAGTTATTTAAAGCAGAATGCTGGAAGATTATGATTTTTCATAGTCTGCTGCTTACAAAAAGTTGTAATGTAATGTAACACTAAAAACAAATTCTGTCATTTAGCAAAATAAAGGTGATATATATTTAAGAAAAAGTCTGTTACTGCTTTACACTATTTTTAATTGTATTATTTTGTATAGGCAGAGATTCAGCATGCTTTAGTCACATGGTTTAAATCCTGGTGAAGACTTCCTCTGACTTCGGGGCTCACTGACTTTCTTATTACTTCCTCCCATTAATACATAATACAGTGCACTCCACTGTAAATGTTCTGAGTTTATATTTTTTCTGAGGAAGAGTTCTACTTTAATTCCCTTTACTCAAACCAACCCATGACTTAATGAAGCCCAGAGGAATATTTAGCCCACAGCTGCTGTACAGATCAGTGATCTATCTGGTTAACCTTTAATCAGATTAAATGTTACTACTTAATCCCCAAAAGTAGAAACTTGATCCTTTGCTACCACAATTAAAATATACTGACACAATCACATTAATAGGAATTTCATCTAGTAGCCTTCATTTCTGAATATACTCTTTTTATCCTTGTTACATAGAATGTCTGATCTACATTTTTCTCTTGGGGAATTTTCCTTCATGTGTTTCCTCAATATTTATTTGAATGCTTTGAGTTATTTCTTTTCAGCACATATTTATAGTTGCTTCTGGATGTTATGTTTCTTTCACTTTATTTTTTGGGGGGGATTTATAGTCAGAAGATAATAAACCATTATCTGTTATTTCCCTGGCACTTAATATATCATTTTGTTAATATTTCTGAACAATGATGTTAAGAAATAATGTCAGAGAAATAGGTGTTAGCAAAGTCCTTCATTTAAAAAATTCTAATTTGTATTCATTGCAAATATTTGTGCCTATGAAAATTTTAATCTCAGTGTCTATATTTGATACTACAAGAGGAAAATGAGAACCAAAGAAGAAACGATATATTTTTAAGCCAATATAGTCTCAGAACATGGATTTTGACATGTCATTTTATTTTTGTTATAAGATTCTTTCATCTCATCTGTTGTCTTCATTTTATACCACCAGGACAAAACAAACCATCCATCACTGCCTCCAATTCACCCTTACATATGTGCACACGTGCACACACATATTTACTAAGGATGAGTTACCTCTGCTCTTTTAGCTGTAACTTTCAATTAAAACATGATAATGAGAGACCCTTGGATACATGGTCCTCTTTTCTTCTGGACCCTCAATATGATTAGATGATTTCTATGTGAGATATATGTGCGTTACATTTTTTAAAACTCTTTTATAATAAATTCAGAATCTGTTAACCAAAATAATCTTTAAGGAAAATAAACATAATGAGGAATGCAAAGAAAAATTCCATTATAATTGGGAGTGGAGGACAGAGGGAGCTGAAGGTCCTGTGTATATATAAAATACCATTTTCCTTCATCTGTTCACTTAGGAGTCAGAAGCAAGAACTATAACAGGATGTTCTCGGATTCACCTATAACGTTGGAATGCTGTCCTCCAAAGTTATTCCCTGAGAGTTCATGAACTTACCCACTAGGGCCTCCCTTACTCAAAACTTTTGCCAGACATTGTGGAGGCAGCTTGGTTCTTGGATTCATAGCAGATCTGACACTCATGGTATGACGTCAACATAATAGCTAACCTTGCTGAGTTCTAATTTCTTCATTTGTAAAGACTTTGATGTATTTTTATAACCATTAAATCAGACAAATTATGAGAAATCCCAGGTGTATAGTAAGAGTTTGATACTACAGAACAAGTTGTTCTTAGTTTCATGGAAATTCTAAATAATGTACAACAGTAATACACAATTTGGTCATCCAACTATTTTCACTCGATTGGCCATAGAAATAATTTTGTCAGTAGACGCTTTAAATGAAGAGCACGCTGTTAAAGATATAGAGTGTATTTCTACCTGAGGGTGAGTGCCCAGCTCAGTTACCACCTTACAAGGTAGCATTTTCCTTGAACTATCATTTTGTCAGAGTAGACTCAGAATCTGATTTGATAATTACCCTGAGAATTAATTCCTCTCTCAGAGTGGTCACAGACTGTTTAACACACAAGAAATGATGTGTAGTTTTATGAATTCCCAAATTTCTAGTCACTATGGGAAGACAGCTTATCATTAAAATGCTGCTTAGCAAACTCTGAATCAACACGAAGGGAGTTAGTTTTATATTGAACTCTAATGGTATCAGAACATGAGTGCTTCTACCATCTAACTTCCAAAGGACCAGGATGGCCTCCACACTTGACAAGGCAAAATCCTTCAAAATTGAAACCAGTCTCCTGATCTGAACCCTTGGACCAAAAATCAATTTTCTCACTTCAATTATAATCAGCTATGGAAGCATTTTTTTCAGTTCTGTTATTCTTACTAAAAAATAAGTAATAAAGTAAAATAGCACTTTTTAAAGGAGACCTGAAATATTTAGGTTTAAGAATCTTATAAACAAAGTTCATAAGCAGAGACTATTTTCTAAGGAAATGAAATATGAAAATGAAAATGGACATGTAGCCTCAAACAGGAGATAATGCACTTGTAAAATGTCCAACATCTTCTTAGAAGTAGTAAAAATAAAGAAAAAGAAACATATTTTAAGTCAGTAAGTGAAATAAAGACTCTGATATTGCAAAATGGAAAATTTAGGTTGCATATTCATTTAGACTTTCCTAGTGATTCAGTTATTGAGGAAACGGAATAATTTACTCAAAGAGGAATTAAAAGCAAAATCATTAGTGACATTTAAAGAAAAAACTGGAAAGGAAATTCAAAAAATCACTGCCATCAACTCTTCTGTTTAAAATTATACAGTGAGCATTTGTGTTACAGAGGCAACTTTTAACTATGAATGGATATAACTTCAGAGGTTGAAGTTATTATTCTACTACATTAGGTAGCATGTGAGTAAAGAAATTAGAGTCAGTAAGACTAAGCAGAGAAGTCTGGCACACCACCTATACATATTTTTTATTTTCCACACGAGAATGTCCTAAAATTTGCAGTGCAATATACTTTTTTAAAAGTTTAGTAGATCAATGATACATTAGTGTTTAGTTTTGAAATAACAAAACATGACAATGAGTCTTTAAGACAAGAGGAATGGGACCTGGGTGACACATATTCTCTGGCACATTGCCATTTATACTACAGCAGGACATACTAAATGATTTCCTAGTAACAGAACATTGAAGCACCTACCAGAGAGAACTATACTAGTACACTATCTCACACAGAGTCGGCATCCAAAGAATATTTAGGGACAGAAAGAAGGAAATATGAAAAAATAAATAAAAATGAATGAATAGCATCACAAACCCATCATAATTTCATGAGACAATTTTTGTTGGCTTCATTTTTCTCATTTGTATAATGAAGGTCTCAGACAGTAGAAGAATAAATAACAGTTTGCCAAGCACTATTCTATGCATTTCCTATTAATGGACTCATTCACTCTTCAAAACACATCCACAGAGGCAGATATTATTACTCTCCCCATTTTAGATATGGCACAACCTGTGGCGAAGCATCTTATTTTAGAGCACGGGGCTAGCAAGCAGAGGAGGTAGGACTTGGAGCCACCCATTCTGACTCTAGAGCCCATGTTGAACGTTATACAATAGAGATGGTTTTTGAGATTGCCTCCCCACCTGAGAGCCTATACTTCCATGATTTGGGAAAGTTATTGTATACATTTTATACTGGGGATCATTAGACTTGGAAATAAGAAATACAGTTTACCTTCTTTGTCTGCGGCTTCCGCATCCATGGATTCAGCCAACAGCTGATCAAAATTTGATCTATATGGAAGGTCAACTTCACTGTGCCATTTTATACAAGGGACTTGAACTTTTCTGAATTTTGGTATCCTGTGGGTCCTGGAACCAATCCCTTGGGGATACCAAAGAACAACTATCATGAGAAACTAACTTAATGCTCTATCATCATTTATTTTTATAAATGCTTCCTATAGGGCCACAATATTTATGTATATCTTAGACACTGATGATCTCCAAGATCTAGCAAGTAGATCAGATTATTTCTACAAAATAATGTACACTAGATGGTCTAAACATAAACATATCAAAATATTATATTAATTTTTGCTAACATGAAGAATTTATTTCCACTTTAATTTATACGAATAGATATGAAGTTAATGAATACAATTCTGAAAATCATAAAGTAGTTAAGTTCACGTGGAATTGATAATCAGATAGATGTTTAGAACCCTGACATATTTCATGATAAAATATTTTTTCAATTTAGAGTTTGATTTTTCTCATCCATAAAAATATCATGGAAGAAGCCAGCTCTTTTCTGTTTCTATTGTTCCACCAGTTAAAAACAAAACAAACACCACATTTCACTCAACTGCACATTACCTGTTGTATGCCACTGGTCTAAAAGAATGTCTTTAAAAAAGAAACACATTCAATACATTTTAATGTCACTGTCAACAGGATAGTGGTTTAAAACAAAATGAACCAAATCTGAAAAAATAAACAAAACATATTTTACTCATAATGTCACTTAGTTGCTTGACACTAGTCTAAAATAATGTTCTAAAAATATTCAGGGTATTCCCATGTCTTGCTTTCATCTTGTTAGTTGCATTAAGTGACACCCTATGCTCAAGCATCTATTTGAGGTATTTGCTATCCACAGAGCCTTTTATTTTAGCGAAAGCCTTTTGATGACTTTATGTATATGAAAGTGTATTTGTGAACCACAAAGAGGAAAATAAAGGGAAGAAAACAAAGAGTGTAGAGTGGGTGGGGTGCGGTGCCACCTGCACTCAGCCAGACCCTCTGACTAGTCTGGAGCCTCTACTTAAGAAGCTGACATTAGGACAAATTATTGTTTAGGGACAAGAGTGCTGCTTTAAGTGCCAAATGACAGAGAATGGCATGGAGTTAGGTGATACTATCTCTTTATTTCTGCACTGAAACCAGCATCACTTAGTCGCTGTCACGTGAGCAGTAGAAGACAAAGCCTTTATTAAGCCAGTGACATTTTTCAAAGGAAGGGAACCCTTATTGTGTAAAGGTTGAAGATGAAGAGGAATAAGACGGTAGATGTCTCGGTTAAAATAATCAATTGATTGTTTTTTGATCTCATATAAGGCTTCCTTTTGAGATTTTCAGAAACAGACATGAGGGGACATCATTAGGAGAGGAAGAGGAATTGAGTGGCCTGCATTACATAGGCAAAGGGTAAGTAATAGTAAAATATACATTAGGTAATTGTCACTAATGCAACTTCATTTCATTTCACTGGGTGCTGAGGCCTGGGGACACTTAAGTTTCATTTATTTTGAATCAGTTGGTAGATACCTCAAGAGTCATATTTAAATTTTGAAGCATGTTACTCAAGTAAGTTGGACAACTGTTATCAGTCTGAGTTGATAAAGTATCAAATTAACCATATTTTTTATGATTAAGACATTTATTATTCAAAATCTTATATCTTGGCATCATGTATAATTAGGCAACAGTCTTAATCTTCTAATTTTCTTGCCAAATAACTTGGGCATGGTGAGATGTTATGTTGTGTACCTGGAGATGTTTTGTAAATATATAGTGTATTATACAAATTTTAAAAATACATGTTTTCACCATTCATTTACAAGGAGAACAAACAGATATAGCAATAACCACTCACTCTGGCATTTGTGTGCATTTTGTGCATGTGTAGGAGCTATAGAGATTAGATATGTATCCAAATTTTGCATGTTATACACATCTTATTACCATTTTATTGGATGTGATGCCAAGTAAATCTGGCACAAAATATGAGTGTATGCAAATTAGTTATTTTAGGGCTATTTGGTAGTTACTAAAATTCTTGAATAGGTTCTAATTATTACAATTAATTCATAAAAGTCTATAAGCTTAAAGTATTTTAATTTTGGACTCTAGCTATAGTTGTAAAATGTAATCATGTAATTTTAGCTAAATTATGTAATTGTAGTCTTTCACAGTATTTATAACTAGAAAAATTCCTAAAAGAGATTTTATCCTACAATATATGTGGATTCCTATCTAATTGTTGACAATTTTCCAAAGAAACAAATTTCATAGACATATTTATTTACATCATTTTATGTTGACCAATTATTGTTAAAATACTCTTTTAACACGTAACACGCTTCTTGTAACAGCTGAAATCTACTCCCTAACTTAACACTTTAATAGAGTTTGTTCGTATATTAAACAATAATATATAGTGAATACCTCTTAAAATGCCAGAGACCCAATGCTAAGGAAAAATAGACACAGATCATGCCCTCATAGAACTTACAGCTGAATAGGGATAGACATTAATTAAACTATTATATCTGTGAGAAATGTTGAAAGAAAGAAGCAGAGACTTATGGAAATATGCTAAGGGATTGGATGTAGTGATAACAGGTGAAATATGCTTGACTAAAAATTAGGTAAACCAAGTTAATATTAAAATTCATTGTTGGCATTTAAAATGACAGATATAAAGGGATGGGAGGAAACAAAGTATCTCTGATGAATTGCAAAAATTCCCATGGGGCTTCAACATAAAGAGCAAGGAGGAACCAAGGACAAGGGCTTGGGGTGAGAGTGAATACATGGAACTGAAGGGCTACAGAGAGGTTGGGCCATGTTAGACTTCTATGCCTCTCTGAGAACTTAGGACTTTTTATCTTAAGAGCAATCAGACACAAGGAAAGATTTTTTTCTAGGAAATTAACATGATCAGATATGTGTTTTTAAAAAAATAATATACTCTGGCTGCAGGGTGGAGAATGATTAAGATGAGGGCAAGAGGAGATCCAGAAAGAAATTTTAGGAAACTGTTATAATAGACTAGGTAAGAGACAATGATTTCTATGTGTAGTGGCATGGTGGGTACAAATCTGAAGAATTAGGGTTATTTACATGAAAAAATTAATAGGGCTGGATGAAGAGTAAGGGAAATATAGATTTTCTAAAGTATACAACTGAATGTATATTGGTGACACTCACTGAAATAGGTAATACTGGAAAAGAAAGAACTGCTGGATTGGGGTGTTTGATAACATTTTATTATGGATAGGTTGATTTTGAAGAGTCTTTGTTGCTATATCAAATATGGTTTTCAATATTAACTAAGGCTGAAAATAAGTAGGAGAGATGTCAACCTTGAAGTTGACGACATTGGTTTGAAATGTGAAAGAAATGTCTGAGCTGGAGACATAAATATATAAATAATTTTCATATTTTCATATAAATGATAACCTAAGCTGTGCTCAAGGTTGAGACTAGAAAATATGAAGTGAGAATGAAAAAAGCTTCAGGCTGAGCCATGGTATAAGAACAGATCAAAGAAAAGAGGGATTTAGAAAGGATGGCCAACACCATCACATATTGATGAGAGGATAAATAAGATGAGGATTGAAAATGTGTCAGTTGAATGTTTGGTATAAAGTAGCTTGTGTCCCTGGTGAGAACTCTTTATTGAAATGATCAAGGCAAGAGTGAAATCATGGTTGGTTTTGGAGTTAGTGGGAAGAAATGATAGAGAAAAACTTCTTGTATTCTAATAGTACAAGAGGAGATGATACATAGCTTTGTGTGTTTTCTGCTCAGGAATTTGAAAAGCAGTTGGCCAACACCTTTCTTACAATACCCTATTATCCACAGTATAATAGTTATATCAGTGGAAAGAAAACATGTATACATCTTCCACACAATTTGAAGTCATTCTAACGAGATTCTATAGAATAGACCAAACTGAATTTGGTCCTAAAATCTATGTTTTGTCCAGCATTTAAAAAAAAGGAGATATTATTGAATAAAACAGAAAATAGCAAAATACATTGCAAGTAGTAAATATCTACTTTCAGTAATATATCTCCAAATTATGTGTTGAAGGGAAGAATCACAATGTAAAATTTATTTTTTACTGTGGGTCATGTGCAAAAAAGTATATTTTACTGGGGCACAATAAAACTAATATATTATGTTAATCATTTGATTCCTGTGGATGGAAATGCCAAGGACATCTCATTATTTTATAATTTTTCAAATTTTCTAGGCAAATAGTCTACATAATCCTAGTGGATAAGCTAACTATATAAGTCAGATCAAATATTATCAGCAACATCAGCATTTAAGCCACGAACTCTAAAGGACTGTTTTGTTAATACCTGTTGAAGTAAAAGTCAGCAACAAATCTCTTATTTCTGAAAGAGCTTTATCATCCAGCATAATGTGATTTTAATATATTTATCTGTGGTTTGCTAAGATATTAAAATAAAATGAGAACACATCTCCTTATTGTTGGTCTACAAAGGAAGTTTCTCCTGTGCACTTTAACCCATAAGCTTATTAATCATTCTAAGGCTTTTGCCAAAAGGAGAGTGTGGCTTAGTGATGCAATTATGGCCCTGGATATCTGGTGTCTATTTTCAGTTCTCTCTGTTGCTTGTGTTTAATGATTTAGAAAGTCATTTAACTTCACTGTTGTAGATTTTTGTGTATTTTTTTCCATTTACAGAGTATTCCAATGAGAGGGACCCATGTTACACACGCTCAGCAATGACTAAAGAGAATTCCCATGGGTCAAGGGGATTCCTAGCGATGGTGAGCAATGTTGGTTGGCTTCAAATGTGTTGCAATAGTGTCTTAGTGAAAATTGATTGGCTTCTATTCAGAACTCAACCCAGTATGAAGAAAGAAGGACAGGTAGGACCAAAGATGATACATTATTATGCTCAACTGGTTGTGCAACTTCTGGACAGCTCAGTTGAGTATGGAAAAAATAGTGTGATCATACCTGAATTAAGATCATGGTGATGTTGATAATGAAATGAAGAAAAAAGGAGGATAAAGAAAAATGTAGTGAGATAAACCTTATACAGTAGTGTCTCCACCTAGGCTCCCATAATACCTTTGCCCCTGTACTTGTATACATTCCTTTGCTCTTTGGAAATATAAAGAACAAAAACTTAGAAAAATGTATCTTAAGAGACAGTAGCATAAGCATGGAAGAACAAAATGCCCTGAAGGTTTGTGTTGAAGCAAGACACATGAAATGTCAGGAGCAAGTCATAAAGGACAGTTATGGGATGGGAGGCTTTGGAGATCAAGGAGATGAAGGACAGGAACAGGATGGACAGGGGACATCAAAAAGAGTCATAACTTTGGATTATCCCCGAGGTAAGAGTTATTCTTACTTTGCATACAAGAACACTAAAGATCTGGGATGAATAGTCCCTTAACTCTAGGTTGCTTAGCTAATTAGAAACAGAGCCAAGGTTCACGTTCAGAAGTCAGTCAGTCTACAGTATCCAGACATGTACGTGGCTATTTAGCTTTTGTAAAAGTTACACTGAATTAGATTTGATTTCACAGGGAAAGTACTATTGTTTAGGTAAACGTCTTGTTGGAGTAAACCTCATATTGATATAGAAGAGACAGCAAAATAAGGCTTATGTCAGAATGGAAGCAGCTGGCATGTATGTAATTTTCTAACATTGGCAATGTTCAACTTTTATCTTAATTTTTATTTTTTGCTCTCTACACTATCTTTTTGGGAAAATATTGTATTTTGAAATGTTTGCTTTTACTAACTTATCAGCATATTCAAATATATAATATCTTCAGTAGTGACCTCTGGGGGTATAATTTAAGTACATTTAAAATAAATATTTTCAATAGTATTAGTTTGTTAACAATAGCTTGCAGTTTCTCTTACTCCATTTCTACCTCACTCTTACTTGCGTTCAGTTTTCAAAATAGAGCTTTTGCAATTCAAGCAATTTGATTTTGAAAATCAACTTGTGCTTTCTGGCAGACAATGGTATTATGTATCTCTCTTTACAATCAGTTTATAAAGGAGATATTTAGTTCTCTACTAATATCAATAGTTTTTATAATACCTACAATCAGTGAAAGTTTGTGAACATTCTACAGAACAAAATTTTATTAGAAAGCTTTTCCACCACTGCTCTCAGATCTCCAGCCCCATCCCTAGCTTAAAACCTCTGGGAAGTTGATGTACACACTCCATTTTACTACACAATACACTGCAATCCTAATCTCACTTTGGGGAATGTGATACAATCCTTAACTACAGCTGCCTGTTTCCATCAATGAGTGGAATGGTATTTCAGCACATTTTAATTTAATGCAAAAATTATTTTTTTCTTGTCTGATGCAATTTGTTTCTCTCTCTGCTGAGTTCTCCTCTAGGTTTTACATAAAGCTGTAAATTTTTTTGAAATTGAAAACAAATACAAATAAGGCAAGTAAGCAAATATGGACTAATTACTGCTTATTCACAATTTACATTTAGTATGGGCATTGTTCCAAAAATTTGAAGGCAGGATAGCAATGAGCACACCCAGAATATGGTTCCAAATTTCCACAGGAGATACTTAAATGGAGATCTGACATTACCAACAGGTAGGCTGATGTCTCAGAAGGAGTTCACAGGAGAAAGGAACTACACAGAAAAGAATACGATCACCCTAAAAATGGACACCTAACTGAACCATCCATAATGCATGAGCCAGAATTAATGGAACAGACCAATACACTCCCATTAAGCATCCTACACACTTCCATTGGCTTAATGAATCATAAGGAAATTTATTAATTACTTGAAACTGAATGAAATGTAATGATTTGAAGGCAAGCAATGAAATTCTTATTAGTTGCAGGCAATGTAATCAGTCGCATGAGTCATTCCCAGTATTGCCTATGAAAGAGAATCACTTGAGGACAGGTTGCCAGATAACATACAGGACTTCCAGTTGAATTTGAATTTTAGACAAACAATGAATAACTTTATTATGTCCCTATTTTTTCATGGGATATACTTATTCTAAAACAGTATCTGTTTTTATCTGTATTTTTACTTGCTAAATCTGGTAACCATAACTGGAGAGTTTCAGCTCCTTCACTACGACTAAGTATTACAGACCCAGTGTTTTTTAACACCTTACTGAGTGATTCTAATAAGTAGATTGCAAAACTTAATAGTATTTACTTATGTCAACAATAATAAATTTAAAATGGAAATTACAATGGAAAAATAAGATATAATTCCCAGAATCCCAGGAACCATGGTGTATTTTAAAATTACTACCTTGAAAAGAATATATAAGACCTCCAGTTGAGAAAAGTGATTAAATTTTCTTAAAGGACACAAATTAAGATATTTCCTACTCCTAGATAAGATTATTTATTTTGAAATGTCAATTTTCCAGAAGTATTACTTAAATTTATTGTAATTCCAATCAAATTCTGTGTATAGATTATTTTGAGTTAATTCTAAAGTTATTCTGATTATTCTAAAACATGTTCTAAGACAAATGTAGGAGAATGAAGTTCTCAGAGAGTTAAGTTGACTCTGAATGAGAAGTGCAAAGTGGAGGGTATGGGGAAGAACTTGCCCTGTCAGGTAGTAAAATAAATTATAGGAACAGTGTAGTAAAAATTTGCTGTTAATATTACTAGAAAAGTCAAGACCAGTGGTACAAGATAAAGACTTCAAAGATGGACACTTGTATTTGGAAAATTTATATATCATAAAGATAGTGCTATCAATTAATAGGAAGAGAATGAATTGTGTAGTAAATAGTGTTTAGAAAACTTGCTTAGGTAAGGAGAAAACAAAATTGTATATAAGTGGATTTCTGCTGGACTAAAGACCAAAATATGACAAAGATAACTATAAAGGTAATAAAATAGAAAGTAGGAGAAAAATATGACCTTAGGGAGATGATGGGTTGAATAGTATTCAACTAGTACCAACCATAAGGTAAAAATTGATATAAAATACTAAACATTGACAAAAAGAGAGAAAGTACACTGTGCAGAGATTATTTGCAACATTTGAAATTCATATGAGACTAGTATCTAGAATGTGTAAAAATTCGTACAAGTCTATGAAGGAAAAGTACAAACTATAAGTGATAATTGGACAAAGGACTTCAATAGGTGACTCACAAATGGCTAAATGCAAATGGATAATCAGTGAGTAAAAAGTATGCTCAATTTATAAAAGTCACAGAAATCCCAATTAAAATAGCAAAATATTACCTATAGCATTAATTCACAGATGAAAAATGGAACATTTAAATGACACACCAAATTATGTCACTTATTTGCTACTCTTTATTCTGACTCAAACTACTGCCAGAGATACAGAGGCCTGGAGCTCGTTTTCTAACTTTTGAGATCACTTAAACCTTTTTCCCTGGAAGAATACTGAGACACTTTCATTCATACATATTATAAAATCCTTATCAAAGCCTTTTCTATATTTTTCTTTGGTTAATGTCGCCTACATTTTGAAAATTTCATGTGAAATTTCACATGAGAATTATTTTGCTGCAGACATCTTTTTTTAATCATAAATCTTTATTTCTCTAATTGTTTATTTCTTTAGCCTGTAGACTTTACTCAACTTTGTATTTAATATTGTCGGTCTGCTTATCAATTACTTCCTATTTTAGTCATAAAACACTACCGTGAGAAAAGTCCTTCCGTGGCTTCTCTTGGTGGATGAGGTTTTTTCTGCCGTGTTTAGGTCTTTTCCCATCCACTTTCTTTCTTTTGATCTCCTCACCCATTTTCACTTTGTTCCCAGGCTTCATCCCTTTTCGTGTCACTGCCTCCAGTAACAAGAATGGGCAGTTTGGAGCTATGTGTATGTGTGCTGAGGTTGGTATAGTATTTCCCACCAGATATGGCATAATCACTGACAGGATGTGTAAACAGAATTGCAATGAGTATAATAGGACAATTGGTGTAGTTCTGCACCTATATTTTTCCTCAGTTGATGGGTTGCATTAAATATTAAATACATATTTTACTTCCAATTTTTGATTTTGGAAACATCTTAGTATTTACATCAAATAAAATTGTTGTCTAACTAAAAGAAATAAAATAAAAGTTTTACTAGAAGTTTCAACATCATTATAAGATGTCTCCTTAGTCTGGAATAAAGTTAGAAAATAATGATGGTTGCAGGGAAACAGCAACATTCATACAAGATTCTTCAATGCATATTTCTACCTAGCATTTTGACTTCTGTCCTGGTAAATTAATTTTCTTGGGATTTCTTTGGTTCTTAGTAAATAGCACAATATTCCTCTAAGGCAGAAGCTTATTATAAGGATTTATAATTTAGGTAATTGAGACGTTGTTAATCAAAGACAATCAATCCAGCACAGTTGATCAGATTTAATTAGACCCAGGAATAGAGAGAAATAAATATTAATGTCATCCTCTAAGCTTCTATAGTGGAACAAAAATGTCCAAGAAAGCAACTTAGGTCCCTAACTTCATTACTTAGGTCCCTAAACACCAGTGATATCTTTTCCTTATAATTGATTTCATTCTTATAATAGTCAAAAATGTTGTATTCTATACCCATAGGAATATTTAAGTGAATAAAATAATACAATAATGGATAGGTCTCATTTCCTCTTCATTTACATCTAATTTGCTGAAATATTTGGGTCTTCATAGGTAGAAGAAGAGATCTTGGGTTATTTTGACTTAAATTTTCTACCTTTATATTCAGTAGCTTTTATCCTAATCTCTACATAAACATTCTTTTCTTTCTTTTGCATTCCATCTGAATAATATATCATTTTTCCATTCAATAACCAAAGCAACAAAAATTACTTAAATCTTTGCACCTGATAGCTTTGCTCCTGCGATTTCCTATGTTTTCCTTATTCCTTACTAATCCAAGCAACTGTATTATGTTTAGTATCATTCATCACCACATCTGTGTAAAAGTGGATACAACTTCCCTAATTAAAGTACGTGCCATACAATGCAAAATCAAACTATCTAACCTTTCACAAATAAGGAGTGTGAAATGTCAGTGACAACACTGGACAGAAGGAACAGTGAGACCAGCAGGCCGTTTAACCTACTTTATCCCCAAAGTGCTTTTAAATAATGATTATGCCATTATGTGCTTTTTTGCTTCTACTATGTCATAATTGTCTTACGTCTCAAATGATTAATTAAAACGGTCTAAGAGCAGGGAACTGGCTGATTTAGGATAAGTAATTTAAATCTGGAAAGGGTTTCTTCTAAAATATATCAAGGCTAAGTTAGAAGTTATTCTCATCTACTTACACTGTCTGAGGATTGAGTATGTGGTAGAAGAGACAGTGTAAGAGTTCTAATTCAACACGGATGATTATATAATTTTATGAAGAAATGTAGAATATGTAATCAAAATACTTTCCAGGGAAAATAATTTTCATATCCAAAATATATTTTCTGTATTTTTAAAAAGAAATCAAGAAGCACATTAGTTTCAAATTTATAATAGAATATATTCATATTCTACATTAAGACACTGATTTTTCTTAATTTCAAGAAGTATGAAAGTAAACAGAAAGAAAAACTAATCAGTATCAAGTAATGAGGTAAAGTCTGCTTTGTTACTTATTGAAATCAAATAGTATCAGAATAGCAAGAAAGATGTTTTTGAAATGTTCAAAATCACAATTTTACAGAAATAAAAGTCACCTATGAGCTGACATTTTAGTGGAGTGAAACAGAAAATAACAAAATGTATAAGTAAAATAAATCACTTATTATATGGTGATAAATGTTATGAAGAAAAATCACACAAGGAAAGGAGCAAATTGCCATTTTAATAGAATAGCAAAGAAAAGCTTCACCAAGTCAAATGGCATTTGAGTAAAGACCTGGAGAAGTAAGTGTCAAGCCATGCAGATATGCAGGACAAGAGAATTCCAGGTAGAGCAAGAGTGGCTCAGAAGCACACCTGGCATGAGTCCAGAACAGCAAAGATGTGAGTTTGGCTGAAATATCTGTTAGCAGGTAATTAAGTTAGAAAGGTGTTGGTGCTGGTGCTGCTGGGAGTGGGAATCTTATATTTGCTCATACACTTCTCTAAAATCTTTGACATGTACTCTGAGTGAAATAGAGGCCTATGAAAGAGTTCTATGTTTTATGAATTACATTTTAGTTATCTTACTGCTGTGTGAAAAAACAGCTTGAAACGTGGTCATGGAAGACACAAGGAGACTAGTTTCAGGGAAATGACAGTAATCATGACAGAAATATTGGTGACTTGGGCCAGAGAAGTAGCAGTAGAGGCAGTAAAAAGTGGTAGGATTCTGCCTATATTTTGAAGAAAATACTAACTGGTTTTCTGGAAATTGGAAAGGAGGTGGAAAGAAAGAGACTTAAAGGGCTACCCGAGCTTTTGGCTTGAGTAACGGAAAGGATAAGGTTACCATTAATGAAATGGCAAGTTTCTGGGAAGAGACTGAGTGGTGGTGATGGGGAGGGATGGTTAGTGATTGAAAGTTCAGCTTTAGGGATTTTAAGTTTAAAATGTTTATAAGAATCAAAGCTGAAACACTGATTAGTTAGGTGAATATGAATCTAAAGTTCAGGAGAGAATTGTAGAGATGTAAACATAGGCATCATTACCATAAAATGCTATTTAAAGTGATGAAATTTGATGATACCACTAAGGGCTTGAACGAAGATGGAAAAGAGAAGAAATTAAAGGGCTCATTGCTGAGGCATTATAATATTGGGAGATGACACAGAACCATTCAAAGAGAATGAGAGGGAGCGGCCAGGTAAGGAGAGGAAGAAAACCAGGAAAATATGGATTCTGAAGACAAGCAGAGATAATGTTTCAAAGATAAAGGGGGTTCAAAATGTTGCTAATAAGTCATAGAGTAGGGGATCAAGAAATGGCAGTGGGATTGGGCAGAGTGGAAGTAATGAATTACACTTTCAGGTAGTGGTGGAATGAAAATCATATCCGAATGAGTTCAAGATATTTTGGAAATAGAAAACTGAGGAGGTTTGAGAAGGTTTGCTAAAAATGGGAGGGAGTATGGGACAGAAAATAGAGGGAGGATTGAGATTGAAGTAAAAATGACTTCAATCACTGTGAATCTCAGCATTTCCTTCTAATGAATCAGAATTCCCAAACTTTAATTGGAGTATCTATATATCTGAATTTAATTAGCATCTGCAAACCATTACTCGATTGATTTGCATTCTTCTTTATTAACAAAGACCTCAACTTTTATAAAAGCTGAGACATTTTCAAGTATATATAATTTGTTTCAATATTTTTTCTTGAATATATGATTTTAAACTAGACCAGTAACTCAAGCCTAACTAACTATGAAACGGAAGCACAGATCAGGTAGCACCTATTCAATTTCTATCATGTATTTTACAGAAGGTACTGTATCAAAACATACACATATCCATAAAAAATATTTCCCTAGATTGCCTAAAGAAATATTTTGCATTCCTTTGCAATCACCTTTACAAGCAAACCGTCTTTAAAGTTTTATACTTGATATGAATATAGTGAAGTAAAAATATATAAAGAATAGAAGGTATTTATGAGATAGGTTTATTTAAATCAAGTTTTAATCAAGTTTTCATATGTATCAAATGAATCAAATCATATGTATCAAATCAAATCAAACTTTCATAGAGCTTTGTTCAGGCATGTAAAGAAGAGATGATAAACAAAAACTACATTCATTTTCACTTCATAAACATCCCTTGGTCTTGCCAAAAGATGCCTGTGAATCAAAATAAAATATAAACAAAACCACACATCTTCAGAGATGTATGTTTTATTATCCAAATGAGGAAGTGAGAACAGCACTCTCATCCACCATTATTCTAGAGAAGCCAAATTGAAAAATGTAAAGTTTCAGAGAAAGCATGCTTTTGATGGCAGAGAAAGTCACATTCAGCTCTATATTTAATTTTGCTTCAAGTTGCAATACAAGCTTGAGTAAACTTCAGATAAAATGTTATTATTTAAAGTTGTTTACACACTTACCCCCACATACGCTGTGGTTTTAACACTTCTAAGTAGTGCGAAAACACAGTCTCCTGCTGCCATGCTTTGACAGCTTAAATAGCCTCCAAGTAATACATGATCTTTAGGACAACATCGTAATGGTGAGTTTAACTAATGTACTTGCATTTGAACACATATCTAAATGTGGTGTTATATTTTCCCCCAAATATTTGGAGCAGTTGGCATACTATTACAATATCACTGGTTATGAATGAATCTGGGTCTTATTAAGAATAATGTGAATCCTTTCTTTAAGATATGCACAATTATTAAACTCAATTTACCTTACATTTCAATTCAATTCAACTTGACTTAGCAAAACTTCTACCAATCACTTTCAACATACAAAGACATAGTTTTGATGGAAAGAGAAGAAAGAAGAGATGAGGAATACTCTCAACATCTATGGAGTGACACCTTATTAACCACAAACAAGATATGTACTAAAATCAGAGTATGGACACTTTCTTCAGTTTGAAGAGTTAAAGTTTTCGGAGAGGAGATATTTGAGCTGCATCTTAACACTTTAAAACAAAAGAACTGGTTTGATATGGATGACCTCACTTGATACCCTTGTTTCCTCCTCAACCCATGTTAATTGGGCTTTCTTCTCAACCTTTATCATTGAGAACACTCTTGGTTAATGTCACGAGGAATGAACTGCTGAGAATTTTAATTGTGAATCATGAGCTCTCAACAGTATGTAAAAACAAGTTGGCCACCTTTCCTTTTTGAAAGTCTCTTCTTTATTCACTAATATTTTATTTATAGTTTTTGATTCTCTGTTCATGAATAGGGATTGGCCATTAATATCCTTTCCACACTCTCCTCCTCTGATTTAGGTATTAAATTTACACCAGGCTTATACACTGTGTTGGGGAAAGTTTCTTTCTTTTTTTATCTCTTCTTATTTTGAGAAGTTTATATAATATTAGAATTCTCAGATACATTTGTTGATTATATATTTTCTAAAACTTGCCTGTCAAACACATTTCCTCTGCGAGAAAATTTTAAAAATACTGAACAAACATCTTCAATGACTATAAGGGTATTTATGCTTTATATTTCATCTTGAAAAAGGTAAAAATATATTTTTACAGGAATTTGTCCATATGTGTAATTTCAAACTCATTAACATAACAATCTTTATTTTTATTCAACTTGTCTCAAGGCCTTTCTTCTCACTTTTCCATCTGTCATGATTCTTATTTCCCTAGATCTTATAATCGAGGTCTCAACTCAAAAGCAATCTCAAAAAAGGCTTCTCTGACCCCATTATATGATTTTCTTACAGACACCGAGTATCTTGTTGTGTCATTAATCTAAACACTTCCTGAAATTCTCTGCCTTGCTTAAGGCATGAGAACAAGGGACCTTAATGAGAGCAGGGACCTGGTCTGTCTAATTATCACTGTATTGTAAATTACTAGAATAATGTCTAGATACAGTATTCCATAATATTTTTTGAATAAATGAATGGTGCTTATTACTGTTGGACGACACGTTTTCAGAGTTCTCTCATATTTCTGCAAATCTTGCAGAAGACATTGGCTGCCATTTTGTTCTGGATATCTTTTCAAGGCTGTTTATATAGTGAACAGCCTTTGAAGATAGACCGCCTTCCTCTGAAGCAAAGGGAAGACAGGTTTATAGTCTAGTATAATAAAAATAATTTTCTCTCCAGAGTATAAGATAGACATGCTTATGCTCAGGATTCTTTTCCTAAAACACATCCCATCATATGGGAAGACATCCATCTGGGACCATCTGCTTTGTCTTTGTGGAATTGGGGAGCAAAGGAAACTGACACAAATATGCTGATGTTAATGCCGCCTGCAGTGCTGTATGTAATAGAGTCCTTCGTTTCTGACTCAGGAGTCTCATATGTTCTCCAAGCATTCATGAAACCCTTGCAAGATAACTTGTTACCTTGCTATAGGATAAAATCTCAAATCTTCACATTTCTTGACAATTACATACTAATGGGCTATGCAAGTATGATTTGAGGTAAAGAATGCTTGACTGCACTGTCTTGAGGATTTAAGTATCTAGTCCACAATTACAGTGAATAACTTGAAGTCTGGGGACTGATTCCCATGTATTCTATCTAATATCATTTAAAACTAGAATGAAAAACCCCAGTGTCTATGAAAAGATGTATTTTTTTTTTTAATTTTTATTTATTTATTTATTTATTTCCTTTTGGCTGTGTTGAGCCTTCGTTTCTGTGTGAGGGCTTTCTCTAGTTGCGGCAAGCGGGGGCCACTCTTCATTGCCGTGCGCGGGCCTCTCTTGTTGCGGAGCACAAGCTCCAGACTCGCAGGCTCAGTAGTTGTGGCTCACGGGCCTAGTTGCTCCGCGGCATGTGGGATCTTCCCAGACCAGGGCTCAAACCCGTGTCCCCTGCATTGGCAGGCAGATTCTCAACCACTGCGCCACCAGGGAAGCCCAAAAGATGTATTTTTAATATTCCTTTGCATGTACCTTTTAATATCTTTTGATATTCCATGATTATATTCATGTTTATATCATAATTATTAATGATCAAGATGCGTGCTATTATTTTCAGCTAAAGCCATTTAGTACTTCATCGTTTTAAAAAAAAATCTTTCAGATTTCCTATGATAAAATGGTGCTAAAACAGAATCATTTTTAAGTAATTGCCAACAGCTCATTTCTATTTTAGTTGTATAAAAATATCTATTTATATATAATTTTTACAAGTTCCATGAATGTGAAGTCTTACTTGCTAATAAGCCTGAATAAAATACTTCTTTCCAACAGTGTATTTTGAAATGTTTTATGGAGTTGCTACTTCAACTTCGGTTGTACATTTTTTACGTCAAGAAAATAATTCAGCTAAAGTCTATTACTGCACAGTTATCTTATTTGTTACACTAGCTTTGAAGCTACCAAAATTTCCTTGAATTATAGCCTCAGAATTTAACCAAGGTCTCCCACCCTAACCATCCGTGGCTGAAATCATCCTTAATAATTTTCTCTGACTTGATACATAAACAGCAATATATTGACTTTATATTCCATCTGGATATGGCTAATAAATTTGGGTTACTCAGCTTTAAAATTGTTTGGGGAACATAAAACTCATTTAACTCATCAATTATGTGGTTGTAATCACTGTCATTTGGCTTTTTGGAGTATAAATAACTTGCTGCAGTTAAGCTACTGAGCTTTTGTTTTATCAATTTTATCAGCTGAGGGATTATTTCAGATACATGCAATTGTACAGTAAAAAAAAATCTGTATTTTTTTCAAAATATATGCACTCTGTAATATAAATATCTTTGTAAAAAAGATTCTATAAAATATACAAATATTTACTGTGGCTTAAATTACTAAAGGTGATATGTAGTAATGACTTTTCTCCTAAAAAATTGGTATTTTTAAACAGGTGCCAATCCTCAGTGTTAGAAGGACAAAGAAGTTGCCTAATATAAAGTTATTTTCAAAGAAATTAATTTAAAAAATCAATATGTGACTCATTATCTTGTTATTCATATATATGTAGAGAAAATCAAATTCTATTTAAACTTACCATTGAAAACTTATTATACTTTTTATTAGTTCTAAAAAAGGTAAAATCTGGGTAGTTAATTTTTTAACATCTTTATTGGAGTATAATTGCTTTACAATGGTGTGTTAGTTTCTGCTGTATAACAGGGTAAATCAGCCATACGTATACATATATCCCCATATCTCCTCCCTCTTGCGTCTCCCTCCCACCCTCCCTATCCCACCCCTCTATGTGGTCACAAAGCACCGAACTGATCTCCCTGTGCTATGAGGCTGCTTCCCACTAGCTATCTATTTTACATTTGGTAGTGTATATATGTCCATGCCGCTCTCTCACTTCGTCCCAGATTACCCTTCCCCCTCCCTGTATCCTCAAGTCCATTCTCTACAACTGCGTCTTTATTCCTGTCCTGCCCTTAGGTTCTTCAGAAACTTTTCTTTTTTTTTTTTAGATTCCATATATATGTGTTAGCATACGGTATCTGTTTTTCTCTTTCTGACTTACTCCACTCTGTATGACAGTCTCTAGGTCCATCCATGTCTCTACAAATGACCCAATTTCATTCCTTTTTATGGCTGAGTAATATTCCATTGTATATATGTGCCGCATCTTCTTTATCCATTCATCTGTTAATGGACACTTAGGTTGCTTCCATGTCCTGGCTATTGTAAATAGAGCTGCAATGAACATTCTGGTACATGACTCTTTTTGAACTATGGTTTTCTCAGGGTATATGCCCAGTAATGGGATTGCTGGGTTGTATGGTAATTCTATTTTTAGTTTTTTAAGGGACCTCCATACTGTTCTCCATAGTGGCTGTATCAATTTACATTCTCACCAACAGTGCAAGAAGGTTGGTTCCCTTTTCTCCACTGGGTAGTTAATTTTGAACAAAAAGGCAATACTTGTTTCATTTCTCTTTAATGTTTTTACATTTTAATATGAAAACACTTTTCATAATGTATACAATTTCTCTAACTTTCAAATTTTAATAGTATTCTCCATACCATTTTAATTATTTATCTCAATGAAAGCAAAATGTTTTGCAAAATTTGTTTCCTTTTGTGTAATACTATTTGAAAGTAAACAAAATGTTTCATTATAGGATCTTAAAGCTCCTGAAACCCGTTTTTCCATTATTTGAAATAATACCCTTCTGGGGAAAAAAAGGCAGGCCACTCATATATATGTAATGGGTGTGTATCTTAGTGTACAGAGATCAAATTACAGTCACTGGGTTTATATATCTAAAAAAGAACTACCCCTTCACAGTTGCATGATTAGTTAATTAATATCTGCTCATACACTGGAAAAATGGAAAAGGGATTCTCAGGTATTATTCTTCCACCCACCCTATTTTTACCAAACATGCACAGAGGCACACAGACATACATACACAAGCACAGTCACACTTTTACTGTTCTCAGTAATGAGCACTCATTGCATACATGTTATATACCAGACATTCTTCATTTGTGAACTTTCATTTTCAACACAATATTTACAGAGAGAGAAACAAGCAGAGAGGTTAAGGAGCCTCTCCATTCATCCCCTCGCAAAGGATGTTGCAGGGATTTGAACCCAGACAGTCTGGTTTCAGAGTCCAGGCTCCTAACCATGACGCTCCTTGACAAAAGATTTTTGAAAGTTACACTTGTCAACTTTTCATTAAAATATGATTTTTCCCCTGAAAGCTCTTGTTCAAAATCAATATATCTCTTATGTTTAAAACTCAGTAAAAACAAACCATATATTTAAATTAGTGAAATGACTACATCATACATTAAAATGATTGATAAAAGTTGCTATTCAGTATCAAAATTGAAAGCTGCATTATTTCTTACATTCTTGCATGCTCCCTCTTCCTTTAGTAATAAGCTTCCCTGAACTCAAAGAAGGAGGGAAAAAAAGGAAGAAAAACTAAACTTTCAAATTTCATAGTACAAAAAGCAACTCAAAGTTTTCATAGCCAATTCAATGATGGGATGGAAATACACTCTTTCATTTCTTACATGCAGATTTCAATATATTCTTCTACTTCATGTAAACCTGTTCTAGGTATGGTTCAAACTTTTGCAAATAAATTACCCATTTCAGTTGAATCTGTTTTTATTATATGAAATATGGGGCTAAATAATAACATACTTTGGTAGGAATAAAAGACTGAAATTTACTAAAATGGCATTGACATTTGTAGCGTATAAAAATATGTTGGGCTAAATTTCAGGTAAATTTTATATTAAACTATGAGATTCTGTATGTTTCTTGATCCTTTACATTCAACTGGGTATTTGTCCGTTCTCTTCTAAGTTTTAATGGTCATTATCTTTTCATTTATTCTTTCTTTCTAGTAAAGGACATGTACAGTATTTACTATATTTGTTTCAGCTTAAAATTTATCAGAAAGGTAATGGAAGCAACACACGTTCTGAGCTGAGTACACATGACAGACCTCAGATAAATGTTTTAGATTCCAAATGAGAAAAACTTAATACAAATCAAAAGTTCATACTCAAGCTTGAACTAATTGTGAATTTACAAAAATACTGCTTCCTTTCCTCTTTTTTACATTGTTTGTCATCATTATCATTATAAGTTACTGCTTGAGAAAAATGAACAATTTTTAGGTTTGTGTATGCCTAAGTAAAACTACTTTTTGAATATTGATTGCTGTAATATTATCACCATTTTAATATTGCAAAAGTAACATGAAATAAATATTATGACAAGTAAAGAAAAATATAACAACTTGAATATGTGTTTTCTATTTTTGGTATTAATTTGATATGAGAGAAGCTTATCTGAAATAAAGATAAAGATACAGCCAAGAGACAGTTGTTTGTCTGTGGTTTGCTGATTCCTTTATCTAAATATATACCAAAAAACTCAGTACATCTCCTCTGCAAATGTCAAATTAAATATTAACGATGTAAATCCTGAACTAATACAGGTGGTATCTGAATTTCAAGCTGGAAGCTCTTTTGGATATATATTTAGATGTGCAGGGTTCTTTCAAATATGCTTTGATGCTGTAAAAGTCAGAAACACTTTTAGTAGAAGTTCTGACAGAACCATTAATATGACATGGGCCTTCACCTTGCCAGCCAACATATTGTTCACAAAATATTTATTTTATTTAAAGACATTATATCATAGAGATATAGAAAGGCTAAATAGGCACAATAAAGATTTATGGTTGTTTCTATTGTTCTTAGCTTTCAGAAGGTTTATAGTTCAGAGTGTTCAAGAGGTAACGCATTTTTATGCATTTTTAACCATTTTATTATAACAAACGTATGCCAATTTCTAGGAAACTGAAATGCCACTATTCCTTTTTACCTAGAGCTGCCATGTTAATATGCATTGTGATATAAACAAAAAGATTTACATTAAATGAGTGAATAGTCCAGTGGTTATCTGAAAAATTTGGATATACTTAACAAGGATAAGATATATTGTATGATATAATTTTAATTCTTCTCTTATTCAATATCTATGTTACAAAATTTAGTTTTATTGATGGCTGAAGTATTTTAAAGTTGGAAGAACATTGTTGCTTGCTTTATTTTCCCCCTTCCTTCCTAAGTCCTTATTTCCTTCTGTCTTCCCTTTCCTCTCTTCTCTCTCCCACCTTCTCTCTTCCTTCCCTCCCTCTTTCTATCCTTCCCTTCCCTCCTTCCTTCCTTTTTGACTCTCTCTCTCTCTTCTTTCTTTTTCTGACATGAGCAAATGATGTAGTTTGTGGGCATTTGAGCATCTATAATTCAATCAAGTAACTGGTCTTCAACTGAGGAGAAACAGAAAATCAGAACAATCTGTGGATATTTCCCAAAATAAATACATATACTCTGCAACCCCAGGGATTATGATAGTCTCACATATTGCTATCTGGGAATGAGGAACATGTATATTTTGAAAAAAATTCCTGGGTGATTGTGCTATTATTCTCTACATACTCCACATATCCAATTGGGAACCAATAGTTCACTAATTTTAGGATATCATAAACATGCCCTGCATATGTGATGAAGATAATTGCATACAACTATACATAAATCTGAAGGTTTTCAAAACATTTCAGGGACAACTTCAATGATAAGTTTTCCAAAAACGATTTGAAGATTAGATAGAAATACAGAACAACCTCTTTATAGTTGAATATAAATTCTTGAATATTCTCTATAAACATAATAAATAGGAATTCAAATCTCACACATTCTATGAGTTTGTATGTGCAGATACAGAATTGTGTTAGTATGACCCAAATTTTGGCTTAGATGTGTAATAAAACTGAGCAAGTTATGGGTATGATATTAGCTATATTCTAGTACTGTTTAGCTTAGAATTTATCTCAATTTATTTTTTAATTTCATAATACCTATATATTTATATTTTTCAATATAAATTAATAATTAACGTTGTTGTGTCTATCAGCCTCTTGTGAGATTATTAGTGGGAGTTAGCATTCTAAAGTCAGATTACCTCTGGGTCAAGTAAGAAAATTATGTTTTATTATTTAATAACTGAGAACAAATACTGGTTATGGTGATTTCAAGACATTTCATGCCTTGCCCGAAACAGCTGACACTCTTTATCCTAATCCCTTTACTATCACATAAACCCCATATTAAATATTAACAAGGGCTATAATACAGGGAACAAATAGCTGGGACATTTAGAAAATAGTAATTCAGAGAAACCTTATAATGTTTAGGACAATTACGAAGCTTAAAAAATAAAAATATCAGTTTTTAGACAATATGTCCACATGATGTTACCTAGAAAATAAGTGCAAAGATATTCGTTTTATTTCTAGGAAAGTCAGAAATTTAAGATAAAATAACACAATATGTTAGAAAACTGAATCAAGCTATCTATAAAACCAACTGAACATAGTACTTATTGATATTATTATTAATGTTTATGATTTAGCTAAGGAAGTTATAGTTTTCTAGAAGTTACCTTTTGAGGAGTCTAGTGGATGGTCATGGGTGTAGTCAGTGAAACTAAGCCTACATATCAGGCTATGACTTCAGCAGATGGGTCAGCAAGTTGAAGGTCACACCTTGTGCCAATGTCATGGAAATTTTCTCTTTTTCTCCTTTACTTTGAGCCATACTTAAAAAGAACATGCATTGATATGACCTAATTAATCTGCATAATTCCAATTTTATCTTCAAAGATCAAATCACCCAACAAGCCTTTATCATAATCCACATTCTACCCTATGAAATGAGCATATGGGATTTCAGTATTTTAAGGGTTATAATTGAGCCCTGAGAAACAATGATCATGAAGATAGTGAAAGATCATTTTCTGTAAAAATATCCCAAGAGGAGTGCTAGTTAATGTCAGTATTACTGCACAATCTCACTGTAGATTATTCACAAAAAATAATCAAATAAAACCACAGGAAAACACAGAGGCATGGCAAATGCTAAAGGGAAAGAAGTGTGTAGTTTGATGAAAGAAAAAGTTTGACCACTGAAGATTAGAAACAACCTTCCCTGGGACAGTAAAAGGTTGAAGCTGCAGGTACCTGGTAGAAATTGGAGAAGAGATAAAATGATGATTACCAAATTAAAAAAATAAAACCATTTCTTTTCATTTTTTTTGAAATTAGTGAGAGTTTCATAGTATCTGGATTGTGAGTTCTAGCACTGCAGATTGGCTTAAAACTGTAGCATGGTGAATCCCAGCAGTATAGGAAGGAGGACAGTTATGGGGACTGCAATCAGTGAGTTATCTCAGAAAGGAACAAAGCCAATGAATACTAAATAGGAAGACTACCCTATCTCTAGTTATTGTAAGCCTGCAGGCAAACATCTATAAAAATCAAGAATTTGTTTGCAGAGTGAGAACAGAAAGATTTTCCAGACTCATACAACAGCAAGTGAATTAAAGTTTTTTTGGTGTTACTTATAACTATTAATATAATTCTGTTGCAAAAGTCCCAATTCCTTATTTTAGTTATTTCCAAAAGTGCAAGGAAAAGGAGACATGCTGATGAAACTCATTACCTGGTAAAAATTATTTTAAAAAATTATGCTGAAAATGGTGCTTAATTAATAGGAATCAATAATGTGATTTGACGGCAAAAAAGGCTAATGTAATCTCAGGCTGAATTAATTGAACCAGAGCATCAAATCACAGGAAATAATAATTTTCCTGTACTTGAGTTCACTAAATTTTAGTTTAAAATATATGTATCTCTGAGACTTACACTTTGGGTGAAAAAAATTCTAGATTGTATCAGAAAAGAGGTCATTAGAAATCATAAAATAAGCAAAACAGTTTTCTCCTAGTGATTGCGTGTCTGGAGATACTTTGCCTGTCTGTCTGAAATGCTTTTTCTCCAGATTTTCTCATGATGGCTCTTTCTTATCATTTAGGTTTCAGCTGAAATATCACCTGGTAAAAGATGCTTTGATCATTCACTAAATCATTTCATTAGTCTTTTCCTTCCCAGGACACCATCTTCTCATCATCTTGTTTATTTATGTTCACAGCAATAAACGTTATTTTCTTTTTACACAACTATATATTCTTCATACAGAGAATATGATTTATGGGAGGGTAAATTTTCTTTGCCTAGCTTACTCCTATATCTCCTGCCAAGCACTGCACTTGGCACATAGTAAACCATTGATATGTATGAGTGAAAAATGTTTTAATAGACTGACGATATTTGGACTAGAGAAGTTTAAAGGAAAATATAATAGCTTAATCAAAATTGTCTTTATTGGTTCAGAATACAGAGTGAGAAATAATAGTGTGAATTTGAAAGGGAACACATTTCATTTCAAAGCAAGAAACAGCTTTACAACTAAAATATCCTTCAATAGAAAGAGTTACCTTGTCCATAAGGAAGTATGCCAGAAAATTCAAGTAGAAACTACACATTCATTTGTTAATTGAACTGTATAAGAGTGACAGTGGCCTAAATAACCTTTAAGAACATCCAAACTCTTAGACTTTATTGTGGTAATCCATAATTTGTTACACATCTTATTTCAAAAAGAAATTATTAAAAAGAATAAAAAAGAGAATTCATTGGCCCATATACCTAAAAATTCCTGAGGTGGGGCTTCCCTGGTGGCGCAGTGGTTGAGAATCTGCCTGCCAATGCAGGGGACACGGGTTCGAGCCCTGGTCTGGGAAGATCCCACATGCCGCGGAGTAACTGGGCCCGTGAGCCACAACTACTGAGCCAGCACGTCTGGAGCCTGTGCTCCGCAACAAGAGAGGCCGCGATAGTGAGAGGCCCGCGCACCGCGATGAAGAGTGGCCCCCGCTCGCCGCAACTAGAGAAAGCCCTCGCAAGAAACGAAGACCCAACACAGCTAAAAATAAATAAATAAATAAATTTATTAAAAAAAAAAAAAAAAAATTCCTGAGGTGGACCTAGCTCTTATCAGCTGAATTCAGCAACTCACTCTTTCTCTCCCCATCACCCACTTGATATTCTCTTTTGTAGGCTTCAATATGTATAACTGAATCGCTTTGTTGTACACCTGAAACTAACACAACATTGTTAATCAACTATACTCCAGTATAAAATAAAAAGTAAAAAAAAAAAAAAAAAAAGAAATTACTAAATTATATCCTGCCAGCTTAACCATCCCAGAGAAAGTGAATTTGCCTTTCACAACAGTTCTAGCAATTCCTGATCATTGACTTTCATTGGTTCAGCCTGAGCTGGATGAAGTTTTCTGGGAAGACCCAAGCCTGAGCCAATCCCCGATCTTCCCCAAACTAATAGCAAGAACCGATAACTGGGTGGTGGGGACATGGCTCCCAAAGGGAAAAAAAAACCCTCTGTTACTAGAAAAAGGGGGGATCGATGTCTGGCCAGTAATACAATGGCCATTCACTGCAGGACTTCTTCCTGCATTTGGGAAATTGGTAAATAATTCTGAGGTTACCTTCATGGCTTCACAACCATAATTTTGAAATTCTGTTCTCCATCTCCTTCATTTTAAATTAGTTCCCCATTTTACTATTTCCTGATACAATCTTCCTTCCCTTATATATTGGTTCACTTTCATTGCCCATTTGTGGTTCCATCATATCCTTCTTGATGCACAGTGCTCATAACCACATAGCCATTTATATAAGACTAGAGGATAACATTCTGTTGAGTTTCTAATACCTTTCTGAGAAATCATTTCATCAGTCTTTAAGACTGAGGCTAAATTTTAGATCCATTTTCTTATAACACAATCAAAAATGCTTTTCAGACTTTTTCTGATATTATCTTCTAAAGCTCAGTACTCAATTCATTTTCCAAGTGTTCATTTAAAAATACTTTATATTAGAATTGCTCTCATGTAAAATATTTTGGTATATACCCCCAAAAATCTCTCTCTCTAGAGATACACAGATAGGTAGATATCCAGATTTAATCTATATAAAACTAGTCATCATAATGACTGATTTCTGAGATGTTACATTAAAACACCTCAAGTTATAAGGACAACTCTTAAAGTCCTGAGGAATTTTGTAGCTCTCTACTGTAGGTGTCTTTAAAATACACAAAACATATTCCACAGAAAATTTATCTTTAGGCATCACCTTCTCTCACTGAGGATTTCCAGCAAAACTGTGGAACAAGGACAAAAAAACTCTCTACTAGTCCCTCTCTATCCCACAGTCTCTCAGCACACAGCCTGCTTTCCTCTCTCTCTGCCCCTCACTTTGCCCTGCAACTCCATGCAGCTGCTATAACCTGATGGAATCCAGTCTTTGTTTCTGTCTGATACTCTTTGAGAATCAGCAACTTGGTTATAATGATAAAATAATTATTTACCTTGTTCTTCTTTAATCACCAGATTTCTGAAGATTTTGGGTTCTTCTCAAACTTGGGTGTTTCATAATATATGTTCTCCTTCAGAAAATGTATTAAACGACAAGTGAGATGATTAGGAGCACCAGTCACTAAGGAATCACCTTTAACAAATCTGCCAGCTTATCTTCATGAGCAGTATCCTGTTTCCAAACAGACAACATAAAATAAAAGTTAAGACTCTGGAGTCAGACTTTAGGAATGCACAAATGCTGTCCACTTAAACACTTCAATTGCCTTATCTATAACATGAAAATGACATTAATTTATCTAACTCATAGAACTGTCAGGAGCAAATGATGTCACACATAACACTTAATAGTACTGGTTTTTAGTATTTCTTATCTGGAGTCAAAAATGATGATTACTCAGTTATCTTGTGAACACCTATGGCAATGTTTTTGAAAGGATGCTATCACATTCCAGGGGGTCAACGATGATTTTGTTCCTTTGACCTTCTATTATGCTCTCAAAACACGTTATTTACTTCTTATTTCATTACTTTTCATATTTTATTTTAATTATTTATGTGATGAACTCATTTCCAAAACAGAAACACACCCATAGACATAGAAAATAAACTTATGGTTACCAAAGGGGAAGTGGGGCAGGGATAAATTGGGAGTATAGGATTAACAGATGCATACTACCATATATAAAACAGATAAACAACAGAGATTTACTGTATAGCACAGAGATCTATATTCAATATCTTGTAATAAATTATAAGGGAAAAGAACTGAAAAAGAATATAGGTATATATGGTATATATATATCCTAATCACTTTGCTGTACACCTGAAACTAACACAATATTGTGAAACTTAACACAATATTGTATATCAATTATACTTTAAAAAAAAAAGAAAAAGAAAAAATTATTTATGTGGCTGACTTCTCATTTTGACTAAGTTTTGCCTTGAGGATTTTTCTCCATGCCTTCATCTCTTTATCACTCCTCTCTAAACTTCTATCCCTTAAAACAAATGCACACATACACAAAAGTGCACACACATGGTCTATAACATTAAGGAGTTGGTGACTGCTTAGTGAATGCATACACACACTATTAAGCACAATTTGATAAAGTATCTTGAGTTTGATGGTGGAAAAATCCCCCAACACGTTACAAGAGGAAAGTTCGGATGGGAATTCCAACAGAGAACAGCTCAGTGAATTGAGATCACAAAATCAGGAGCTGCTGGGGGAATTATAAATGACCAGCCAAGCGAAAACACATCATGAACGTGATTCAAGAAAGAATTAGCTTTAAAGACATGAAAAGCACAGAAATATGCAATGCCAAATAACATCAATAACTGTCAAGTAACAAAATTTCTGCCCTTTACCTCTTTTCTCACCAATTCCCTTACTCCTTTTCATCTTAGAGCAGCCTACCACAGCCTAGCGAGGGAGAGAGGAAAGTAATAATCTAGGCAGGAAATAGAAACCATGAATTCAGCTCTTTCCTTCTGTAAGCTTCCATTCTGGAAGACTCATTCTGTTGGAAGGGACAAGATTTAATTTTGAATGAAGTTCTTAGTTTTTAATTATTATGCTGGACTGCCCTTGTTAATTATTAAAATGAGATCCTTCTTCTCGTGTGGATGAAGACTGAGTGTAACCAAGAGTTAAAGAGCCTGTCAAAACTTTCATTTAAGGCAGGATAGTTCTATTCTTACAGAGCAGGTTTAAATGAGTAGAAAAGCGAGGGAAATACGTTTGTTTTCTGATTATATTCCAAGGTCCCCACTTTTCAATTACATATTTCCATAAACTACTTCAAATTGCAAAGCATTACCAAACATATCTTTCGGTTGTTATTTGAATGGAAAATCTAAAAGATCAGCCATCTAACATGAAATTTCTTAGCAGCGTTATCAGAAAAAAAAATATTTGAGTCTACAGAATCAAATTTCTTATGTTGAGGCATCTTTCTAGGAAGGATTTTAGAAATATTCATAATCCATTGAAATGTCAACTATATAAAATTGGACTACTGTAATGTAAATGGAATTATCAGTAATTTGTTTTTAAGTCAGTATCTACCAATCCCCAAGACTGCCTACTTTATTTTTGTATTTCCAGTTAAAAATCAATGCTAGTGAAAAAAATCATTAATGATCGAATGCATGAATGAATAGATAAATGAATGAATAAATGAAAAAAAAATACCTGAAACTTGTGAAAGGCACCTGAAAAAACACACTTGGCAGTGCCTACTTTATTATTAAAGTGAAAAAAGATGTGATCTGAGCTTCCTATGATCTGAACTGAAGGAAGCTTTATGGATATAACAAGATTTTATACGTTTAAGTAGATTCAAAATTATATTTGAGTCTATACAGAATATTCAATGCAGCTAATTCAACATTGTGAACTTTCTGTCTTGTTTCCTGAGAGTAATCTGAATTTGTGTTACTATGAAAACAGGGGAGAGAAACCTTCCATTACTCAAACTCCATGCTGGCTGAGCAGAGAAATAGGAGCTACAAGAGGGAATTGTCAAGTAGAATTCAGAGCAGAGTCCCTCAAGGGAGAATACGGTTTTTGTAGACAAGGTCTGATCACTATTTGTATTCATCAGTGACTCTATGGCTTGCTCCTGGACATGTGGCAGGAAATGTATGCAAGGGACAAAATGTGATGTGGGGAAACAGTTTCAAAAGGTTACTAAAAGGAAACAAATGTAAAACATGGAAGCTGAGATGCCTTTTCCATATTTAACCCTTCTCTTGAACTCAATATTATAAAATAAGTGAAATGCTTAGGCTTGATGATATCACATGGCATCTCCAGGTGTAAAAATGGAGGAATCCCATTTTCTTATTTGGAAAATTAATGAGCATATTAGAAAATGGGAATATTATTTCCATTTGGAATTAAATGAGGGTGTTTGTGACAAATACAAAGCACTGTAATAACATGCTGTATCTGCATTCATTTATGCTGTCATTAATAGAAATATTTTTAAAAGCACTGATTGTATCCTACTATCAGTCCATTTTTCATGCTTCTTGAAGTAGTCCTAAAAGAGGTTGACTAATTTAATTTTTTTCCCCCCAAATCCACAAAATGAGATGCACTGAGGTACAATTTAAAATTAGTAACTATTGATTTCATCCTGATCAGGTACTGTCTACCTGACTACTCTATGTAAGTTTTAGGTATAAAAGTCTTGAAGGCTGGAGTTAGTTTTTAAATTTGGTGATTTTCCATTTGAAGTAAATACGTAAGTAAAGAAAACATTAACTAACCAAACACTGGGTTTAATAAAAACTGTCCATGGCAAGGAGAGTGGGCATAAGAAAAACAAATGTATGCATCAATGCAGACTCCAGGAAACACATCAGTATTTTCACACAATGGATAGTGTATTGAATGTACACTTGGAGTCCTAGTATTCACTCAGACTTGCCTATTATTAGGTGAGGATGGCAGGTTTGTGACAGGTTCAGCCTGATCACAGGACTAAATTTAAATATAAATTTAAATATTTCAATTCTTCTGAGAGATGCAGTGTGGCAGCTGGAGAGCAGAGCCTGAGCAACACAGGTGAGGAAGATGCAGAGAATAAAGTGACTCGTGGCAATTAATCACACATGTCAAGGAAGAGTCAAGATGATCTGTTGAATCTGACAAAATAAGGAACTCCTCGTGCCCCTGAAGAACAGGACATCCAATTCCTCCGGTACTACTGACTACGTTTGTTCTAGTCAGAGTGCCACTGGGAAGGGATACCAAATGGAAAAGTAGGAATTCAATAAATATAAGTTAATTCATGACATTCTACAATACTGTGGATTTTAATGTAATTTTTAAAAAATCAATAAAAAGAGCAGTACACTAGATTGAGTTTGATATATAATTACAAAAAAATGTATTTCTGTTCCCTTTGTTTTGGGATTTTTTTTTTTCAGGTGTACATTAACTCTATGACAATTCGAGGCACCTGGTGTCTTCTGATTTGTCACCATTTATGTTTCTTATTCTGTTTAAACTCATTCCTATGCTCTACTTGGCTCCCACATTGTTAAAAACTTCAGTTATCATTTATTCTTCACCCTTCCCTATCCCTAGCATCTAGTGTGTCACTAATTTTATCAGATTTGCTTCTGAAATATCTAATCCCACTTCATTTCTGATTCCCAGTTTCTATTTATCTAATTTCTCCTCTAAAATACTGAAGTTATTTTCTAATGTAGACCTGATTACAACAGACCCCTGAATAAAAGAGCCTTGAATATCAGCACAAAGGAATTGTACTGTTAATTTAAAAATATGGTGATAGTTCATGTTTCGACATGAATATATTATATAAAACTAAAAGCATGCAATTAAAGGAATCTACATTATTACCCAGTGTTTTATTTTTAGTAAAAATAAAACATGTTATAGGAATTCCCCGGTGGTCCAGTGGTTAAGCCTCAGTGCTTTCACTGCCGAGGGCCCAGGTTCAATCCCTGGTTGGGGAACTACTATTTCACAAGCCGAGTGGCTCAGCCAAAAAGAAAAAAAAACAGAAACAAACAAACAAACAAAAAACATGTCACATATATTTTGGGTATAGGGATTTAAAGGATGTCCTTCAGCATAGTCACTGTTTGTCTCTTTTGCATCTTTTTGGTAATGAGGCACCAATTTCTTGCTCAATTAAAGACATAAAAATATCTTGATGGTTCCCTAAAGTCTACATCACCTAAGGCTCTCCCCAGTCTTTCCAAGCCTCCTTCCACTCCGTATTCTGCACTTTCTCTTCATCCTTTCTTTTGCCAACATCATTCTCTAGCCTCATCAGATGGCGTGATTTTGCCAGAGAAATTTGTCCATTTTTATTGTTTTTTTTCTCTTTTTATATATTGTTTTTTCTGCCTGAAAAGAATTTTCCCTTTCTTTCCTAATTTTTGAATTCCTATTTGTTGTTTAGGGCCATTCAAACTTTTTCCTTCTCTGAGGATGTCCACAACCTCACCAGGGGAATGAATCACTCTGTCCTGGGTAAGGTATTACAGCAAAGTGAAAATATATAAGAACTATTAATTATTTTCTAGTTGGTTTTTAATTTCCTTGACTGCCTGATAAATTATGAGCTTTCTTAGACTATATCACGGATTACATAGGTTGTATTTTATTCCTTATGTTATCCACTGTCTGAAGTGCAATATCAAGTACTTGGTAAGTCTTCAACAAACATCTATCATTTTTAATGAATGTAAGAGAGAATGTGAATAAGAGATGAGAGGTTTTGTTAGGAAATTATTGCATTTAAATTTTTGTATCTCCTATATATACACTACCAAATGTAAAACCGATAGTTAGTGGGAAGCAGCCGCATAGCACAAGGAGATTAGCTCGGTTCTCTGTGACCTCCTAAAGGGGTGGGATAGGGAGGGTGGGAGGGAGACTTAAGAGGGAGGGGATATGGGGATATATGTATATGTATAGCTGATTCACTTTGTTATAAAGCAGAAACTAACACACCATTGTAAAGCAATTATACTCCAATAAAGATGTTAAAAAAATAGATAAAACAAAATAAAATCCTAATTAAATATTAAACATAATTTTTTTTACCTTTTTAATTATGGTTACCTCCCTCATTTCATACTCCTTCCAGCCATTCCCACACAAGATCATTGACAGACACACAACCCTGAATTACTGAAAAATATCTTCTTTCAAGTAGAGTTTGCAATTGTTTCTATATAGGGAGCCTTCCCCAGGAGGGAGAAACTCTATAATGCAAATTTGGACTTTGACCACTCAATATTCTCCCCAGTCACTCTCTAAATACTTATGCCCTCAGAAGTTTTTTGTTAATGGAAGATTAATCTGAAAAAAAAAAATTGAGGACTATGTCTAACATTAAAGATAAATAAAAGCTTTAAACATAAATGACTTTCAAGAGGCATTTATACTGTCTCATAGCCTTCCTAAACTTCTGTCCTCCATAGAAAAATGTTCAGTGATGAAATTAGGAAGGAAGAGAATAGGCAGATGGGAGGGTAGTAAGGGACAGATTTTCAATTTGCTTATAGTAATTCTAATTCAGCAGAATAGTTCATGGCAGACAATAAACACTCAGTAGATCCTTAATATAGTCAACCCTCCGCATCCGTAGTTGGTTAACTCTGCAGGTTCCGGATATGGAGGGACAACTGTACTACACCATTATATGCAAGGAACCTGAGCATCCAGGATTTTTTTGTACCCACAGGGGTCTTGGAACTAATCCCCTATGGATACTGAGGTACCACTGTAATGGATTCAGTAAGTATTAGTTGAATATCTATTATTATCAAGACCTTTCGAGGCCTAGGGAATTCCTATTTTAGTGAAGAAATGCTGTTTATTGATTCATTTATTCAGCAAATTCTTAAGGATCACATAGACTGTGCCAGATACTGAGCAGCACTCTGGATGCACGGCAGAAGCAGCCAGCTGTGACTCCTGAATTCCACAGACCTTCCAGGCTGGTGTTTAGAAGACTATTTAAATGCTATGGATAAAGATTGAGAAAGCATTTAATTCTACCTTAGGGAGAATGAAATAACATGCAGAAATTTGTGGAGCATCTATTGATGGATAAGCCAAGTACTGCACACAGATGTGTCATTTATGCCATCCTACTGGTTTATTATAGTGCTATTTGTTTCTGATATGCTTCTGATAATTTTGCATATATTAAAATAGAACATTTTACTATAGTACAATCTGTAATTTTATTTGAGTGTTATTCTATCTTTCAGCCAATATTTATTCTAACTTGCTGTCCTTAATTGAGTTTATTATGAAGTATGGTTTACACCACTATAAACACTACCTGCCATTTTATTTGTTTTGATTAACATCTGTGACTCCTATGTCTGACAAAAGAAAAAGCAAGTGATAGTGTTTAACCTGCTGCAAAGAAATAAAAGATGTATCACACAGGATATTAAAATGGAAGTCATATAGATGGGAAGACCCATCAGAAAGTGACTGAAAAAATAAATGGCAAAGATTATCATACAATCTAGGAGTGGTGGTGGATGGAATTTCATATTATGAAAGATATCAGGAAATTTAGTGCAACTTGGCCATATGGCCAAAGAATTGTATAAAAGGTAGCTGAAAGAAAATACGATTACAACAATCATAAATTTTCTGTGCTCTACACACATGTACTATGCTGCAAACTTATTCCTATGGGGATCATGCTATGAGGGTCCCATAAATGACTAACCTGGTTAATAAGACCATGTCCAACAATGCACCCGCCTCATTCAATGAGTGTATGTAAGCACAGTGCTCTTTATGTTTCTTATATCAGGACAGGAAAATTCTAAAAATAAGTAAAATTTAAGCTGGACTTAGAACAATAAATTGTGTTTCAACAGATGGTCAATGACGAGAAGAGAAAATTAGTCAGAAGAAATGACCTAGATATGTATGCCATATTCTGGGACTTTGAGAATCGTACAAGATGAGGCTATGACCAAGATAGGGTTTGAGAATGGGAGAAAAATATAGAAATTTAAAGAAAAAGAGTTGTAGAAATTAGTATTGAATTTTGATGTTATTAAAGTATAGGCAGTTATTTTAAATAGCTTTGATATGAAGTTGAAAATATCATTAATATAATCTAATGAAAACAAGGAAAAAAATGGAAACCATTTACTTCACATGAGCTTACATTTTTTTTTACATTTCCTATTCACTAATTTTACAAGTTGTCTTAATATGCATTTTTCTTATATGTCAACCTCAACTATCTAGAACACAAGCAAGAAACAAGAAGTAAGGTAAAATTACTATAAATAACTAAAATTTTCTGGAGTTTATTTTATTGACAATAGACATCCTCTCTTCTATTTAACAGTTTAAATTCTTTTTCTGCGCCAATCCCACTTCTTAGTCCACAAGAAATCAAAAACAATAACTTTAAAAGGTAGTACTGGAGATTTCTGCTTCTGGATATGAGGCAGTAGCTTGCAGGAAAATAAGACCAACTAAAATGAAAAAGAAAAATTTCTTTCTAGAATTGCTAGCCAGGATTTGAGGGAACCAAAGAGAGGTGGGCTGAAGTTCTGCAAGCTGCTCTAATCACAGTACATTTGTCAGTTTGGGGGAAGGCAAAAAGGCTATGAGGGTAGACACAGAGCTGTTACTAAGAGGACAGAAAACCAGCAGTGCTTTCAGCAATTTCATAAGTCTTGGGAGAAAAAGGATAGTTTCGAGCTACAGTGGCAGGCAAAACTTGAAAGGCCAAGATCTCAGAAAAATTGAAGCATGGAGAAGTAAGTGAAAATCTTGTGATTTTTTTGACTTTGGGGCATCCACTGAATTCTTAAACTACACAGGGTAAGTAGTAGAGAAGCTAAAGACAAAGTTGCTCAAAAATATCACATAATTTTTGACAATCTTAAAGTGTTGAAGAGATTTAAAAAAATTGGAGGACATAGTGAGGAGAGGGGCTCTTGGTAAACACACTGTGAGTAGTTCAGTTCTTGTTTGGATTAACATCCTGTCCTGCTCTAGTTATTCAGCAGAAGGAAACATGAATCCTCTCTGGAGCAAAATACAATTATTCAGAGTTTCTAGACTTATTAATGCAAAGTGTCCCATAATCAATAAGAAATACTCAGCACACCAAGAAAAATAAATGACAGCAAAATGTGACCTGGGGAAGAGTTAAACGTTGTATTTACTGAGGACATACTTTAACGTTTTTAAGTTAAAGAAAATAGATGATATAATAAAGACTTTCACCAGACAACTGGAATCTATAAAAATAAAATAATCATATAATTTTTACTATTTACAAATTCAACAACTTAAGAAACAAATAGATGAGTCTACTGACTAATTGGATATAGCAAAAGAGAGGTTAGAGACTAGAAGTGAAGGTCAGTAGACGATATTCTAACTAACTGCATGAAAAGTGAAAGGATAGAAAATAGAGAAAGAATAAGAGACATGTGAGGAGAAACAGAAACGTTATAACATACTTGCAATTTGAGTCCCAATAGGACAGGAGGAAGAGTACAGAACAGAGCAATACTAAATGATGGTCAAGAATTTTCCAAGAGTGACAAAAGACATCAACCCACAGATTTAAGAAATGCTGCAAAACTGGAACAAGATAAATTATAGAGAAAGGAGCACCATGGACTTGTCCTTTGCTAATACCCTCAGGGTTTGTATCTGGGTAAAGTGAGCAAATGTTGGTATTACTGAGAAAGTAGAGGTGCCTGAATGGGAAGATGACATGAGGGAAACAGTATGAGCTTGATTGTAGAAATGATCACAAAGTCAGCAAAGAAAGCAGGGATAAATGCCCTCATGAGACGTCTGCCAGAAGATGTGGAAGAGAAGTCATCCATGACCAAAGGAGATTCCTCTGCCCCGGGAGAGGAAAGAGACTTCCTCAAGAAAGAGGGGGAGGAGGAACTCAAGGTTGCAAACTGAACCCCCTTGGTGTTCATTTGGTTTATATAAAAATGAAAGGGTTGGTGGAGGTAATTGTTGATATACGTATATACCATTTTATGATTGTCAGTGTTTTCATATATTTTGTCTCTCTTATCTTATAATAAGTATGCTTTGATTGAGACAGGACAGATATTTTAAAAATCTCCATTTCAACCACAGTAAAATTCAACTTGAGAAAAGTTGAGTGTATTGTTGCTATAGGATCCTTCTGGCTATAACTCTCTAGAAGTTGACCTCTAAGGGAAGGAGGTATGTTTTTATTTATTTTTCTAATTTATTTTTTAAAAATTTTATATACTTTTTATTATTTTTTACTGATAAAGTTCACTTACATATTATATTAGTTTCAGGTGTATAACATAGTGATTCAATATTTTTATAGATTACACATCATACAAAGTTATTACAATATTATTCACTGTATTCACTGCTCTGTGCATTACATTTCTGTACTTATTTTAAATTTTGTACTTGGTACCTCTTAATCCCCTTCACCTATTTCACCCATACTTCTATTCCCCTGCCTTCCGGCAAAGACTCGTTTTTTCTCTGTATCTATGAGTCTGTTTCTGTTCTATTATATTTGCTTTTTTTCTTTAGATTCTACATATAAGTGAAAACACACAGTATTTGCCTTTCTCTGTCTGACTTATTTCACTTAGTATAATACCATCTAAGTCCATCCATGCCGTCACAAATGCAAGATTTCCTTCTTTTTTATGGCTGAGTAATATTCCACTGTGTGTGTGTGTGTGTGTGTGTGTGTGTGTGTGTGTGTGTGTGTGTGTGTGTGTGTGCTGTGTGTGTGTGACATTGTCTCAATCTATTCTTCTGTCAATGGACACTTAGGATGTTTCCATGTCTTTCTTTTTTCACACACACTGTATTTTATTTTTACAAGAGATAAATAAACTAACACCAAGCATTGTAAATGGATGACCACAACAAAAGCAACAATGATTGCATTTACCAAACACGAAACACACTCATACTACGTCATAATATTGACATTCAGTCCAGTAATGCTTCACTGTAACAGCTCCTTTACTTTGCAGTGAAAATTGATTTGTATATTTTTTGCCTCTGAGTCTTTGGGGTTTTTTTTTTTTTAATTCAAACAGAAAGTCACAAAAATTAAAATCATCCTCATCAGTTCACTCAGTCCCATGTAATTAATTTTTTTTTCATCTTGATCTTTTGTTAGTACTTTTATGAATTCATCAGTTTTCCATTAGAGTTCTGAAAATGCTTATTCATTCAGTTCAGCAGTATAGTCAGTTGCCAGAAACCTGTACTTGTCAGAGTCTTTTCCATGAATTCCTTGAAGGTGAAACCCTTTTATAGGAACATTTTTGCGAAAGCATCAGAGTAAACCCAGAACTGTCTGTAAATTACAAGAGACTTAAAAATGACCATGGTTAAAGATTTGATGAAAGTTCATAATAATGCAATTGACAAGGAAATTGAGTTATTTCTGAGATATACATTTTAAAGTAATAACTAGAATTATGACTCATAACATTATACCAGAACATATAAGACTTAGAAATTTCATGTAATGTCTGAAACATTTATATTAATATATTTCCATACAAATAACCCAAAGAAAGTTTAGTATTAGTTATTTTTTGTTTGTTTTTGTTTTTTTATACTGCAGGTTCTTATTAGTCATCAATTTTATACACATCAGTGTATACATGTCAATCCCAATCACCCAATTCAGCACACCACCATCCCCACCGCACCACGGTATTCCCCCCTTGGTGTCCATACGTTTGTTCTCTACATCTGTGTATCAACTTCTGCCCTGCAAACCAGTTCATCTGTACCATTTTTCAAGATTCCACATACATGCGTTAATATACGATATTTGTTTTTCCCTTACTGACTTACTTCACTCTGTAACACAGTCTCTAGATCCATCCACGTCTCAACAAATGACTCAATTTCATTCCTTTTTATAGCTGAGTAATATTCCATTGTATATATGTACCACATCTTCTTTATCCATTCATCTGTCAATGGGCATTTTGGTTGCTTCCATGACCCGGCTATTGTAAATAGTGTTGCAATGAACATTGGGTTGCATGTGTCTGTTTGAATTATGGTTTTCTCTGGGCATATGCCCAGTAGTGGGATTGCTGGATCATATGGTAATTCTATTTTTAGTTTTTTAAGGAACCTCCATACTGTTCTCCATAGTGGCTGTATCAATATACATTCCCACCAACAGTGCAAGAGGGTTCCCTTTTCTCCACATCCTCTCCACCATTTGTTGTTTGTAGATTTTCTGATACCCATTCTAACTGGTGTGAGGTGATACCTCACTGTAGTTTTGATTTGGATTTATCTAATAATAAGTGATGTTGAGCAGCTTTTCATGTGCTTCTTGGCCAACTGTATGTCTTCTTTGGAAAAATGTCTATTTAGGTCTTCTGCCCATTTTTGGATTGGGTTGTTTGTTCCTTTAATATTGAGCTGCATGAGCTGTTTATATATTTTGGAGATTAATCCTTTGTCCGTTGATTCGTTTGTGAATATTTTCTCCCATTCTGAGGGTTGTCTTTTCGTCTTGTTTATGGTTTCCTTTGCTGTGCAAAAGCTTTGAAGTTTCATTAGGTCCCATTTGTTTATTTTTGTTTTTATTTCCATTACTCTAGGAGGTGGATCAAAAAAGATCTTGCTGTGATTTATGTCAAAGAGTGTTCTTCCTATGTTTTCCTCTAAGAGGTTTACAGTGTCCGGTCTTACATTTAGGTCTCGAATCGATTTTGAGTTTATTTTTGTGTATGGTGTTAAGGAGTACTCTAATTTCATTCTTTTACATGTAGCTGTCCAGTTCTCCCAGAACCACTTATTGAAGAGACTGTCTTTTCTCCATTGTATATCTTTGCCTCCTTTGTCATAGATTAGTTGACCATAGGTGTGTGGGTTTATCTCTGGGCTTTCTATCTCGTTCCATTGATCTATGTTTCTGTTTTTGTGCCAGTACCATATTGTCTTGATTACTGTAGATTTGTAGTATAGTCTGAAGTCAGGGAGTCTGATTCCTCCAGCTCCGTTTTTTTCCCTCAAGACTGCTTTGGCTATTTGGGGTCTTTTGTGTCTCCATACAAATTTTAAGATGATTTGTTCTAGTTCCATAAAAAATGCCATTGCTAATTTGATAGGGATTGCATTCTATCTGTAGATTGCTTTGGGTAGTCGTATAGTCATTTTCACAATATTGAATCTTCCAATCCAAGAACATGGTATATCTCTCCATCTGTTGGTATCATCTTTAATTTCTTTCATCAGTGTCTTATAGTTTTCTGAATACAGGTCTTCTGCTTCCCTAGGGAGGTTTATTCCTAGGTATTTTATTCTTTTTGTTACAATTGTAAATGGGAGTGTTTTCATAAATTCTCTTTCAGATTTTTCGTCATTAGTGTATAGGAATGCAAGAGATTTCTGTGCATTAATTTTGTATCCTGCTACTTTACCAAATTCATTGATTAGCTCTAGTAGTTTTCTGGTGTCATTTTTAGGATTCTCTATGTATAGTATCATGTCATCTGCAAACAGTGACAGTTTTACTTCTTCTTTTCCAATTTGGATTCCTTTTATTTCTTTTTCTTCTCTGATTGCCTTGGCTAGGACTTCCAAAACTATGTTGAATAATAGTGGTGAGAGTGCACATCTTTGTCTCGTTACTGAACTTGGAGGAAATGCTTTCAGTTTTTCACCATTGAGAATGATGTTTGCTGTGGGTTTGTCATATATGGCCTTTACTATGTTGAGGTAGGTTCCCTCTATGCCCACTTTCTGGAGAGTTTTTATTATAAATGGGTGTTGAATTTTGTCAAAAGCTTTTTCTGCATCTATTGAGATGATCATATGGTTTTTATTCTTCAGTTTGTTAATATGGTGTATCACATTGATTGATTTGAGTATATTGAAGAATCCTTGCATTCCTGGGATAAACCCCACTTGATCATGGTGTACGATGCTTTTAATGTGTTGTTGGATTCTGTTGTATTTTGTTGAGGATTTTTGCATCTATATTCATCAGTGATATTGGTCTGTAATTTTCTTTTTTTGTAGTGTCTTTGTCTGGTTTTGGTATCAGAGTGATGGTGGTCTCACAGAATGAGTTTGGGAGTGTTCCTTCCTCTGCAATTTTTTGGAAGAGTTTGAGAAGGATGGGTGTTAGCTGTTCTCTAAATGTTTGATAGAATTCACCTGTGAAGCCATCTGGTCCTGGGCTTTTGTTTGTTGGAAGATTTTTAATCACACTTTCAATTTCATTACTTGTGATTCGTCTGTTCATATTTTCTCTTTCTTCCTGGTTCAGTCTGAGAAGGTTATACCTTTCTAAGAATTTGTCCATTTCTTCCAGGTTGTCCACTTTATTGGCATAGAGTTGCTTGTAGTAGTCTCTTAGGATGCTTTGTCTGCGGTGTCTGTTGTAACTTCTCCTTTTCATTTCTAATTTTATTGATTTGAGTCCTCTCCCTCTTTTTCTTGATGAGTCTGGCTAATGGTTTATCAATTTTGTTTATCTTCTCAAAGAACCAGCTTTTAGTTTTATTGATCTTTGCTATTGTTTTCTTTGTTTCTATTTCATTTATTTCTGCTCTGATCTTTATGATTTCTTTCCTTCTGCTAACTTTGGGTTTTGTTTGTTCTTCTTTCTCTAGTTCCTTTAGGTGTAAGGTTAGATTGTTTACTTGAGATTTTTCTTGCTTCTTGAGGTAGGCTTGTATAGCTATAAACTTCCCTCTTAGAACTGCTTTTGCTGCATCCGATAGGTTTTGGATCGTCGTGTTTTCATTGTCATTTGTCTCTAGGTATTTTTTTATTTCCTGTTTAATTTCTTCAGTGATCTCTTGGCTATTTAGTAACGTATTGTTTAGCATCCATGTGTTTGTGTATTTTACCTTTTTTCCCTGTAATTGATATCTAATCTCATAGGGTTGTGGTCAGAAAAGATGCTTGATATGATTTCAATTTTCTTAAATTTACTGAGGCTTGATTTGTGACCCAATATGTGATCTATCCTGGACAATGTTCCGTGTGCACTTGAGAAGAAAGTGTAATCTGCTGGTTTGGAATGGAATGTCCTACAAAATATCAATTAAATCTATCTGGTCTATTGTGTCATTTAAAGCTTCTGTTTCCTTATTTATTTTCATTTTGGATGATCTGTCCATTGGTGTAAGTGAGGGGTTAAAGTTCCCCACATTATTGTGCTACTGTCGATTTCCTCTTTTATAGCTGTTAGCAGTTGCCTTATTTATTGATTTGTTCCTATGTTGGGTGCATAAATATTTACAATTATTATATCTTCTTCTTGGATTGATCCCTTGATCATTATGTAGTGTCCTTCCTTGTCTCTTGTAACATTCTGTATTTTAAAGTCTATTTTATCTGATATGAGTATTGCTACTCCAGCTTTCTTTTGATTTCCATTTGCATGGAATATCTTTCTCCACCCCTTCACTTTCAGTCTGTATGTGTCCCTAGATCTGAAGTGGGTCTCTTGTAGACAGCATATATATGGGTGTTGTTTTCGTATCCATTCTGCAAGACTGTGTCTTTTGATTGGAGCATTTAATCCATTTGCGTTTAAGGTAATTATCGATATATATGTTCCTGTGGCCATTTTCTTAATTGTTTTGGGTTTGTTTTTGTAGGTCCTTTTCTTCTTTTGTGTTTCCCACTTAGAGAAGTTCCTTTAGCATTTGTTGTAGAGCTGGTTTTGTGGTGCTGAATTCTCTTAGCTTTTGTTTGTCTGTAAAGCTTTTGATTTCTCCATCAAATCTGAATGAGATCCTTGCTGGGTAGAGTAATCTTGGTTCCCTTTCATCACTTTAAGTATATCATGCCACTCCCTTCTGGCTTGTAGAGTTTCTGCTGAGAAATCAGCTGTTAACCTTATGGGAGTTCCCTTGTATGTTATTTGTCATTTTTCCCTTGCTGCTTTCAATAATTTTTGTTTGTCTTTAATTTTTGCATGTGTCTCGGCGTGTTTCTCCTTGGGTTATCCTGTATGGGACTCGCTGCGCTTCCTGGACTTGGGTGGCTATTTCCTTTCCCATGTTAGGGAAGTTTTTGACTATAATCTCTTCAAATATTTTCTCGGGTCCTTTCTCTCTCTCTTCTCCTTCTGGGACGCCTATAATGTGAATGTTGTTGCGTTTAATGTTGTTCCCGAGGTCTCTTAGGCTGTCTTCATTTCTTTTCATTCTTTTTTTCTTTATTCTGTTCCACAGCAGTGAATTCCACCATTCTGTCTTCCAGGTCACTTATCCGTTCTTCTGCCTCAGTTATTCTGCTACTGATTCCTTCTACTGTAGTTTTCATTTTAGTTATTGTATTGTTCATCTCTGTTTGTTTGTTCTTTAATTATTCTAGGTCTTTGTTAAACATTTCTTGCATCTTCTCGATCTTTGCCTCCATTGTTTTTCCGAGGTCCTGGATCATCTTCACCTTCATTATTCTGAATTCTTTTTCTGGAAGGTTGCCTATCTCCACTTCATTTAGTTGTTTTTCTGGGGTTTTATCATGTTCCTTCCTCTGGTACATAGTCCTCTGCATTTTCATTTTGTCTATCTTTCTGTGAATGTGGTTTTTGTTCCACAGGCTGCAGGATTGTAGTTCTTCTTGCTTTTGCTGTCTGCCCTCTGGTGGATGAGGCTATCTAAGAGGCTTGATGGGAGGGACTGGTGGTGGGTAGAGCTGACTGTTGCTCTGGTGGGCAGAGCTCCGTAAAACTTTAATCCACTTGACTGTTGATGGGTGGGGCTGGGTTCCCTCCCTGTTGGTTGTTTGGCCTGAGGCAACCCAACACTGGAGCCTACCTGGGCTCTTTGGTGGGGCTAATGACAGACTCTGGGAGGGCTCACACCAAGGAGTACTTCTCAGAACTTCTGCTGTCAGTGTCCTTGTCCCCACGGTGAGCCACAGCACCCCCCGCCCCGCCGCCTCTGCAGGAGACCCTCCAACACTAGCAGGTAGGTCTGGTTCAGTCTCCCCTGGGGTCACTGCTCCTTTCCCTGGGTCCTGATGTACACACTACTTTGTGTGTACCCTCCAAGAGTGGAGTCTCTGTTTCCCCCAATCCTGTCAAAGTCCTGCAATCAATTCCCACTAGGCTTCAAAGACTGATACTCTAGGAATTACTCCTCCCGTTGCCAGACCCCCAGGTTGGGAAGCCTGACGTGGTGCTCAGAACCTTCACTCCAGTGGGTGGATTTCTGTGGTATAAGTGTTCTCCAGTCTGTGAGTCACCCACCCAGCAGTTATGGGATTTGATTTTGCTGTGATTGCACCCCTCCCACCGTCTCACTGTGGCTTCTCCTTTGTCTTTGGATGTGGTGTATCTTTTTTGGTGAGTTACAGTGTCTTTCTGTCGATGATTGTCCAGCAGCTAGTTGTGATTCTGGTGTTCTCGCAAGAGGGAGTGAGAGCACGTCCTTCTACTATGCCATCTTGGTTCCTCTCTTCAGGAGGTATGTTTTTAAATTAAAAAATTGAGTCTTTGAAACTTTGGTATTATTATGGAATTATAGTTAATACTTATAGGAGTGAAAATGCTATTATGGTTTTGTTTTTAAGAACACTTTTCTTGTGGGGCTATAGACTGAAATATTTTTGAGTATGACACCTGGTGTTTGCATCAAAATAATACAGGACGTACAATGACAGTGTTCTATATCTTGCTTTGGGTGATTCTGAAATGGATATGTATAATTTTTGAAGTTCATCAAACTGAAAGCTTAAGATTTTTGAGTTTAGAGCATGCAACTTATATCTAAACAAGAAAAAAATACCAAAAAGTAACTAGCAAAAAGTCTTAAAGAATATAACAACGACTGAGGACTTATACTATCACAATCAAGACATGCATAGCTACAGTGACGAAAACAGTGTGTTTTGGCCTAGGTATAGACAAATGGACCAATGGAAATTAATGGAACATTAGAAACAGGCTCAAAAATGTATACTGATCTGATATAATGAAGTTTACCCTGTAGTGAAATTAGAAAAGAATGGTCCTTTGAGGGATGGTTATGGGTCAACTGGATATACATGTGAAAAAAAATCAATCTTACCTGCTACTGCACAATATATTAAACAATTCCAGGTGGAAAAAATGTAAATGTGAAAGGTAGAAAAATAAATCTTCCAGAAAAAATTCACAGGACAGTATCTTCATGGCCTTGGAGTATACAGATTTTTTTTTAAACTAGGTAACAAAAGGACTAACCATAAAGAAAAAAAAATAACAAATAGAGCTACATTTACACTAAGGGCTTCTGTTTATCCAAAGAAACCATTGAGAAAATGGATAGGTAATGCACAGACTAGGAGAAAATATTTGCAATGTGTACAGTTAATACAGGCTTACATAGACTATTATAGGAAATTATGCAAATTGACAAAATAGAAAACTCCATAGAATACTAAGGAAAAGATTTGAACAGGCATTATAGAAGAGGGTATCCAAATGTCCAGTCAACATATAAAAAGGTGCTCAACCTCACTGACCACGGAGAAATGCAAATTAAAATCGAATCATTTCAAATGCAATCATTGAACCACCTCCAGAATATTATATTAAAAAGAGATAATACCCAGCTTTAGTGAGAATGTGAAGTAATTGGACTTTTTATATACTACGGGTGGGAGTGTAAAATAGTAAAAATAACATGGAAATTGTTTGGTATTATCTATTGATGCAGAACATACACTCATTTTGTGACCCAACAATTTTATTCTTTGGTGTATACTCAACAGATAAGTATAAACATATTCAATAAAACATATACATGAATTTTCATAGTAACATTATGTATTGAAACTAATAACTGGTCATAGCCCAAATGAACACTGAAAGAAGAATAGATAAATATATTGTATTCTATTTGTAAAAGCAAATATGTCCTAGTAATGGGAATACACAAATTGCTGCTATACAGAACACCATTCATAATATTGAGTGAAAGATCTAGACATCAAAGGGAATATATGATACCAGTTATATGTAGTTCAAAATAGGTAGAATTAATATATGATAGTGAAACCGAGCAGAACCCTGTGGGTCTCCTGGGCATGGAAGCCTTTCTGTCCCCTCTTTCTTGTTTGTAGCGGACAGTCTCCAGCCTGTATGACCTTCCCTGAGTTCCAAAGGGCAGATTGGAACAGTTGCTAATCATGGGAGGAGCAGCCAAGAAACCATCTGAGGGAAGATTAAAGGGACCAGAGAATCTCATCAAGAAGATTACCTGAGACCAGATTAGAGGAGTGCAGGCCCTGCATATACCTTAATCTTATCAGCAACCCCACCCTTGAACCATGACTATAAAACTCATCAAATCCTCCCAGGTTGGACACATAGTTTTCAAGGGTAGGAGCTGCTGTATCCCCATTTGCCTGGCAAAGCAATAAAGCTATTCTTTTCTACTTCACCAAAAACTGTCTGAGATTCAATTTGGCACCGGTGCACAGAGGCCGAGATTTTGGCATCAATAGAAGTCAGTAGGGCGTGTTTGTAGGGTAGTAATTTGGAGAGAGCATACAGGGGCTTTTGGAATGCTGATAATATTCTATTGTTTGAATATGTGTTAAGAAGACACTGAGAACAACAAAAAAAGAACACAAAATTTTCATAGTTTATCATTTCTTAATTATATATTAATATAAAATATAAGCCTTTTCCCACAAATGTACACACACATAACACGCTACATATTAGAAGAATACACAATGAAATTAGAAATACACACACAATAAAATTAGCAAAAAGATTTGCTAGAAAAATTGTGGATCAGAATTTTTCTAGAAAGCAGTTTCATCAACTCAAAAATCAGTGCAATGTGGACCTACTGTATTTGGTGAAAGTATAATAGCTCTACAAACTTCAAGAGGCTTTGAGAACATTTTCTTTTAATACAGAAAAATATGTTATTGATCTTAAAGGTGAAAAAGTGTAATAAAACAAGGTTAAATGCTATTTGATACATATGTTTTTTAAGACTTTTTTATTCTCTTAGTTTCCAAATATCCATCCCCACTCAACCACGACTTTTTTTTTCCCTTCTGATAAGTATTACCTTGGTTCCTAGAGAAGACCAGGTAGAACTTTGACATCTCAAAGGCACAGAGAAAGAATGCAAGTTTCCCCAAGAACTTTTGTTTCCTAACACCAAAGCTGTTAAAATATCTATAAGTCTTTTGAGATGAATAAGGGAGGTTTGGGGACTTGTAAAAAGGAAAGCTGGGCATTTTGTGTTCTTGTAAAGGCTTGATTTGTAAAACAAGTTGTACAAGTTGTCCTCAATTTTTAGAAGTTGTTTTTAATTCCTCGAAGAATTGGGTTGCAGCCTGAATGATATTAAGGGCCTGACCCGCCCATCCAACTGCATTATCTTCAATTTGCTTCTTTATATCAGAGAGAAGATCTTCAACTAAGATGGAAATCAAAAGATTCCTTGTTCTAGATTTAGGGCTATTTGCCTTTGGAATATTTTTCTTTTTCTCTGGGTACAGAGTTTCATTCAGATTAGGGGAGAGGCTTAAAAAAAGTTCCCATCAGGCTCTTGGGCTCTGAATATCAGCTTTTAATTTGGCCGACTTCTGACCTTAGAGTTACTTAAAAAAAAAGAAAAAAAAAAAAATCAACAATCTTGTCAAGTTCCAGCCAAGCCAAAGAAAGAATAAACATTCCTGGCAGTACTGAATAATCTCAAAACCTTCTACCCTCCCAAGACCCAGAGCCACTCCCAAAGATAACCAACAAAAAAATGACTTAGACAGTTCAACCCTGAAAGCTGGCAACAGTTAGTAGGCCCCTAGCCACAAATGGGGCACAGCCCACATTTCTGACCAGTCATATTTTGCGGCCCCCAACCTGATGGTTGAGCTGCTTATATACGTAAGAACTGACAGTCTGGGTACACCAGGCAGGCAAAAGCCAAGCCAAGTTCTCAGGAAATGAAATGAGACAAACAAGAAGTATAGCTGTCCCTGGGAGAGAAAAGATTGACAACAATGGGTACCTCAAAACTGAAGTCACAAGAGTCTGGATTTGGAAAGGAAGGGGCAACATGAAATTTCACCGTCTTCTCTGAACCAGGCACTACAGAGGAACAGGAGAACTGACTCTAGTAAGAATTGTCACCCTTCACAGGCTTCTGCTAGTTTTCCCAGGATCCCATCTTCAGACTCTGGAGTCAGTGGGTTTAAAATAGAGACTGTAGCCTCGATATCTACCAGAATTTGGCAAGGTTTTCTATTAATTTTAATTTTAGTTTCTCCTTGGTTGTTTAAGGGAATAATTGGTAGCAGTTTACTAGAGAATCCCTCAGAGTCCTGTCAACTCTGGGAGGGACTCATATGGGGGCTCTCGTTTGAGGTTGGATATGGGGGCATTCGAGTTGGTGTGAAAGAATTTGATAAAATCTTTGAGGACAAACTTTTTTCCAGTGTCCCAGTTAATTGCAAATGAGACAGATTTCCAGGCCAGTGTTTTGATGATGGACCCCTAGGAAAGTGCAATGAGGGAGGCACAGGTGTTTTAGCTTTTTGGCCTTGGAGCCTTTGCAGTTGTAAGGCCACTAACTTGGTGGACTTTGGTTTAGGGTCTTGTAGTCTTTTCAGGGTGGAAAGGCAATTCACATAGAGATACAGTAGACTGAGAACTTAGGTAAAGGAGGATAGAGGGGAGTAGCGGGAGTCAGGTAAGCCATATAGTGTTCTGTTTCAGGTACCTCTTGCATCTTTTTCTTTTCTTTAGCCTTTTGCAATGAATCTTTCAATGAAGCTATTTGGGAATCTTGAAGCCTTCTGGAAGCTTCTGGATATCAATTAAAATGGGTATTCTATTCTGTTTGTTGATTTGGGAAACTTTGCTTTAAAATGCACTTTTTAAATGAATGATTGTCTAACTGGAACATTTTCCATAATGGCCATTGTAATTCTAGGTTGTCTTACTAAGATTTTGCCATTTTTGTATATTATTTATAGCTTTGGGGACCACAGTTCTTAGACAAAAAATAAGCAAGTGTGCCAGAAGGTGGTGCATTCAATTCTTTGAAACTTGAGGATCCCATTTCTTTAGCTAAACTTTGGGTCTCTCAGAGCCAAATTAATACCTAACAAGAATGTGCTGCTGGGCTGGGGGCTTTTGTGGTGTTTTACCTTGTTGCATGGAAATTTTCTTGAGGTTGGCGGTGACCTAGTGTCAATCCAACCCATTCCATGAACAACTTAACCTAGCACAGGAGACTTAGAGTTAGGTGGGAGCTCTAACAGCTCTTAAGTGCTCAACTTTTGACCACCAGTTTTGTGGCTTTGGCTTCTGAGACTTCCATTAGCAATAGATCTATTATTCCTTTCACAAGAAGATTTCTTTGTAGCGGTGTACGCCCTGATAGCTTTTAATGGTCTGACTTGTGTCTACTTAGATTTTAATTTCTATGATCAAAACAGTCTGAATTTCTTGTCTTAATTTAGTTCTCCAAGACCTCTAGTGGTTTATGCTGTGAACTTACTTCAAAGCTTTGCGAGTCTCCTACTAGCTGCCACCCATTGAGAACTCTAAATATAACTACCCCAGAACCTTTCTGAGAACTTTAACAAATCCCAGAACCTTGCCAGGGTCTCAGAACTTTTCTGGGACCTTTAACAAACTCTGGAAACTTTCCTGGATCCCAGAACCTTTCTGGGAACTTCAATAAACCCTAGAACCTTTCCAGGGCCCCAGAACTCTCTCTATATATAGTTTGGATTGGAGAACTGCACACAAGGGGGTGGTGCTCAAATCTGGGACTGACTTACCCAAGGCTCAGGGGTAAGAACAAGAGGAACTGTGAGACAAAGGGTTTAGTGGGCTTCTTGCCTGTGTGTCTCCTTGTCCCATAGGCCTTAGCAGCCAGCTTTGGATCCCATTCCTTGTCACCAAAAACAAATCAAAAATTATTAAAGAAAACAACTTGGGTTATACAAACTTCATGTGTACAAACGTTTCATGAAGCAGACCAGCCTTTTTTTTGGAGAACTGCAAAATGCGCAGAAGGCAAGAAGCTTTTATAGAATAAAGAATAAACAAGAAAGAGCCTAATAGAAAATATTTGATTGGCTAGGGCCTCATAGTCAACCTTGCTTGGGGTGAAAAAGCCCAGAGTTGGCTTGGCGTTGGGATTGCCTGACTTTGTGGTCAAGCAGACTGTTTATCAGAACACAAAAGTTATCTAAGTTTCCGTTTGCTGACATGGCACCCTAGGCAGGACATCTTGGGACCAGAATTTTATTTCAACAGCACCAAAGCTAGTTTTCAGCCTGAGTTTCTGCCAAGTCCTAAAACCTTGAGGTTCTGCTTTAATGACTGCATAAAGGAGGACAGAAGATAAAGCTTCCGCCTGCCTAAGGTGCAGAATTGGATTGGTGACTCCACGTAAAGCAGAACCCTAACCTTAATGAAAATTAAACACACTGCACAGAAAGAGACAGACTGGAAAACTTTCGAATCTATTTTGTTGTACTTTTTAGCCAACTATAGCGTTATGATTCTAATTTATATTAATTAATATAAAAATTATTTATGGGCAGGTTTAAAAAAATAAAAGATCTTGGTAGGCATTACCATTGTTCACCAAAATACGGTTCTTCTGTATTTCTGACATACAGGAAGATGCATTTCTCCATCCCCTTGAATCAAAGAGCGATCATGTGACTTGTTTTGGCCAACCTAATGTGAGGAGAACTGAGGCATCTTACTTCTGCTAGAAATCAGTGATCGATTTTCCAGCCTAACTCCTTCTTGCTTCAGTGATTGTGAAAGTGTATGTTGATGTGGAGGTGCCATATATTCAAGAGCAGCCTGGAATGCTGAATAAATACAGGGAGGGCACATGGTCTGGGGGCCTGTCCTATACCCACAGTGATGTGTATGCAAAGATAAATATTGGGTTGAGCCAAAGAAAACTTAGGCTTGTTGCTACCACAGCACAACTTAGAACTTCTTGAATGAATTAAGAAGCTAAAGTAGAAGGTGAAGCAGAATTAAACCCCAGGAGAAGTAAAGGAAGCTGGATAGAAGAAAATCTAAATCTTTCAACTATTCTTGAGTCTTAGGGAGAAAGAAGTTCTATATGTAAGAAACAGTAGAAAGTCCTATGACATGCTATATAACTTAAGCTATTTATTCCCTTCTAGTGGTACGAGCTTGAATGTTACCCTACTTATTTATCTGTAATTAATACCTTAATGAAATTTTATCTCGTTTTTTAAGAATTCTCTTTTAAAAGCCTTTGTTGCGCTGGAGCCAGAAAAGCTGAAGTCTAAGATTTTGAGCTCTAAAATTAGAAAATAGAATATGACTAAAAGAAAGTTTCAACATGCATATCCTTTGGAAAAAACCAGAAACTTCTAGCATTGTATTAATGCTTTGTGGTGAGGTAATCTTGTAAAATTTACAGTGCCTAGGGAAAGATAATTAAAAATTAAATAGCTGGTACTGATGCTTAATATTTTAAGAAAACATAATACATTCCTGATCTTTTTGTACTTATGCGTTGTCTTTATCATTTTATTTTAGGCACCTGGATCTATTTTACCAAAATTTTCTAAAAAATCCTTAAGGCTCACTACTGAAAATATTCCCACCAAATGATTTCAGAAATAATCTTTATGGTTGGGAAGGCACTCCTGCATGTAATAATGAGAAAAGATTGTCAGTGAATTCCCAATAATATCTTTTAAAAAGTCTCATATATTGCCTTTCCTGTTTCACTCCTTATTGACTTTTAATATTAAAACAAACAACAATATTGTTCTTATGTCAAGGGTCAAGTTACAGAAAACAATAAACTGGCTAAAAGTAATACAGCACTATTACATAAAATCAAACAAGAAAACAAAGCTGTAAAATTCAGATTACCACTTTGTTCTTACTTTGGCTTGCTTGTGGGAATTTTTTGATGAAGTCTTTTAAATTTCATCAAAAAAACCTCATACCAGTCAATGATAGTATGTGGGAGAAGAGGTTTTGCTATGTTTAAATTCCATTAGAGCATTGTGGGTTTTCATTTCCTAAGTGGACCTTTTAACTTCTGAAGTAAATCTTTTGAGGTCTAAGCTTATTTGCTCTCAGAAAAAATATGGTTTCAGTGACTTAGAAAAATAAAAATTTAAGACAGTAGTAATTTTTAAAAACATGTACTTATGAAATATTTCCTAACCATGAACATGTAGCTAAAATTCATTTTTAAATTATTAGTTATAATGCATAAATTTCAATTTTTAATTAAATGGAATTGGCTAAACTGAGCATCAATCAATTGCAATTTTTTCTTCATTTTATTTACAGGAGGAAGCACTAAATAATAAGAAAACAGCTCATAACAGCGATATGGTAAAAAGAAAAAAGAATATTGAGTCATTTCATGATTCTTTTCCAAATTTTGCTGCTACATTTTAATAAAGGCCAGATTAAATTCTAGAGCCTCATGCAAGACAAAGTTTGCTTGACCTACATAGGGTCAATGATAAATTCACACTAGATAAATACATGATTATGTGAGATAAAAATGCATAAAAATAATGCTAATTTGTTTTTACCAATTGTATTGATCATATATATTCAAAATATTGCAAAACCAATACCTTCCTTAGGGATTACATCCTTCTTATTTACTAACTTGACTCTGAAGCTTCCAGTTAGACGTGGAAGATTGAACGGTCACTAACATTTATCTCCTTTTCTCATGAAAACTCATTAAAATAGGAATTCAAAATATATAAAACCCATAAGATCAAAGAGAACAAGGTAGGAAATCCCAGAAGTGGAGAGGCATGGTTCCTCACTTACAACATATTACCTCCAGGGGCATGACTGATATGAAAAAAAATTGTTTCCACAGCTCCTGGAAACTTCAGTTATTGAAGAATAAATCAGATGGGAAGCCGAAAACAGGAGATTGTATAAAAGTCTGTCTTTGGACTTCTCATTCCCAGGCACTTCCTTACAACTGATAAAGGTAATTTTTATTTTGAGACCAGAAAATGGGGACATCCCTCATGGCCCTGCCCATATCCAAAAATCTAAACCTAAGTCAGCTTTCATTTAATGGGAAATTCCTCACTGTCAAGGAAACCTAAAATATGCTAATCACAATCTCCCAACTCTAGAAAATAGGGCCTGCTAGCCTTATGAGGAAATCTCTGACCTCCTAGCCAATCATGCCCTATTTCTGAGTTGCTCTTCTAATGTCCTCTAAAACCAAAATCCCTCAGGAAGGGTGCTCCACTGGTTGTGAGGCAGTGCACCACCCCCCCATCCATGGATTGTTTCCCCTTGAATAAAGGACATGAAGCTTGTTACTAAATTGTTTTAGTTTTGTCATTTGAATGTTTTGTTATGACATGGGACCCTACGACAGGTGTTAAAGATTCCGGGGATTGCTCCTTGATGCAGGTGAAAGTACCACCAAGCCCTTTGATTTGCCGTCTTTGGCTACTCTCAAGGGGTCTCCAGTAGCTTCTCTCAGATCAAGCACTACTTACTTTGCATTCTGAGCTCTTCAAGCTTGTTTGTCCTAACCCTTCTGGATGGAAAATTGGGGTGTTAGAGACTGAAGATTTTTCACAGTGAGACTCAGTGGGCCACAACATTTGGGTTTGTGGCCAACCTCATCAACAAGGTAAATGCTTTTGGGAGGTCCTGACAGGTCTCAAGAACTGTGCACAAGCAGTCAGAAACATTAATGCTGGTTGAATTAGGAAGGCTTATTTCAACAATGGAAAATAATGGGAACACCTTTATTTCAATCTAAGAAAGCAAGATGGCAGCTGTTAAGGGACTCACAAAGCCTGGAGGTAAGTCCACAGTATAAACCACTGGGGGTCTTGCCTATTTCCTCCACTTTTCTTTCTTTGACTTTCTCATATTTTTTCAACATCTTAAGTTAATGTTTAATTAATTCTGTTCATTTTTAAAATGCAAGTATTTGACTTTATCTCAGAAAACAGTTGTGGCCACTAAAGCATTTGAAAGTATTCCCATTTTCAAAAATAATTTCTAATTGTAGGTAGAGCATTGTAATTGAGCCAAATTTTTAGAGGAATGTTATTTACTCAAATGAATAATTTTAGTGAAATTTTTTTCAGTTAATTTATAATTTTATTACTTTTTTGAAAGAAGGTGTGACTGATACAGTTTCTGCTCATTGGAGTTTATTGAGATTTTCTTCATGGTCTAATAATATTTGAATCTGTTTAGGAAAAAATAAGAGCTATCCTACAAATTTAGCTTTATTAAATGTGCTTTACAACACACAATTGTTTATGCCAATGGGAGTAGGCAAAAGCAAAGATTATATTTTCTATTCATTTTGTATGTAAACTGTATTTTTACACAGAGAGTATGGATATATGTATTTTGCATTTATTTTGAAAGATTGCGGGTGGCTGGTTAATGTCTCTTATTTGTGTGTACTTTATATTTGTATGTCTAAGAATTTCTGGCATATATATTCAATGATATGTAGTTCAGCCAAATGTTTTTTTCTATGAGGGTTATTTGCCCTCTCTAATACTTTTTGCCTTGAAATATACTTCACTCTTTGTTGTTTATTATTCTAACTAATCTTGCATCTTTTTGTTTGAATTTCTTTGGTGAAATTTTGCTCAATCTGTTACTTATAATTGTCAATATTATATATACTATAAATAATAGATATATTGGTCTTCAACAAAATTTTAAAAACCTTTTTAAAGAAGTCTTTCACCATTTGATTATTTTATAAACGTTTTGTTTTGTTATTCTGTTTTGTGATTTCTGTTCTTGATGCTTTCATTGCTCTCATTTTATGTTATGGACTATTTTTCTTTCTACTCTTTTATTTAACCTCTAGCAAAATTGGGTAGTGTACATAATGTTTTAAATTTCATTAGTGGTCATTTTGTGCTTATGCTCATTGCTAAATGTGTATGCTAACTCAATATTTTTTTATGCGTTTTAAGAATAAGGAAGGATCTAATTATGTCCTAAGAATTGGGATTGCATTTGATTATAACTGAAAATCACACTACATTTATTTACAGAAATACAAGTTCATTTTTCTTATAAAAAACAAATCTGGAAGTAGGTCATGGCTGTCATGGTCATGGTCTGGAAGTAGGTCATGGCATTAGTTTAGAGAAGTACAGAGGGGGGTCAATGTCCCCAGTATTATTTTGGCCTTTCCCTAATGGTCTTAAGATGGCTTCTCAAGCTCTAGTCATGAAAGATCTGTGGTCAAGGTATGAAGAAAGAGTCATCCAAATGTTTCACAGGAGTGACCCCTTGACTGGAGTCACTAACATCACCTTACCTGAGATGAGGAATGTTATTCCTTGTTATCCACTTCCATCCTCCTCCTAATTTAATATACGTATGTGTATATATCTATATATATCTATATCTATATATATCTATATATTTTTTTAGTTTATTAGATTTATTTTTCTTAGGAATTTTATGGTTTGTTTTCTATCTTCTCTTTGAGAAGTTATTTCTCTGATTTAATGTTTACTTTACATTTTATAAAATGATATATAAAATTATTTAGACAAAACATATTTAAGTGTTCTGAAGTGATTTTTAGTTGTGTCTTTTGATACATTACTGGTAAAATATGTGTTATATTTTATATATTCCATAGAATTAATATCACCATGTTCTCTTTGCAAATTCTTGGAGTCTCTAACTTATTTCCTTGAAGGTCCAGAAAAATGTCTCAATATTAGAAAACAAAAATGGTCATGCACTACTGAATTTTGTTGTTGAGAAATCTTTAGGCAGTATGATTTTTGTTCCTTCCTCACATTTTTTCTTTTCGGTTGGATGTTAGTTTTTCTGCACGAATACTTATATATTATTTTATTTTTAAAAATTAAGGAAAAAAATCCACCTACCTATTTCAAGGGTGGAGGCTTATTTTTACTTATTTTGAGAAATCTCAATGAGTTATTACCATTTATAAGTTTTAGTCATTTTTAAGATCACTGTTTTTTAAAAATCTGTTTTAATTTGATTATTGTTTTGACTCTACTAGTTCTGGTTACTTCTGAATGTCAGACATCCATTTCAAGATTTCTAGCAACCTCTTACATATTATTTTGATCTCCTTGATATTTTCCTCCATATCCAGTGGGTAGTTCTCAAGTTTTGTCTCAGTTTTCAGATATTACTTTCTGTAGTGTTCAGTTCTTTATAATCTCTAAATTTTAATATTGCTTTTAACGTGTTAATTACCTTACAATATTTTTTCTCCCACATAATCTTTTCATGCATTTTAGTCCCTTTCCTTTTCATTTAAGTTTGTTACGTTATCTCATTTTTCATCATAGTCTCTTCTTTGACATATTGTCAGAATTTTAAAGGCTTAGTAATTTCATCATGCTTCTCTTGTAGTACTGAACTCAAGTCCCCCTTTGTTTCGTGGTGCCGAATCTTTTAATGTGCAGATCTATGTAGCTAGGCCAGCAGTCCACAGTGTGGTTTTGTGTGGAGGCTGCTACCAAGCATAGAGGATAGTAGCAAAGCTAATCAGAACCCCCTCTGGCCTCCACCACCAGCCAGGAATTTAAATATGAGTGCAAGAAATACTTTCAGGTGACTATGGGGGAAGAAAGAGAGGACATTCGGAGAGACATGTGAGTTATGTTAATATCAGGAAACTAGAATAAAGGTTAGAAATTGGGTTCATACTGTCTCCAGAGGTTCAGTCATGAATCCAGTACCCGTATTTTCTACCAATTTCTTTCAGGAACGGCACCATTCATGACAACTAGGTATCCATGAAATTTCTTCTTATGTATTATTCCACCTACATTTTTATAACAAAAAGGTCTATCTTGTGTTTGCTGAGTCAGTTACAGTTTCTTGATTATTTCTACTTTTGGTATTATGCTTAGAGGGACACTCTCAATTTCAAATCCAAGAGTATTGACATATTTGGTTGACTTGTATAGTTTCAGGTTTTGCATCTTTAGTGTATCTATATTTATCTCACTACATGATAGGTGGTCAGGCTTAACCTTTTTTTCCTATGTAAATAACTAACAATTGCCACCATCTTGTATATTAGTGCATTGTACCTAATAATTTATATGCCTTGTACACAATGTTGTTACTAATATTTCAGTGATTTCTTGAAAAGTGAACTCAAGACAAGGTTGAGGAAAGGACATTGTATTTTATTTTTTGCCAGAGTTCCTTCTACTTACTTGATGCAATTCTAAGCTCACTGTGCTTAAAATAAACTATTTCTGCTAAATTAAATATAACTTTTAATTGTAGTACCTTCATACAATATCGCTAATCAGAAGCCTGTCTCAGGTTCATACAAATGTGCTCTAAACATACAGCTTTAACCTCCACTGATTCAAGGACTCTGTCATTATCCCATTTTCCAGGGTGAGGTTATTTCTAATTACTGCACATGCTGGTGTTTAATTTCATGTGATAAGCTTGAAACTAATAGATGAATGGTTCTGCTTGTAATCTGAGGACAAAATAATTTGGATAGAATGGCAGGAAAAAAAAGCACTTTAAACAAACGACAAAGGTGAATTTCACAAAGCCAAACATATTTTGAATAAGGTTTACCGACAATCTTTCTGCCTGCAAAAACAAAACAAAAGCCCTTTTACCTTTGCAAAACCCATTGAAAAATAGATTAAAATGAAAAAGACAGCCATTTTGCTGTTGGTTAACATACAATGTCTTTTTAAAAAATCACAGAGAACTAATGTTTTGTATCAGATACCTAATTATTTTTTATTTTGTTTTTTGATAGTAGTGAGGCATTTTTTTAAAAAAATATTCAAATGAGTATTCAGAGTCAAACTCAATTTTACTCTACCTCTTTTCAAAAATGATTCCTTCACAAATCATTCCTTTCTCTGTTCTAAATTTATATATATATATATATATATAAATATATATATAAAAATATATATATAAAGATAATATCCACTGATGCTTTATGAACTTTAAAATATATGATTAGTGGTATAACTGTTCAGATTTATCAGTAGTATAAGGTTAGCAAAACACTCCTCTATGCAGTGTACATTTGTGAAGAAGAGGGGTGCTTTTACTGCTGAAGGAGTCAGGGGTGAGATACAAGCTGCCTAAAGAAACGCACATTATATTTAAGCATAGTTTGATATTCCCTTGCTGTTCACTCTTTTGAGTGCAAAAAGTGGTTTTTGCTAACTCCATTTTGCTGCTCATGGAAAGCTGAAAAATCAATAGCTGCAGGATGATGAAACCTAAATCCATTTGATTCCTTTCCACCATTGTCATTATGCAGACAGTCAAGTGTGATGTATTTAGTTCATGCAGTACTTATTACTCTCAAGCACAGCTTCTCATCAGGGAAAAATTAGACCAGATGAGAAGTAATCAAGAAATTCTGGAGAGGTTGCAAAGAGGTTCCTTTTAAAGGCTTCTTTTTTTTTTCTCTGTCTTTGGATCTCAGTCTTCTGGAAGAAAGAAATGTTCAAATCTCTATCACAAAGTTCCAGAAAGTTCTGTAGAAATATTTTGTGTCACTATTTTCTTCAATATTTTTATTTAGTAACAATCATAACAATAAAGGACACAAGCTGAATAAATGCCAAATTAAGAAATTTACCCCCATACTAAAGCTACCAGAGTTATCGCTTTTGACAGAACTGACCACCCCCCCCCAAATGCTTAAACTGATTTGGATATTTTCATTTTTACTGAACACACCATTTAACTTATAGACAGAGAATGCAAAGTGATTGTATAATCCAGAGATTCAGAGCATGAAATGCCTGGATTCAAATCACATTTCTGTTAATTACTAGCTATTTGATTAATCTGGGACAAGTCCTCTCTGCCAATTTTATCATCTGTATAGGGAATCATAATAAGAACAACCTCAAATTTTTGGTGAGAAAATAAAATAGGTAATCAATATAAAGCATTTAACAAAGTAAACATTCAATATGAGTTAGTTGTTATTATTAATCGCTTCTGTGGCTATGATTGAGTTTGAATATGCAGCAACTCTTTTCTATTTTAGCAATGCTTTTGATATCTGAATTGAATGTTATAGATATTTAACTGATAAAACCTCCTATATCACATTTCTGTAATGAATATGTTACTATAAATGATCAAACGATCATCTGGTCCAGCCTCCTGTTTTACTAGCTGAAACTCTAAAATAAGAGGGTCTAAGTGATTTGCCTGAAAGTAAACTTCCATGATTGGTGGACATCCAAGACTACAGTTTGGATGTCCTGACTTTCAGAAGTGTCTCCTGCCTTTATACTCCCATCTGTGAGTCCACCTAGACTTTCTTTTCAGACATGGGAGGACAAGATAGGTTCCAGATTATAGAAACTAGAATTTAAGGTGAACACTTGGTCACAGGGCTGTACATAAAGATTATCCTTACTACAAGTGATACAACTGGCTGATTACTTGGGAGGAATCAGGAGTTGGCAAAAACCACTATCTCTCTGACCAATGGAGTAAGAGCCATTGTGGTAGGAAAAGCCAACTGCAAGACACTGAAACTGCCATACTCCTACCAGACAAAATAAGTAAAATAAGGCAGTGCTACATCTCTGGAGGAGAATGGTCTACCCTCATAGACTTTAAGGATGTTGAAGATGAGGCCTCCATCATTTCTGTGTTCAATTCAACTGTGTTGGTTTTGCAGAATCCAGATGGATTGTAACAAGCAATAGTGGATTACCATAATTGTAACCAGTTGTTAGCCCCTATGACATTTATAGTCCTAAAGAGGTATCTTTACCTAAATATGTCAAGGCAGCCTTGGACAAGTAGTATGTTGCTATTATTACGATAAATACATTCTTTTCACTCTCCATCAGTTGAGAGGATCCAAAACTCTGCCATTTGTGGAAAGAACACAGGAATGTACTATCTTGCCCTAAGGCTAGGCTAACACTACTTGTTTCTGCTCAAAAATAATCTGCATTACCTTGATTATCTTGACATTCTGCAGAACATCCCACTGGCTCACTATTTTAATTATATCATGAAAATTGGACTCAGTAGCAGGAAATGGCATATATTTAGTATGTCATGCTAAGACACATGGATGTCAACTTGGGGGAAATAAACTCTACAAAAATTCAGAGACATTCTCTATTAATACAAGTTTTTCGATTGTATAGCTAGGGAGGTTATGTAATGTGGGCAGGAGTGTGTCCAGTATTCAGGGGATATACTGGACTCTCTCTTGTTACTTCTATGCTTTTGTTGTGACCATAGCCTAACAAGGACAAGGCAGTAAAAAACTCAGAGCTTTATGGGATTCTTTAACGAAGAATCAGCCCACTATGAGAGCAATCTAGTCCAGCTGAATTGCTGATTCAAGCTAAGAAAAATCTAGAATGAATTCAGTGACCATTGCATATGGTTTGTTGTATTATACACGAAAGATAGTTAGCCCCCAGTTTGAAAGCGCAATGACAGAAAAGACCAAAATGGTGCAAGAGGTAGACAGTATCAGATGCCTAGGCTGCCTCACCCTTCATCTTCTTTGTCTCATATATAATTCTAGCTGAGGCTTTGTGGACAGTCCTGCATGGGCTTTTGCACATCTGGTGTCAACAGTATCTTGTTTCAAGGATTCTCCAGAGCTGCAGACACAAATGGGAGTTACTCTCAATAGTAATCCAAAAACAAAGTGCAGTCAGTGCCCTTGAGAACAACTCTAACCAATGCCAAAAGAGCAGTCAGTGCCCTTGAGAACAACCCTTAACCAATGCCATGGTGGAAGCAGATGCGTTAAACTCAGGTGGAAATGTCCTCCTTTGAATATCCCAATTGAAACTGAGCCTCTGTTCACAGCAACGAGTATTATTTCACACTTACGGTCTTTTCTCCTTCCCTCAGTTCTCCAAGTTTTGAACTCCTGCTCACTGAAATTAATTCCTAATAATACCTGCATCTAAGTCCTTGTTTTGGGCTCTGTTTCAAGGGTTTCCCAGGCAAGGCATCCTCTGAAACTAAATCTAACATACTAAATTATGTAGGCTGGTAAGAGAAATATATATTTTGGTACGGCAATTATATCACAAGTTCAACTGATGAATAAAAATATTTCTTTCAATTATGAGACCTATACTTTGTCATATGATTCTTTTCACATAACTACTTCCATAATCAATTTCATAAACTAACTTTAGTTTATATATGTATATTATATGTATACACACCCCCCCATATATATCAATATATATGAAAGGCAAATTTATAACATTTATTCCCTATTTATTGATCACCACTATACATTTTAAACCAAGTTTGTTTCTTCCCTTGAGCTAGTTCCACCCAAACCCCTGCTACCTTTAGTTTCAAAACTTCTCAGCCTCTGAAATTTTAAAGAACTATATTACATCATAAATGAATTAGAGAAAAACAGAGAAAGGTCCAGTACTTCCAAATGTAGTTCAGGAATCGTGGGGGAATTAGATAAGGGAATCCAAGTGCTTCACTGTTTGAATGATATATTTGTAATGATATTAAATTTAGTAGGATTAAACACATAAGAGAATTGTTAAACTCATGTGCAAATTTACTTTAGTTACCTCTTATTGCGTATTGTTCCTGGAAACACTCTTATTATATTGTGAATCTCTGTGGCATGTATTCATTAGAGTCTTTTATTACATTTTGGAAAGCCAGAAGTACAATTTATATCAATTTGCTTTCCATACTTCTTAGGGGATTTGACTGAATGTGAAGAAAGTTCTTCTGAGTTCCTGCATGATATACTGTTAATTGGGATATATACCTGTACAAACTCACTTGTTAAAATGTCTAACACTTTCAGATAATTCACTGTTGAATATAAAAGACTACCTGCCAGCATCACAAGGTCTAAAAATATTATCTCTGAACACACACACACACCCCTTGATTTTCTTTGATACACTTTTGCATTTGGAGGAGGAGAGGCATGGAGAATCAGAAAAGTATGGGAAGGAAACGTTCTCATATGATCTATAGCAAGTCATTTACTGAGCTGTGTTTATTATATACAGGTATTAGTCTTTAAAGGCTCTCTGAGTAGTAGGTTTTATTTTCTTATTTTTTTAACAGGTGAAGATATACATTGGGGCCTGAGGTTAGACAATTTGCCTAGGTTTCACAGCTAATAGGTGGTGAAATAAAATTGAAATCCTTCTGACTTTGTTTTAAATTTTAATATTTTCATAACCACTTATTTCTTTTTTTGATGAATGTATTAGGCTTTTGCTTTAAAAGCTTACTTATTTAAGATTTTGGCATGCAATTATTGTGAATTGATATCTTACATAATTTTCTGTTACCTAATATATTTCATTCCCTCTTTGCAACCTCAATCAAGACATTTAACAAATTATGTTAACAAAAGGTTAGGCTCATCTAAAACTTTTTCTAGACTGTGTGTTCTTTAAAGGAAATGATTTCATAAACTGGATTATAACGGTGTACGTGAAAGACATACTTTTCATTGATTAGCAGTAAAGGTGTATGATTGTATCTCTGTCTTGTATATTATACTCTATGAATTTGTTTCTTTAATATTGCTATGCATATTGGGGAAAATAAATTTATTTTAAAGATATTACTATTTATACACTTGATGAGTTATTTAAAGTAGGTAAAATATTCAAAAAATAATTTGACTTTGTACTTTGAATACTGAAATGGCCAAGAATTTTCAAGAGATATAAGAAAAAAGGAATAAATTACATATAATGAGAGAAGATTCTGAACTACTGATTTGAAGAAAATAAAATATTGATCTATGTAATATGACTCTATACCAAAGTACAGACTTTTTAAACCAGGCTTAATTAAATATCACTTTGCCTGGTAATTTTTCTGGTCCGAAGACATGATTTCATATGAACTTGTAAAGACTATTCTATTCCAAATGCAAAACTAACTGAAAGGCCAATAGTCACGTAAAAATGCTTTTTGCCTTTTGTGCCTCTACAGTGAAATCACATGTGTTATTACTAGCAGAGAGAGACTTGAAAAATTCTGAAGTTACTTCACCGTTTGTTAACTAATTCCAATAACTTGACAGATATTTCTATATTGTCAAGAAGTTCTTCCAAAGCCTAGTACTACTTTTTTTTTCAGTTGTTTTCTAAGACTCTTTTCTCTTAACTGATGTCTGGTCCTTGATAAGTATTATAACAGAATATAGCATTTAATTTTTGTAGCATTCCACATCCTGTTCCCTGGTTTTTGAAGGAGACTAACAATATATTCCTACTTCAATTCTCACGATTACTTAGATCTAAACTTATCTCTTACATGAAGAAAATGAATTTTTTTTCTAGGTATTTAATATTTAACAATTATTTATAATATTATTATTAAATATATTTTTTAAATTTACTAAATTTATTTTTCACTTTACTTTGTAACTTTCATTCGGTTACAAAAACTCTGAGCAATTTTAATTAATTTTTCCACCTTACTACATTTTTTTTTTAAATGCATTCTGTAAGATAAGGAATCTCTTTAATAGCTAATGTAAACACAAAAAATATGAACTCTAGAAAGTATATTACAAATGCCCTAACACCTTTGAGAAACCCATATTTTCATTTGAAAAAAGATAAAATAAATTTGACATTCTTAATTGTAATGAAATATTAAAAATCAAATATGCTAGGATCAAGTTTTAAAAATCCCACTATACACATATATTAATCTAGGTAGGCACCTTTAAATCTTTGTACTGGCATTCTTGAGTCTAGAAATTCCTAGACTTTAGGAATAAAAATGGAAATAATATTGTATAATTTCCAAGTAAACTCCTTTTAGTCATGAATATATGCATGCAAATACCTTCTAGAAGTCAGAATTGCCTTGCTAGACTGAGAGCAAGCTTAAATGCAATAACTCCTTCCAAATGGGAAACTTCCTCCAGTTAACAGATTCAAACTTCCTAACCATTGATGAAGTTCGGAGTAGAATACTATCATCTTCATGGATGCTAAGCCCCAGGCATAAGGGAATAACTAATTTGATTCTAAATGAAGCTGCATTCTCTCAGATTTATCAGTCCTTTGTAGCTAATGTATATTTTAAAATGAAAATTTTTACAGAGCAGATATCAAAGAGCTATGGAAGGTTAATTCTTATTTAAAGGAAAATGATCTCAATATTTTGTCTACGATATGTTCGTTAATAAGTTAAATACTGAATAGAATTTTTAGCGTTAGTACTTAACAATCAGTTTGTATAAGTACTATTCCTTTGAGGAGGTGGCATAAACCATTAATAGTCTGCCTTGAGCAAAATTCAAACAAATAAATTTCTTTTTCTTGTTAACTGATATAAAGGAATGATCAATGAGTACTTGTGCTACCTGGCTTTTGATCATGTGGGGAGAACACAGGAAGACACATATGAGAAGAATACTGTAGTTAAAAGGTTAAAAGTGTGGGTTCTGTAGCTTGACTGTCTGGATTTTGATTTTGACTTTCACTTACTGGCATTTGAACTTGGAAAAGTTACTTAAGCTCTGCGCACCTCAGTTTTTCTTCTGTAAACCGGGTGTAATAATAGCACACACTTAATGTGAATAATGCCTGGCACATAGTAGATGCTCAAAAAACGTTAGTTATTAATATTATGAGAAATGAAATGTGTGTATTTAATGTTCAAACACTGGAGATTTCTTTTTTTCTTAGTCACTATTTTAATTAGTTTGATGTTTGTATCCTAAAACCTTCCTAAAATTTTTAACAATGTTTAGGAATAACATTGAAGTTTATTTTTCCTGAGAATGTTATAATGTTCCTTGAAATAAATACCCTGGGTTATATTAACTTAGCTCAATATTGTGGTGGTACTTTTTATGTTGTATTACTTTAACAATATAGAAGGTTAGAGCTGGAAGCAAACTTAGAGGTCATTATTTAAAAGAGCGTGGGTCTAGACCCAGACAGATATTATAACCTTCTAAATATCACCATCAAGGAAGTAAAGGACCTGCAACAAGAACATAGGCCTTCTGAGACTTAAATCTGTGTTTTTCTTGTAAAACTACTCTCTCTTCTTCTCAGCTCTGAAATTGCATTTTTTAAAATAAAAGTGCACACATTTTTCTTCTTTATATATGTATTCTTTAGAAATGAGAAATGCTATTATGGTTGGAAAATAAATGTCAGGCTAATTTATATGTAGACAGCATTTTCCTAGTTTTTTGATTCTAAATAATCCTTATACTATTGAACAAATGGTTAGACATTTTTCACATCTCAGGATATAAGACCAATACTGTTAAATCTTTAATCATGCCCAGAGGCAATACATCAAAGGAATCAACTATTGTAATGATGATGACTTCAATTAACTATTTTGTAGTCCACTAATGCATTTCATTTAAGTATTCTAAGAACTTTCCAGGCATCATTACCATAATCTTCAGTATTCCTATTTGGTATTTATTTCAGTCCTGAACATAATAAATAGAAAAGCACAGTCCCTGCAGTCAGATAACTTTCATTTCTTAGTAGAACATACTGCAGAATAATATGTGTTGACAAAAGGAAATATTTGCACCAAAATTTTAGTACTGTAGATTAGTGACAGGTCTGTGTTGGCTCTTTACCAGAAAAGAAAGAGGAGGGAAAAACAAATGAGGGATTTTTATTTATTTTTTTTGGTTGTCAGAAAGCCAGACAACAGCTCCTGCTAAATATTAAAGCTGCTACAATCTCTAAATGAAGGTGAGATATGCACTTCCTTCACAAAATACATGTGAGAAAGATAACAAGTAGTATTCATGACCTTTAACTCTGGAGAGCTGAGACATTTACTAACAATAGGATCCTGGATCTTGCGATAGCCTCCTTATCCAAATTAATTCTCTTAAACCTAACCTCTACCTTATTCCACCAAGCATCTCCTTCTATAAAATAATTTCTCCTTTAACAGCTCTGTGTCTTTGTGAGTCTCAATATATGTTTGGGTTTAACAATAACTGTCAACTTATTTAAAGTGTATCTGGCAGTTCCTGGTAGGCAAAGTAAATGAGTGAGCATATGCATATACGCCTATTATTTTAAAACCTGGTGGTCTCCTTGACTAACTAACAGGTTTTCTTGACATGTGAAAACGCCACAGAAATTCATCTGCATTTGAACTTTGTCTTAAGTGAAAGAATCCTGCTTATCTTCCTGGGAATAGGAAAAAAAAAATGATGTTTATGCTCAGTTTCTAATACCTTAAGAATAATTCCAAAAGGGAAGAAAATGGAGTTTATCTACAAGCTACTGAAGGCAATGCTGTGACCACCTGTGTCTAGGATCTCTGTACTCATATCTGCACAAATGGTGACATTTCTGCAAATTTATAATGCATAGTACCTTTATATTTTCACCTCTGTCTGGAATGCAATGTATCTAAAGTATAGTTTAACTCCTTTCTCACAAACACATAAAAATAGATCCGAATGACATCTGTGTGAATCCTATAATTTTAAACAAATATTAGTTTGTTACTACAATTTCTGTCCCACTTAACAGGTAGAGACAAAAAGTATATAGAACTTAAATAACATACTATTTATAAAACCATGCATTAGAAAATATTTTTCTTTTTTGTTTATTTTAAAATTTCAGTTGATGAATCTGATCACTTAGTCAGAGAACAGTTTCTTTATTAATCCAAGTAAAACAGATTATCATCGATTAAAACCTTAATATTTCATTTTAAACGCATTCCTTATTGCCTGTCTCAGTGTGACATTTCCAAGAACTGCTGCTCCTAGCCTTCTAAACTGTGTGCATGCCCATCCCTCAGCTAATGATACGCCTCCCCTTGCTTCCCAGATAATTCTTTTTGTGTACCTAGATTGAGCTAAGCATGTCCATCCCTTTGGTGCTGTCCTGAGCCTCTACAGTTAACTTTTTTGTTTTTTTTTTTACCTTTATGCTGCTGTTGTTCTCATAAGCATTTAGGAAAAGTCATAGAAAAAAGGACATTAAGATACAGCGCTCCAGTGCAGCGGGAGCTATGGTGTGAAACCAGGTATCTGAGCAAGTTGCCAAATTGTGGATTCAAGAGCAGAAGAACAAAAAGCACTTTATATGTAACAGAATCTTGATCCTATGAGAGAGCAAAACAAGAATGCCATTTTTAGAGCCAGACTATGATAACAAATGTGAAAAGCCTGACTTCATTATCCCAAATCAGTTTTGTTAAGCTACAGATGTACAGGAATATAGTCAGTTCATTTGTTTTCAAACTGCTTTTCATATAGTTGTTCATAGTATTTACTTTTTTTTTTTAATTAATTAATTAATTTATTTATTTATTTATTTTTGGCTGTGTTGGGTCTTCGTTTCTGTGCGAGGGCTTTCTCTAGTTGTGGCAAGCGGGGGCCACTCTTCATCGCGGTGCGCGGGCCTCTCACTATTGCGGCCCCCCCTGTTGGGAGCACAGGCTCCAGACGCGCAGGCTCAGTAGTTGTGGCTCACGGGCCTAGCTGCTCCGCGGCATGTGGGATCCTCCCAGACCAGGGCTTGAACCCGTGTCCCCTGCACCGGCAGGCAGACCCTCAACCACTGCGCCACCAGGGAAGCCGCATAGTATTCTCTTATTATCTATTTTGATGGTTAGTAGTAATTGTTCAAAATATTTGCTTCAATGTGGTATATATATATATATACACAATATACACATACATACACAATGGAATATTATTCAGCCATTAAAAAAATGAAATAATGTCATTTGCAGCAACATGGATGGACCTAGAGATTGTCACACTAAGTGAAATAAGTCAGAGAAAGACAAATATCATATGATATCGCCTATATGTGGAATGTAAAAAAATGATATAAATGAACTTATTTACAAAAGAGAAATAGACTTACAGACATAGAAAACAAATTTATGGTTACGAAAGGGGAAAGGGGGTGGAGGGATAAATTAGAAGTTTGGAATTAACAGATACACACTACTATATATATAAAATAGATAACCAGCAACAACCTATTGTATAGCACAGGGAACTATATTCAATGTCTTGAAATAACCTATAATGGAAAAGAATCTGAAAAATCATATAAATATAAATATAAATAACAGAATCACTTTGCTGTACACCTGAAACTAACACAACACTGTAAATCAACTATATTTCAATAAAAAAATAAAATTTAAAAAAATTGCTTCAATTTTCTATCATTCTTCCTTATACAACCACTCCCTCTAGGAATGACTTCCTATATATATGCTAATGTTTATAGGAATGCTAATTCTATATATACTGTATTTCCTGGCCCATTTGACAACAGAGTTGGCCATGTGACTTACTTTGGTCAACTGAACATTAAAAGTATGACATGTGCCCAACAGTTTTCTTTTGTTTTGTTTTGGTTTGGTTTTTGTTTTGGCCACACCATACAGCTTGTGGGATCTTAGTTCCCTGACCAGGGATTGAACCCATGCCCTCAGCAATGAAAGTGTGGAGTCTTAACCACTGGACTGCCAGGGAATTCCCCCCAACAGTTTTAAGATAAGAGCTAGCATGTAATCAGCAAGCTCCAGAGCAAAGAGGATTTGGAACTGATAAACAGGTAAGCATGAGGAATTCAACCAGAAGAGATAATAATCCTTTGTTGTTGTAAACCAATGAGATTTGGTATTATTTGTTACTACAGCATAACTTAATCTCAGTTGACAAACACAATATCTGCTTTGTCCATAATTATGCCACTTTTTTATTTGTTCCTTCTCACTCATATTTTGTTGAACATCTAACCAGAAAATTGGCTTTTTCATTTTTTTCTTCAAAAAAACAATTTCACTTTTTCAATCTCTATTTTATCTCTGTTTCTTCTTTTGTAGATAGAGATTATCCCTGTTAATAGAAGGTACCTTTACTTTATCATCACTTTCTTCTACTTCCTTTGGGCATATTCTGTAGTTCTTTTCAAATTTCTTAATGTGGATCATTAGCTTATTTTGTTTTAATATTTCTGTTCTCTAATATATACTTTTTAAGGTATAAATTTCCCTTCTCATTACTATTTTGCTTCAGCCCACAAGTTTTAATGTACAATAGTTTTGTTTGGTTCAGTTTTACAGTCTTTGAAACGAGGAACTTAGAGATATGTTTTTAAAATTCAAAACAGATGTTGTTTTCTTTGCTTATATTATCCTTATTGACTTCTAATTTAATTGTATTGTTTGCAGAGTGTTCTGTATGATAATGATTTTGAACATTTTTAGACTGTTTTAGCGCCAACTTTACAGTCAGTTTTTATAAATGTCCCTTGTGTGCTGTAGAATAATTTTTTTCTTATTGTTAGGTGCAAGGTTCTATATACGTTCAACAAATCATACTTGTTGATTACATTATTCAAATATGTCTTACTTTCCTAAATTTTTTCACCTTAATTTTTTCACTAATGAAAGGATTCTGTTAAAGTTTTCAACTAAAATGATGAATTTGCCCATTTCAAGGAAGTCTCTTGCATATCATTATAGATTACAAGGCAATTTTATTAAGAATACAAGTTCAGAATTGTTATACCTTCTCGATGAATTGAATCTTTAATCATTTTATAATGTCCTTAATGTTGCTTTTTCTTGATGTTATTTTGTATAATATTAACAGTGTCAATATCAGCTTTATTTTGGTTAATATTTTCTTGGTATATATCTTCTATTTTTTTTCTTTCCGTGTTTTCTTTTTCTTTTTTTTTTTTAGTTTTAGGAAAGTCTCTTATAAACATCACACCCCTAATTTTCAGAAGTCCAATTTGACAATTTCTTGCTTCTAAATGAAGAGTCTGTCTGAGGCTAGTTGCCTATTGAAATCTGCTTCTGTTTTTCTCTATTTTTCCATTTTCACTGTGTTTCTACTGACTTTCTAGCCTTTGAGAAAAGTTTTATTTTTTGTACATTTGTACCTTGTATTCTATTTCTTTCTGTTCCTTTGGAAGCTGAACTTTACATTTCTTTTCTTCTAGAGGTTATTATTTGGAAATTATACTTTCTAAAGTGTAGCATATATACTTGAACACCATTCCAAAAAATATAAGGACCTTAGAACACTCTAACTTATATTAATTCCTTATGAAATTTCATGCCATTTTTGGCCAAGAGTTTTTTTATTTTTAACAAACAAAAAGATATTGTAATAACTATTGTTTATACAAACAAGGTATGGTTAGATTTAACTGTATTTATTAATTTTTTTTCTCACTGATAGTATCGTTTTCCTTCTTCCTAAAGTATATTTTTTAAAACTCTCTTTAATTTAGGTCTGTTTTTGGTATAGTATCACTTTTCTTGATCTGAAGATGTTTTATTTTACTCACATTCTTGCAAGGTTTTATTTTTTTCCCCATAAAGATTAATTATTGTTTTTTTTTAAAGGCGTTCTCTTTCTCTGGCTTTAAGATATTCTTTTAGACATTCCTGTGTCTAGTTATATTTTGACTCATCTGTGTGTGGGCTTCTTTTACTCATTATATTTGATATATATTGTGTTTCTTGTTACCTGTGAATTTAGGCGTTTCATCAGTTCTGAATAATTTCATTCTTTATTTCTCAAATAATTCTTCTCTTTCAAGTTTCTCCATTTTTGTATATGTGTTTAGAACTTATTTTCTATACCTTTAAATCACTTTTAAAAATAGCTTTCTTTGTCTCTCTAAGTCCACTTCGAGTAAATTCTTTAGAATTTTCTTTCAATTGAATCATTCTCTTTCAACTATATCAACCATTGCTATTTAATTCATATTTTAAGTATTTTTTCAACATTTGTATTTTTTATTTAAGAATATTTTGTTCTTTTTCAAATATGCTTATTGACTGCTCACTTGTTATTCTAATTTTCTGTTCTTAAACATCCACTCATAGGAATGTATATACACACATTTCAGATAACTTTAATATCCAAAGTACTGAGTAGTCTAAAATCCATCCTTTTTTGGGCTAATTCTCATTAATGATATTTTGCTTGACTGTATATTAGTTGATTCTTGATTTTGCGCTCATATATAATTTGATCACAAACTGGGAAATGTGGAGGCCTAAATTGATGAGATTTTTTTCCACAGGAGATTCGCTCTTGCTTCCCTGTGATTTAGAGTCCAATGTGATATTTGATATGTGGCTCCTCTCCTTGATGCCAGGAACACGCTTAGAGCAACCCTTCCTTTTACATGTGCTCATAGCTCAATACTGGTTGAGATCACTTCTTATGATTTCTCCTCTTTCCTGTGAGTCTCAAATACCAATTTGTGCATAATCTGCAGTATGAGGATCCCTTTGTGTATCTGGCCACAAATGTTATATTTTTCTATCTTCAAAATTTTCTTTTAATCAAGGGGTTGATACATTGAAATTCTGAAAGCTGTTTAAATTAATCTACATAGCGTTAAAGCTAATTATTTGAATGTATTTTAATTAGTGGATATTTATGTATATATTTTCATAAAGTCATATGGCCAATTTATTAAATAAGATATCATGCATGTATGGGTAGGGGTAAAAACTTTAGAATACTAGTTCTTTCTTTAAACCATATTATATTATACAATTTAAATTCTGAGACCATGAAGTTAGGAACTTTCTTTGCTTTCAACTAATATATAAACATGATTTAAATTGATTTATTTGTTGTTTTAATGAAATAAGGTACCACATTAATAACTAATGCTTTGAAGATTATTTATATAACAGAGAAGTCTGCCATCATAAATCACCTTGGTGAATACAACAATTTTTTATTGGAAGTCATCAGAGTCAGCACAAAAATCAATTAAAATCAAATCAAACTGTAGGTGCACACATTTCAAGACTTTAATGAGATTAATATACTTACATTAGGTTTACTCTTAATACTTAATTTGAATCTTTAAATAGTGTGCAGATAAAGTTGAATATATAATTTCTATTCATATTTTTACCCAAAATACGTGTATTATGGAATATAGATATGATTTGCAAAGATGCCTTAATATGTAATGTCATATACATTCATTTCTACACCTAAAAGGTCAAAGCTAATTTGATAGTTTAGAGTGTTTTATAGTCTCTTTAAAATCAAATAGAAACTACAAATTGTATCACATAAAATTGAGAGTGCCTCTATTCAAGGTCAAACAAAAGTCACGTTTATTAATAAATAGATGAACAAATAGTAAATTAATTCTGATTGTTCCTTTATGGGAACACTCTGTATCCTATAAATATGCATTCAGGGCATCCTGATCATACAATGATATTATAAAATCTCACTAAATATTTATTGCTTTCTATATCTCTTAACGATTTGATTGTCAAAGTATTGTATTAAAAATCATTACAATATTTCATTCTTTGTATCTCTGTAATGAGATGAAAATCTCTACCGAACAGTTTCCAGAGTAAAAACTATATTGATAAATTATGTTTCTATCCCCAAAATTAAGCCCACAACTAATCTACTTGAATTTTTTAATATAATATTTATTTTAGGTAATAATGTATCTTTATATTTAAAGTTTTAAGAGTACCATTTTTCTCCTATCAAAATTTTGTTTAGCCCTAGCAGAAATAAGAAAGGTACCATCTCTTGAATCTAGAAGGAAAACACCCCATCAACAACTATGTGCCAGGGAATATACCACATATGTTACATGCATTAGGGCATTTAATGTCATTTAACAACTAACCCTAAGAGGTAGGTACTAGTATTATGGCCAGTTTACATAGGAAAGAGATATGGCAAATTGACTCTTCAACCTCTCTTTATCCCTTTATTTTAGCTTGAATCCCTATAAACTCAAGCGTGGAAATATAAAATATACATTGTAAAGATCTCCTTACATTAGACTTTGCATGTAACCCAGCTTATACCAAGCACACATAGCCTTGTGAGTCATGGAAGTTAAAAGTGACCCCTTTAAAGTGGCAACTGCATAGCTCTCTTGAAATCTTTGAGCAAGGTGTTTTGTTTTCCTTCTGGAAAAGCTATATTAGTGGCTCTAGTGTCCAAAGAGTCCCTGCATTCAATGTTGCCAAGTATCCACAATGGCTGCTTCCTGATTTAAAGCTTTCTTGGTTGTGAAAGATGTAGCATGGTTCTTAGCTCAGCAGAACTGTCAGTTCCCTTGCCAAGCCAGCTTTACAGTATGTCTTGGGAGCCTTTCCTGATTGGTCAAACTAAGTTCTCCGGTTCTTGCACACTTCTGTATAACACTTAATCCCTAAAATGGATTGCTTTCTTCTTAAATCTTGAATGGATTAAGTTTTATGCAACTATACTCTGGTCTGTAAATCAGAGAAGGAAACTGAGACAATTAAAATGCCAAGTAATATTCGTAACATGCTTAAAGCTAGTTATAGAGCCAGAATTTGAATCCAATTGGTGTGGGAAGAGAGCCCTAAATCCTAACTTATACAGCTTTTGCCAGTAAATCAAGTATTGAGAATATCAAAGACAGACAGGTGACATGCTATTAGAAAGAGGCATTTTGGGAAATTTAATGAAAAACTGAATAATGTTTGTACTTCAGTGAAATGCAGCATCTTATAAATTATCCCCATATAATTCTGGGAAATTAAAAACATATAAAATGCATTCGAAAAGAATGAATGAGTAAACTTAACCCTATTTGAAATCAGTGGTACCCAATATATAGTTTTTTGAGTTATTCAACTTTATTATAAATTATCATACTGAATTAAAACAGAGAAATTTATTCAATGCATTGCTTAGAAGTAATCCAAAAGAAAGCAGGAAAACAAGACTAGAAAAACAAAATGCAAAGGGAATAATGAGAAAATAATTTTTTTAAAGTGGTAATTATACACCCAAACATATCAATAAATACATTAAACATTAATAGAGTAAACATTTCAATTAAAAGTCAGAGATTCCTAGAATATAAAAATGTAAGACTCAATTATGTTATCCTCAGAATATGGACTTTAAATATTCACCTACAGATCGGTTGAATGTAAATAGATGGCAAAAGACTTTCCATAAGCATGGAAATCATGAAAAAGCAGGAGTGGCAATATTAATATGACATAATATAGACTTCAAGAGAAAGATTATCACCAAAAAAAAAGAGGGATAATTCTTTAGGAAGATAGAATAATTGTAACATTATTTTTTATAATAACAGACTTTCAAACTGCATGAAATAAGAATTCACAGAGTTAAAGGGAGTAATAGACAATTCAAAAATTATATTAGAAGGGCTTCCCTGGTGGCGCAGTGGTTGAGAATCTGCCTGCCAATGCAGGGGACACGCGTTGGAGCCCTGGTCTGGGAAGATCCCACATGCCACGGAGCAACTAGGCCCGTGAGCCACAATTACTGAGCCTGCGCGTCTGGAGCCTGTGCTCCGAAACAAGAGAAGCCGCGATAGTGAGAGGCCCGCGCACCGCGATGAAGAGTGGCCCCCACTCGCCGCAAATAGAGAAAGCTCTCACACAGAAACGAAGACCCAACACAGCCATAAATAAATAAATAATTACTTTAAAAAAATTATATTAGAAAAATGTAAAACTCCTTTCTCAACATTTGAAAAAACAACTAGACAAAAGAATATAAATAAATAAAACAATGATAGAGACACAGGTAATCTGAACAACACTACCAACCACTTTGACCAATTGGTAATTATATAACAGTACACTCTATGAATGCAAAATGGGCATTCTCTACAAGTACTTGCCCATAAAACAAGTCTCAGTGCATTTTAAATTACTGAGGTATCATCTCAGATCAAAATAAACTTAAAAAGAAACCAGTGACTTTTTTTTCCAGGTGTCTTATTTTGTGAAATTTGTATTTAAGACGTAAACCCCCAAAGTCTTTACTAAATGTGTAAGGTTGAGTAAGAATAATAATAGTGTTTTCTTCTTAATTCAAACACAAATGTAGAACTTTGGTTCTTAATTCACAATATCAAATTCTGACTGGAGGGTAATAAGTCACAATATGTTATGAAGTAGAAAAACGTTCACATGTTTGAGATTTACCCTTCAGTGAAGAAAATGTATCTTTAAACCTTAGGAAATTTCAAAACTTTTAAAACTTTTATTTAAAGCATTGAAAAAAACAATATTTTGTGAGTAGAAAATTTTTCTTACTTTTTTATTTTGAGAAAATTATAGATTAGTATGAAGTTGTGGCAATAGTACAGAGAGGTCCCATGTATATGTACCCCAAAATTTCTCTCACTGGTTACATCTTACATAACCATAGTACATCAAAACCAGGAAATTGGCATTGGTGAAATGTGTGTGTATATGGTTTTATGCAATTTTATCACATGTGTACATAAATATTCAGGATATTCCTATATTATGAGACACAGATCTATTTCATCACCTCAAAAATCTTTTATGCTCCTCGTGTATAGTCACACCCATCCCATTCCAACCCACCATACCTAACCGTTGGCAATCATGAATCTGTTTTCATCCCTATACAGTATGTGAACTTTGCAGATTGGCCTTAAGTGAACCAACTGAGCATTATAACTTTGAGATCTATATAAGCTGTTGTATGTTCTAATAGTTTGTTCCTTTTTATTGCTAAATAGCATTCCATGGTCTGGTTTCTCTACTCTCTTCCACTGATCTACACGTCAACCCTTTTGATAATACCGAAGAGTATTGATTATCGTAGCCATTTAATAAGTCTTAAAATTAGGTTTGTTGATTAATTCTGCTTTTTTCTCTTTCAAAATTGTTTTAGCCTTTTTAGTTCCTTTGCATTTTCTTGTAAATTTAGAATAAGCTTGCCTGTATATACAAATATTCTGAGATTTTAATTGGAATTCTGTTAAAATACATCATTTTGGGGAGAACTACCTTTACTGTTGAATCTTCCATTTCATTTGTTAACAAATTTATGTATACAGAATTGTATTACCTTATTTTCCTTTAGATGTCTTCAAGGTGTGTAAAGATGTTCCCTGTTTCAGTATTGCACCTAGCATGAATTTCTTTTGGTTTACCTTGCTTTGGATTCCCTCAACTTCTTCAATCTGTAAGTTTATGTCTTTTGTCAAATTTGGCAAATTTCTAGCCATTTTTACGTCAAATATTTTATGAGCCTTACACTCTTACTCTTCTCCTTCTGGAACTTAGTTGACACAAATGTTAGATCTTTTGCTATAGTCTCACAGGTCCCTAAAGTTTTGTTCATTTATTTTCAGGCTGCTTCCTTTCTGTTGTTAAGACTGTATGATTTTTAATGCTGTGCTTTCAAGTTTAATGATTCTTCTATCATCTCATTCTGCTGTTGAGTCCATCCTATGAATTTTTTATTTTCGTTATTGTCCTTTTTAATTTTAAATTTCTACTAGGTTCTTAGTTATATTTTTTCCAGAAACATTCTATTTCATTATTGAGACTTTATTTTTAAATTTGTTTTAAGTGTATCTAAATTTGCTAGATGAACTGTTTTCATGATGGCTGCTTTAATGTCCAACATCTCTGTTATCTCATTGTTGTCTATTATCTTTCACCATTCAAGTTGAGGTTTTCTTGTTCTTGCTAAGATGAGTGTTTTTCAATCATATCCTGGATATTTTGGGTACTATGTTATGAGACTCTGCATCATATTTAAATCTTCTGTCTTAGCAGGCCTTTACTGGCACCACACTGGTAGGGTAAAGAAGATGGTGCTTCATTACTACTTTGTGGGAATAAAAGTCAAGGGTCCCCTATCAGAGACGCTGAAATGTCCTCTGACATGTCAACAGAGGACATTTCAGTGGGTTGGGAGGGTGCCTCAGTAGTGCCGGGTGGCGGTGGAAGAGGGCAGCTTGTTACTGCTTCCATATGGCTTCCACGGCATTGTGTGGGGCTGCCTCTTTCCTGCCTGACGGAAATAAAGTCCCAAGTCCCCAGTTGGGTTTATCTGACTTTTATCATCACCCCAGTAAGGAGAGGAGTAAGGGCCTTTGCTGAAGGGTGTAAACGTGGAGTCACTGGTTTATCCGAGGCTGAAGTAGGATGCTTATTGTCCAAAAGGTTTGTGTCTTGCTAATCTGCCCTCTTCCTAGTCCTTTTCTAGGGAAGGAAGTATTTTCTTTTTTAAAATTTATTTTTAATTTTTGAAAATTTTTTTTTATTGTGGTAAGACCATTTAGCATGAGATCTATCCTCTTAACAAATTTCAAAGGCTTCTTATGTTTGCTCTCTACATGATAGTCAGGGTTATTATCTGTACTTAGCAAGAGGAATAGAGAGAAATGCATCTAGTTCACCTTGTCTCAGAATCAGAACCCCTCTAGGACCCTTTAAACTGGTATCCCTGTCTCCTTCTCTTGCTCTTCCATCTAAAAGGGAGATTTAAATTCATTAAAGCATAAAAACAAGCTACAAGTAAATCAATTAAAAAATAGAATAGGGCAGAACAACAATTCTAATTAATTGTTCTACCTGAAAAATATATTTATATGTTATAAACATATATATATACACACACACACACATACATACACACACATATTTTTAATGTTCTCACTTTGCAGGTTGGTTTGATCTACCTTCACCTTTTAAGGCATTATCCCAGTGTTCAGTTGTTACTTTCTTTTATTTCACTGTCCTCTTTTGCATAGCATGGTCTTGATAAAGATTTTTATGTTTTCTGCATTTATAATATTCAAGCGTCTCTTCCACAATAAACAGTAATTTTATTCAGCCTTTGACTGACTGAGATAGAACTGACTTTGGGTTATTTGAGAATTATTTTCATTTTTTCTTCCATTTCAGACTCAAGCCTAAAATATTTATCATTGTATATTTCCAAATCACTGATACATCACTATCTTCATTGAATAGTTTTATAGTGAATTGTACAAGTAAATATTTCTTTTTGCTCATTTAACTTGAGATCTGGGAATAATTTAGGCAAAAGAAAACAAAACTCATATCAAAATATCACATTTCTGTGTCTCAGTGTCTCAATCAGCAATATGGCAAAAACTAGATGCATACTAAATCACTGGGTTATGTACATAATAATGAACTATTTCTAGAGTTATTGTATCTAAATGGAAGAAGGGAGTTATGAAAACAGAAACTCTCAATTTCACTTTTTAATAACAAATACAACTGTAATAATATAATGCTTTGGTAATCAATCTTTCAGGAGAGCATGAAAATTCAATAAGAAAGCATTTTGTTTGTTCAAAAAGACATTAAAACTATGATCAAAACCTGTAATTATAAAACTGTAGATTATAGCTACAGTTTACTGGCCACCTACAATACAGTTTTCACTTAACAGTATAATTTAGTTTTTACCAAAACCCTTGGCAGTACGTATTAACTATGATTTGCTTATGGAACAAATGAAGCTTAGGGACTTTAAATAATTTTTCCACTGTTACAGTTAATAAATACAAGATCCAACTCAGGCTTATCTGTCCAGACTTACTGTACAATGCAAACATACCTTCTAACATTATTAACTGCCACCTTACAATAGGCCACATTAGTTATTTTAAGATCATTTGATTTAGTGAATAACATTTAATTAAAGGCAAACAATAAAGTATTTCTTTAGTTTTGCCAGGTCTTTCCCCTTCTTTCCTTCTTTCCTTTCCTTTTTTTTTTTTTTTTTTGAGAAAATGATATGTACAATATAGTTTTCAAAATGAAGGATAAGTAGTATTCTTCTCGCGAAGGACGATGCTTCACAAAGATAGAAGAGTGAATAAGCAAATCTTTCTGAAGTCCTGCTGCTTTCTTGAAGGCAGATTTATCATGAAGTGCAGATAAGATTTTTTTAAATGCTTCTATGGAAATTCATATGAAAGACAGCTGAGCACCTTTTAGAATAGAGAGTGCCAGAGTCTGACATATAGGAATAATGTGAGCAACATCCTCTGCTATTACTGTCTTAACTAAGTATATCAAGATTTTTTAAATATCAGATGTTTATTTCAGATATTGTTTTTCAAAAGATGTAAGAGACATAATTCTATCCTTTGAACAAAATAGAAATTTCGTACACTTTTCCCCAAGCATCAAGGTATAAAAGCTACTGTTTATGTTCTTCTGTCTTCCTTCCCATACTGACCGATAGGGAGAATGGTTTTCCATCTGTCTAGGTCCTATGAATTATTATTATGCTTCTTTTTTAAGAAGTATGAGATAACTCATCTTAGGGAAAATGAAAAACTGTCTGTGTCCTCTGTGCAAAAAACTTGAAGACACTGAATTTATGACGCCTGGGAGAAGACTCAAGCAGAACAAATTTATGTTCGGGGTTAGTCTTCCTTTGAGAATTTATGACAACCCACCACCTCCAAATTCCAGAGGGGAAAAAAAAATTATGTTCAATTCAAATTTTATATTTAAAATTTTTGATTTAGTGAAAAAATATTTTATATTTTTTGCTACAAACAAAAATAATCTTTTAAGTAATATAATACTTGAAATATTTCTTAATTGAAGAGTGGTGTCCAATGATTGAGAAATATAACAGAGGGGAAAAAAAGCCATTTGATATAGAATGATTATAAATCACAACTGAAAATTCTTGTAAAACCCTAAATAAATTCAATATTATGTATTAGAGTTTTGTCATGATTCTATTATTACTAATAGTAATAATAGTAGCTAACAATTATTGTGTGCTTACTATATGCATTTAACTAAGTGCTTTACACCAATTATCCCACTTATTTCTTATTTGGTAGAAGTTTTAAATATTTTTATTATGTATATGATAAAATTGGGGATTATAAATCACATAACTCATCAATTGGAAAGAGACTCAAGATTTGAACACAGCTGCATTATCTCCAAAACTTACAGTCTAAGCCACTGCTGGACACTCCTTCTAAATGGTGCTGAGGCCAGTAGAGATATGCCCACATTGTAAAGACAAATATCCATTTTTATACAATTTTCTTAACTCCATTTCCACTGATTTGCATTTTTCAGATATCATTCATGAACTCTGACTGACATGAGAATAAATAATGCTGCTGCTTTCAGTTGACAACTGATATAGTCTCTTGGCATTTTCAGTCTGAATTGGAGGAAAGTGTAATTTCTCAAACTTCTCATGGGAGTTTAAACATGTAGTCTTGGGAAGAAAACAGAAAGTACTTCCACTGGTTATATAAAATGTCAAACAATGATATTTATTATTGATATTTTCAGAGGTCAGTGGATATCACTATGATACAGCAACAAGAAAGAAATGCAAATACCTGTGTCCAAAATATATGGAATAAGCTAATTCTTTCTTTAGAAGATATCTAAAGCGGGCTTTATCTTTTGCCTCTAACTGCAACATAGCATTATACAATGTTGTTAACTAGAATGTTCATGGCTCTGTCCTGTAAAATACTTTTATTTCGTGATTCAAGTCATCACACTCTCACAATAAAACTAAATATTATTTCTGACAAATAAGTTACTTAACAGAAAACAATTCATAATTTTTGAAGCATTCTGATTTTTGTTGTCTTCACGTGTTTTCTTGGGAAAATGAAAAAGATTTTATCAAGCACCACTAATCACATGCTGTTTCAAATTGGAATACTTATTGGCATCTCTTGACTGAAACAAAAGTGACTTGACCCAAGAAAATAAACTAGCAAGTAACATTGCATCACTAGATGTCTCTTTTCAAAGGTGTAGCTTCCAATTGCATGTTGTTTACAAAGTATTGTAGAGAAACCAAAGGAACTCAGAAAATTTTCTATTCATTTCATATATGCAGAGAAATGTTCAGCCATGGAGGATTTCATCAATATTTCATTTGCAGATTCAAGAATTTAGAACACAATTAAAAGGATCATACACCAAGATCAAGTGGGGTTTATCCCAGGAATGCAAGGATTCTTCAATATATGCAAATCAATCAACGTGATACATCATATTAACAAACGGAAGGAGAAAAACCATATGATCATCTCAATAGATGCAGAGAAAGCTTTCGACAAAATTCAACACCCATTTATGATAAAAGCCCTGCAGAAAGTAGGGAACTTTCCTCAACATAATAAAGGCCATATATGACAAACCCACAGCCAACATTGTCCTCAATGGTGAAAAACCGAAACCATTTCCACTAAGATCAGGAACAAGACAAGGTTGCCCATTCTCACCACTATTATTCAACATAGTTTTGGAAGTGTTAGCCACAGCAATCAGAGAAGACAAAGAAATTAAAGGAATGCAAATTGGAAAAGAAGAAGTAAAGCTGTCACTGTTTGCAGATGACATGATACTATACATAGAGAATCCTAAAGATGCTACCAGAAAACTACTAGAGCTAATCAATGAATTTGGTAAAGTAGCAGGATACAAAATTAATGCACAGAAATCTCTTGCATTCCTATATACTAATGATGAAAAATCTGAAAGTGAAATTAAGAAAACACTCCCGTTTACCATTGCAACAAAAAGAATAAAATATCTAGGAATAAACCTACCTAAGGAGACAAAAGACCTGTATGCAGAAAATTATAGGACACTGATGAAAGAAACTAAAGATGATACAAATGGATGGAGAGATATACCATGTTCTTGGATTGGAAGAATCAACATTGTGAAAATGACTCTACTACCCAAAGCAATCTACAGAGTCAATGCAATCCCTATCAAACTACCACTGGCATTTTTCACAGAACTAGAACAAAAAATTTCACAATTTGTATGGAAACACAAAAGACCCCGAATAGCCAAAGCAATCTTGAGAACGAAAAATGGAGCTGGAGGAATCAGGCTCCCTGACTTCAGACAATATTACAAAGCTACAGTAATCAAGACAGTTTGGTACTGGCACAAAAACAGAACTATAGATCAATGGAACAGGATAGAAAGCCCAGACATAAACCCACACACATATGGTCACCTTATCTTTGATAAAGGAGGCAAGCATATACAGTGGGGAAAAGACAGCCTCTTCAATAAGTGGTGCTGGGAAAATTGGACAGGTACATGTAAAAGTATGAAATTAGAACACTCCCTGACACCATACACAAATATAAACTCAAAATGGATTAAAGAGCTAAGTGTAAGGCCAGACACTATCAAAGTCTTAGAAGAAAACATAGGCAGAACACTCTATGACATAAATCACAGCAAGATCCTTTTTGACCCAGCTCCTAGAGAAATGGAAATAAAAACACAAATAAACAAATGGGACCTAATGAAACTTAAAAGCTTTTGCACAGCAAAGGAAACCATAAACAAGATGAAAAGACAACCCTCAGAATGGGAGAAAATATTTGCAAATGAAGCAACTGACAAAGGATTAATCTCCAAGATTTACAAGCAGCTCATGCAGCTCAATATCAAAAAAACAAACAACCCAATCCAAAAATGGGCAGAAGACCTAAATAGACATTTCTCCAAAGAAGATATACAGATGGCCAACAGACACATGAAAGAATGCTCAACATCATTAATCATTAGAGAAATGCAAATCAAAACTACAATGAGGTATCATCTCACACTGGTCAGAATGGCCATCATCAAAAAATCTAGAAACAATAAATGCTGGAGAGGGTGTGGAGAAAAGGGAACCCTCTTGCACTGTTGGTGGGAATGTAAATTGATACAGCCACTATGGAGAACAGTATGGAGGTTCCTTAAAAAACTAAAAATAGAACTACCATACGACCCAGCAATCCCACGACTGGGCATATACCCTGAGAAAACCATAATTCAAAAAGAGTCATGTACCAAAATGTTCATTGCAGCTCTATTTACAATAGCCAGGACATGGAAGCAACCTAAGTGTCCATCATCGGATGAATGGATAAAGAAGATGTGGCACATATATACAATGGAATATTACTCAGCCATAAAAAGAAATGAAATGGAGGTATTTGTAACGAGGTGGATGGAGTTAGAGTCTGTCATACAGAGTGAAGTAAGTCAGAAAGAGAAAAACAAATACAGTATGCTAACACATATATATGGAATCTAAGGGAAAAAAAAAGGCCATGAAGAACCCAGTGGCAAGACGGGAATAAAGACACAGACCTACTAGAGAATGGACTTGAGGATATGGGGAGGGGGAAGGGTAAGCTGTGACAAAGTGAGAGAGTGTCATGGACATATATACACTACCAAATGTAAAATAGATAGCTAGTGGGAAGCAGCCGCATAGCACATGGAGATCAGTTCGGTGCTTTGTGACCACCTAGAGGGGTGGGATAGGGAGGGTGAGAGGGAGGGAGATGCAAGAGGGAGGAGATATGAAGATATGGGAACATATGTATATGTGTAACTGAGTCACTTTGTTATAAAGCAGAAACTAACACACCATTGTAAAGCAATTATACTTCAATAAAGATGTTTAAAAAAAAAAAAAAAGAATTTAGAACACAGATTCTGCAAGGTGAAGTTCACATGGAGAACATCTATTACCATGAAGCCCAGGTGCTCTCAGTGCAGCTGAAAACACCTGGCAGCTGATGGTCATGATATCCTGGTAAAGTGGGGTACCTGAACTGTATTCTGAAGGACAAGAGAGTGATGGCTCAAGGCACTGCAGCATTTCCACCATTACTCATAAATTGTTCTAGCAGTTTTAGCAAATTTTCAAATGCAAGTAACTAATATAGTGTCTGCACCATTTCCTCACAAAGGTTTTGCGAAAGTTGTTGAGACTAACGTATTTGTAAAGGTAGAATAATTATGCCTCATGCTCCTATAAATGCAGTGATTCCATGCCTTTAGAACAATCTGACTTCAGGAAACTATCAATGAATTTCCTGCTCTATTTTCTAAGTAAAACGAAGTGTTTAAGGTGAATTCAGTGTCTTTTGATTTGTGTTCATATCTTTGTACTATAAAACTAGAAATGCATCCTTTGTTTAAAGGAGGGAAATGAAAATGTTGACTTCCATTCAATCAAATACCTCTCTATATATATCAATACATCTATATCCACATATCTATATCTATACATATAGATAGATAAATGACTATATATATATATATATATATATATATATATGCACGAGAACATAAACTAAGCAGTAGTTTTGCATACAAAATAAACTAGTGAGTGATGTTCCATCTCTCAATGGGCTTAATAAAAAAGGCTAGGTAAGACTGTGAAAACTATGATTACTCTGAGAGGTGAACTTAATCAGTGCTAATGTTTACTGGCTGGATTCCTCAATATTCTTCCTGAACACAGCGTCTCTGTAAACCTCAACCCTTTCTAACCTTATCAGTCATTGACGATGCTGCTTATGCTAGAATAAACAATCATTTCTTATCCAAGACCATTGAAACCCTTTCGTTTGGAAATTTTGGAGATCCTGTAATTTTATATCCTCATGTGAAGGGATTCCCTCAAAGTTGTCATGTTTTTCATCATTTAGTACATCCATTCTTTTAGTAGGCTTTTCGTAGATATATATTACCTGTTACCAACCAAGAAAGTAGTAGAGGCAGCCAAAATATTGAGTAAGATGCATATCCACTCTCAGAGAAATTTCAGTCTAGTGCACATATAGCACTGATTTCAGTATCAGACAGAACCTAATTACAATATTTGCCCCAACACTTACTTAAATATATGTCATAGAGATGTTAAGAGAAATTATATAATATTTGTGATCCTCATTGCACAGTAAGGTGCAAAATAAGCAGTCAATAATTAGGATTCTACAATATAACATTCAATAATAGAATTCAAATTATGTCACTAAAAGAACAACCTCAAATATTCGTTAGATATTTTTCTGATGAATTATACAACAAATATTCTAACTATTTCTTTGTCTGTAGCTATGTTGTCCTCATCTTTGAAAAAAATCACAGAAACCAAGTGAATTCTAACTATTTCTTTGTCTGTAGCTATTTTGTCCTCATCTTTGAAAAAAATCGCAGAAGCCAAGTGAATAATAATTTTCTTCTAACCACAAAAGTTGTCCAAGTTGAATTAATATGTATTTTCAAATCTATTTGTTTAACACATATTTGGCTTTGTGAAAAGACATCTCTTTACAAGTTAAAATTATGCTAAAAAAGGAAGCGTATTATATATTTGTGTAATTTTTTAGGTAAACTTAAAAAATAAACATAAAAGTGCACTCATCATCAGAGTTTAGCTTTACAAATTTTCAGGAAGTAAATCGACTCATGTAACCAGCACTCAGACCAAGAAAGAGAACACGGTTAGCAATACACCCTTGCACAGTTTTGTGCCCTTTTTGAACTATGTATAAATAGAATCATGCAGGGTATATGCTTTTGTGTCTGGCTTCTTTCATTTGATATTATATATCTAGCAGTAATTATTCATTATCATTATTATGTAATATTTTATTGCATGGATATAGCACAGTTTATCTATTCTAATGTTGATGGACATTTGGTTGATTCCAGATTTTGATTCTTATGAATTGTGCTGCTGTGAACATTCTTTTACGTGTTTTTACTGAAAATATGGCTGCATATCTGTTCAAAACAAAATGTACTCTTCTGAGTTTGTCTCAATATTATGCTTGTGAAATCCATCACATCGCTGTTTATAGTGGTAGAGCATTCATTCTCTGTAATGTCAGAGTACTGTGTTTTGATATGTGTTTTTCTTGCTGGTTTCCCCGTGGTTGAACATTTTTCTGATTTAGGCTGAATTTGCCTAGAATGAGGTTTGCTCCAGAGAATGTCTGTTAATAGCCTACTTATTCTTTGCCTCTTTACTGCAACCCAGAAACAGCTCCCTTAGTCAGTTTAACACTTGGCAATCAATGCTTAAAGGCCCAGAACAAAGAACTATTACTGCTTTCATTATGTGAAAACCTGAGAAAATACCCTATACAAAGAGTTAAAATTCTTTTAGCATTTTTTAATTAAGTAGCCATTGACTTTATGGTTATTTTATTAGCTTTTCTTTTTAGAATCCTTTATAATTAAGCAAAGTCAATGCCTAATTTACTAAAACCTTCACTTCTTAGTGCTCTTTTAGCTCACACTTGGATTATCTTCTTGTGTTTCTAGAAACTTAGAAAGTTATGGGAAGAATAAACTTTGATTAGACTTATTCAAAATTAAAGTTCATGTAAAACTGGGGAAAGAATGACTCAGTTGCATCAATCCTATCTGGTGGCTCCGCGGTTCTCACCAGCAAGTTTCATGCTGGATGGTTCTTTAGACATTGTTTACTCTATTTTAAATGATCAAGTCATTTATATTTTATCTTATTTTGATTTTAAGTTTCTGATACTATGTAAAGCTGTATTTTCTTCTTCTCTTAAATAAAATTTTATTACTTAAGTAAAATTTTACTCCTCAAGTACTATATTTATTTTGAATTTTAGTTTTTTCTACTATTAACACATAATTTCAACATTTCTTAGAGATGTTTGCCAATAGTGGTGTTAAAAGTAAGTGTTTAATGAACAGTATTTGTAGTATGGAATTCTCAAAAACACATAGGTATCTTATGGCAAGATATCTTAAGTTATCCTCAACGATTTTTTAGAATAGGTTGAAAACACAAACTATAGCAGTTGCCTTATGTTGTTATCTATTGCATTTTATCCCCAAATTATTTTTGGAACAACAATTGTTGACATGGTGGATTAGCATATTTTAATTCTGGGAGGGAAGACAGTAGGAAGGGCATTTGGGAATAATGAGTTAACAATTAACTATTCTTGAGGATATTATATGAACTGTCAAAGAAAAATTGCACCAGCTAGAGTTTAACAGTCAAGGAAGACTTTATTCAAGACTATTGCAATAGAGGTCAAGACTATTGTAATGGGGAGAGAGGCCATACTCAACTTCACTGAAACCAAAGGCAAGAGGATTTTTAAAGAATCGGGTGAGCTAATGTAAAAGTACTGGAGGACATTAGGGATGGAGTTTGGTCCATGTGATTAGGTCATCAGTGTTTGCTAATTGGCTTAACAAAGTTAGGGTCCTACCCTCCACACAGAGACTGGAAGATAGGGGCCCTATCTTCTTGATGATTACATTTCAAAGGGATGACTTCCAGATCCTTTATAAAGATATCCTTAGGTTGTAGAAGATTTACATCTCATGGAACAGAGGAAGAATTTTCAATGGCAAGTTTTCTAAAGTAAACGCTCTAAGAAAAGGGAGGTCTCGGGGACCACAATCAGGAAAAAACCTACCTAAAGTTTATTCAAGTAGAGGGTATGTTAGGGACCTCTTGGTCAATACATAAAATTTGTTTTCATACAGAGTCAGGTATAGAATTGCATTTTTAATCCAGTAATATGTTTCTCAAAAACAAACAAACAACCTAACTAGGCTTGTACTTAGTTATGTCTTGAATATGAAAATTGACCTTTACTCTGATTCTGGCTTAGGCAGAGTTATAAAAACATATAAGAAAATATTTATTATATTGGGCATATTTAATATCCAGACATATTCCTATAATTTCAATATAAATATACATTAATTTTCAGGCATAACTTTTTTCAAAAATTCAAAATTCAATCTTAATACTAACTGCTTTCAATATCTTATGTTCTTGAAATGAGTCCAATTACCTGGTAGTTTTTATATAAGCTAGACCTGATAAGTTTAATTTCTTCTGATTATAAATGAAACCCAAAAGCAATGACTCCCTCTGGACCACAGACAAATTCCATGTTGCTGTAATTTAGCATCACTGTCAAATAATAATAAAACAAAATATTTCAGCCTGATGTGCAACGAGTATATTTAGTCATTATTAAAAAAATGCAATTTTATCATCAGAGATCATGAAAAAAAATCTTAAAATTACCTTTTGCAGGTTAATTGCCCACTGTTCAGAGGTCTTTTGACACTTAGTGGTTTTGTACAGGGTTATATAAATTACCACTTCCTGTTTTGCTCTTAGTCATGAATTTCCTGTTTTCTACATAATGCTGTCTTACTTAAACACTTTCTCTCCCTGCTTGTCAAACTGCTATTTCTAAATTTCACATTGCTGCATACAATACATGATGCGGAACACAAATTCTATTAACATTTTTTTGCGTTAAGTGGTTTTATACTTTGTATCATAAATAAATGCAAAAGAAGTTTTTAAATGATTTCTCCAGAGCTATACTATTTCAAACGTAAAATAATTTCTTTATTGATAAATCAAAATAAAATAAGACCACAAACTACTCTTAAAAAAAATCAGTTTGGATATCTGAGAATTGCTACAGTATCTCTCATTCTACAATAGCTCAAATATTTGCTTTCTAAACTGTAATCAAATATGAACAACGTTTGAGAACAAACAAATAAACATAGATGAAACCCCTCTGGTGTTCACAAGATGTTAACATAAGAGGTAGTCATAATTTTTAAACAAAACAAAAGAATAAACTTTTGTGGAATTATTAAGAGTTTTGTTTTTGGAACTATAGATGACTTTCTGGTTTCCATACATCTTTTATTTTTAACATCTTTATTGGAGTATAATTGCTTTACAATGGTGTGTTAGTTTCTGCATTATAACAAAGTGAATCAGTTATACATATACATATGTTCCCATAACTCTTCCCTCTTGCGACTCCCTCCCTCCCACCCTCCCTATCCCACCCCTCTAGGTGGTCACAAACCACAGAGCTGATCTCCCTGTGCTATGCGGCTGCTTCCCACTAGCTATCTATTTTACGTTTGGTAGTGTATATATGTCCATGCCACTCCCTCACTTTGTCACAGCTTACCCTTCCCCCTCCCCATATCCTCAAGTCCATTCTCTAGTAGGTCTGTGTCTTTACTCCCGTCTTGCCACTAGGTTCTTCATGGCCTTTTTTTTCCCCTTAGATTCCATATATATGTGTTAGCATACGGTACTTGTTTTTCTCTTTCTGACTTACTTCACTCTGTAAGACAGACTCTAAGTCCATCCACCTCACTACAAATAACTCAATTTCGTTTCTTTTTATGACTAATATTCCATTGTATATATGTGCCACATCTTCTTTATCCATTCATCTGTTAATGGACACTTAAGCTGCTTCCATGTCCTGGCTATTGTAAATAGAGCTGCAGTGAACATTGTGGTACATGACTCTTTTTGAATTATGGTTTTCTCAGGGTATATGCCCAGTCGTGGGATTGCTGGGTCGTATGGTAGTTCTATTTTTAGTTTTTTAAGGAACCTCCATACTGTTCTCCATAGTGGCTGTATCAATTTACATTCCCACCAACAGTGCAAGAGGGTTCCCTTTTCTCCACACCCTCTCCAGCATTTATTGTTTGTAGATATTTGGATGATGGCCATTCTGACCGGTGTGAGATGATATCTCATTGTAGTATTGATTTGCGTTTTTCTAATGATTAATGATGTTGAGCATTCTTTCATGTGTTTGTTGGCAATCTGCATATCTTCTTTGGAGAAACGTCTATTTAGGTCTTCTGCCCATTTTTGGATTGGGTTGTTTGTTTTTTTGATATTGAGCTGCATGAGCTGCTTGTAAATCTTGGAGATTAATCCTTTGTCCGTTGCTTCATTTGCAAATATTTTCTCCCATTCTGAGGGTTGTCTTATCATCTTGTTTATGGTTTCCTTTGCTGTGCAAAAGCTTTTAAGTTTCATTAGGTCCCATTTATTTTTATTTCCATTTCTCTAGGAGTGGGTCAAAAAGGATCTTGCTGTGATTTACGTCATAGAGTGTTCTGCCTGTGTTTTCCTCTAAGAGTTTGATAGTGTCTGGCCTTACATTTAGGTCTTTAATCCATTTTGAGTTTATTTTTGTGTATGGTGTTAGAGTGTTCTAATTTCATACTTTAACATGTAGCTGTCCAGTTTTCCCAGCACCACTTATTGAAGAGGCTGTCTTTTCCCCACTGTATATTCTTGCCTCCTTTATCAAAGATATCAAAGATGACCATATGTGCCTGGGTTTATCTCTGGGCTTTCTATCCTGTTCCATTGATCTGTATTTCTGTTTTTCTGCCAGTACCATAATGTCTTGATTACTGTAGCTTTGTAGTATCGTCTGAAGTCAGGGAGCCTGATTCCTCCAGCTCCATTTTTCTTTCTCAAGATTGCTTTGGCTATTTGGGGTCTTTTGTGTTTCCATACAAATTGTGAAATTTTTTGTTCTAGTTCTGTGAAAAATGCCAGTGGTAGTTTGACAGGGATTGCATTGAATCTGTAGATTGCTTTGGGTAGTACAGTCATTTTCACAATGTTGATTCTTCCAATCCAAGAACATGGTATATCTCTCCATCTATTTGTATCATCTTTAATTTCTGTCATCAGTGTCTTATAGTTTTCTGCATACAGTTCTTTTGTCTCCTTAGGTAGGTTTATTCCTAGATATTTTATTCTTTTTGTTGCAATGGTAAATGGGAGTGTTTTCTTAATTTCACTTTCAGATTTTTCATCATTACTTTATACGAATGCAAGAGATTTCTGTGCATTAATTTTATATCCTGCTACTTTAGCAAATTCATTGATTAGCTCTAGTAGTTTTCTGGTAGCATCTTTAGGATTCTCTATGTATAGTACCATGTCATTTGAAAACAGTGACAGCTTTACTTCTTCTTTTCTGATTTGGATTCCTTTTATTTTTTTTTCTTCGCTGATTGTTGTGGCTAAAACTTCCAAAACTATGTTGAATAATGTGTGAGAGTGGGCAACCTTGTCTTGTTCCTGATCTTAGTGGAGATGGTTTTGTTTTTCACCACTGAGGATGATGTTGGCTGTGGGTTTGTCATACATGGCCTTTATTATGTTGAGGAAAGTTCCCTCTATGCCTACTTTCTGCAGGGTTTTTATCATAAATGGGTGTTGAATTTTGTCAAAAGCTTTCTCTGCATCTATTGAGATGATCATATGGTTTTTCTCCTTCAATTTGTTAATATGGTGTATCACGTTGATTGATTTGCGTATATTGAAGAATCCTTGCATTCCTGGAATAAACCCCACTTGATCATGGTGTATGATTCTTTTAATGTGCTGTTGGATTCTGTTTGCTAGTGTTTTGTTGAGGATTTTTGCATCTATGTTCATCAGTGATATTGACCTGTAGTTTTCTTTTTTTGTGACATCTTTGTCTGGTTTTGGTATGAGGGTGATGGTGGCCTCGTAGAATGAGTTTGGGAGTGTTCCTCCTTCTGCTATATTTTGGAAGATTTTGAGAAGGATGGGTGTTAGCTCTTCTCTAAATGTTTGATAGAATTTGCCTGTGAAGCCATCTGGTCCTGGACTTTTGTCTGCTGGAAGATTTTTAATCACAGTCTCAATTTCAGTGCTTGTGAATGGTCTGTTCATATTTTCTGTTTCTTCCTGGTTCAGTCTCAGAAGGTTGTGCATTTCTAAGAATTTGTCCATTTCTTCCAGGTTGTCCATTTTATTGGCATAGAGTTGCTTGTAGTAATCGCTCACGATCCTTTGTATTTCTGCAGTGTCAGTTGTTACTTGCCCGTTTTCATTTCTAATTCTATTGATTAGAGTCTTCTCCCTTTTTTTCTTGATGAGTCTGGCTAATGGTTTATCAATTTTGTTTATCTTCTCAAAGAACCAGGTTTTAGTTTTATTGATCTTTGCTATCATTTCCTTCATTTCTTTTTCATTTATTTCTGATCTGATCTTTATGATTTCTTTCCTTCTGCTAACTTTGGGGTTTTTTTGTTCTTGTTTCTCTAATTGCTTTAGGTGCAAGATTAGGTTGTTTGAGATATTTCCTGTTTCTTAAGGTAGGATTGTATTGCTATAAACTTCCCTCTTAGAACTGCTTTTGCTGCATCCCATAGGTTTTGGGTCATCGTGTCTCCATTGTCATTTGTTTCTAGGTATTTTTTGATTTCCTCTTTGATTTCTTCAGTGATCACTTGGTTATTAAGTAGTGCATTGTTTAGCCTCCAAGTGTATGTATTTTTTACAGATCTTTTCCTGTAATTGATAACTAATCTCATAGCGTTGTGGTCGGAAAAGATACTTGATACGATTTCAATTTTCTTAAATTTACCAAGGTTTGATTTGTGACCCAAGATATGATCTATTCTGGAGAATGTTCCATGAGCACTTGAGGAGGATGTGTATTCTGTTGTTTTTGGCTGGAATTTCCTGTAAATATCAATTAAGTCCATCTTGTTTAATGTATCATTTAAAGCTTGAGTTTCCTTATTTATTTTCATTTTGGATGATCTGTCCATTGGTGAAAGTGGGGTGTTAAAGTCCCCTACTATGATTGTGTTACTGTCGATTTCCCCTTTTATGGCTGTTAGTATTTGCCTTATGCATTGAGGTGCTCCTATGTTGGGTGCATAAATATTTACAATTGTTACATCTTCTTCTTGGATCGATCCCTTGATCATTATGTAGTGTCCTTCTTTGTCTCTTGTAATAGTCTTTATTTTAAAGTCTATTTCCTCTGATATGAGAATTGCTACTCCAGCTTTCTTTTGATTTCCATTTGCGTGGAATATCTTTTTTCATCCCCTCACTTTCAGTCTGTATGTGTCTCTCGGTCTGAAGTGGGTCTCTTGTAGACAGCATATATATGGGTCTTGTTTTTGTATCCTTTCAGCCAGTCTGTGTCTTTTGGTTGGAGCATTTAATCCATTTACATTTAAGGTAATTATTGATATGTATGTTCCTATTCCCATTTTCTCAATTGTTTTGGGTTTGTTATTGTAGGTCTTTTTCCTTCTCTTGTGTTTCCTGCCTAGAGAAGTTCCTTTAGCAGTTGTTGTAAAGCTGGTTTGGTGGTGGTGAACTCTCTCAGCTTTTGCTTATCTGTAAAGGTTTTAATTTCTCCATCAAATCTGAATGATATCCTTGCTGGGTAGAGTAATCTTGGTTGTAGGTTTTTCTCCTTCATCACTTTAAATATGTCCTGCCACTCCCTTCTGGCTTGCAGAGGTTCTGCTGAAAGATCAGCTGTTAACCTTATGGGGACTCCCTTGTGTGTTATTTGTTGTTTTTCCCTTGCTGCTTTTAATATGTTTTCTTTGTATTTAATTTTTGACAGTTTGATTAATATGTGTCTTGGCGTGTTTCTCCTTGGATTTATCCTGTATGGGACTCTCTGTGCTTTCTGGACTTGATTAACTATTTCCTTTCCCATATTAGGGAAGTTTTCAACTATAATCTGTTCAAATATTTTCTCAGTCCCTTTCTTTCCATACATCTTTTATAAACATGATTTTACAAACACACTGAGTCACAGATTTAAAACATTATCTGTCCTTTGCCCTTTATGGATTTGTTCTAACTTAGAATCTGGTCCACCCACTAATCTGGAGCAACCACGTGAGCCAGAGTGGCATCACAATGAGAGAAGCCTTGAGTTGTCTTCTTATAAGAGATCTTCAAAATTTTTGGAGAAATTGTTGAGTCTTTGTTAAAGTACAGAATTCATTTTAAGCACGTGTATTGTCTGGCTTACTAAATTCTTCAATAGTATCTTTAAAAAAGCAAAATAGAGTGTATGTACTACCTCCCTGACAATAACTATGAAGGGTCTGAGAATTGCTCTACTTGCAAGCTAACAAGATAATTTGCTACAGATTTTCATAGATTCTTGAAGAAAGTAAAAGACTACTGGGTCAGAAACAAAGGAGTTCATTACTCACAGCAATAACATTAGCCAAATGTATCAGCATTTCCTTGTGTGATTCCCTAAATTCCAGTTCTCACAAGGCAACACTAAGAGGACAAAATGGTACCTGCACTCACAGCAGAGTAACCTTAATCTTGGGGAACTTGCATATAATTTGTAGTAGGGATGCCTTAACTCCAGAGGGAGACACTATTCTATCTTCCAAACTGTTCACTATAAAAACAGTCTTGAAAGATAGTTTAAAACAAAGGTAGTCAGGGCCTCTGCTTGTAAGCATGCAGAAACGTGAGAGGCCCATGAGGAGTTGCCTGCCAACCCTATTAAATAGCTTCTGTATCCACAAATGCTTCTATGTCTGCATTCAATATCTATACATTATATCAATCTCCTTTTTTCTCTGTTCAGTTGCCACAATAGGAGAGAGATTTCATTGTATTCTGTTGAACTACAAAGAGCAAAATCTAGATTACAATTGGAGCCAAAATCTGTTTCTCCCACTGGGCTGAGTCAAAATGTTTTGACACTTGTTTGATATTATCCTTAACCAGATTCTTCTCTGTATTCTGTTTGCAGTTGCTCACCGTGTTAATATTTAAACGTCCAAAGCCTGTGCCCTCTTATATGAGTAACATGAGCCACAAATCAAATGATTCTTGGACCTTCCCTTAAGGGATATAAATTACAATGGCTACACTAAGACATAATGTAATCATGTAAAAATAACAAAATGTAAGGGACTGAGTGTGGACAGAGTTAAATGCGAAGGTAAATATTAGTGCTATATAAAGTCATTTATTTCAGACAAAAACTATTTGTAAAAATAGGTGTTAATGGACCATCCCTCTTAAAGAGTTTATTTAAACAGAAGTTTTAATTTAGTTGAACATAAAGGTATAGTCATCAGATATCAACAGAATTAAATTTGTGAGTTTGCTCTCAAAGTCATTTTAGAGCAGCACTGTCCAACAGATAAATAATATGAATCTCACATGTAATTTGAAAAGTTCTAGGAGGCACATTAAAAATAGAAACAGGTGAAATTAAATTTGATACATTTTATTTAAGCCCATATATCCAAAATATTATTTATATTATATAGTCAACATAGAATTATTAATAAGTTGCTTTACATTATTTCTTTATTGTGAGCCTTCAAATTCCAATGTGTATTTTACACTTATGGCACGTCTCAGCTTGGGCAAGACACATTTCAAGTGCTCAGTACCCACGGGTGGCTAGCACCTACAATATTGGACAATGTGAAAAATAAAGTCTACTTTCATTTAACTGCTTCATCAAACTCACAAAATGGCTATTAAATTAAAATTAAATGAGGCCAAGATACTCTCTATAAAGCTACCTGAACAAACTTTTTAGATTTAATCTTTCCATTATAGCAGAATGATACTGAGGCAAGCACACTGGATTAAGAGTCTAGAGTCACAAGCTGAAGTTCCTACATATAGCTATAGGACCTTGAGTGAGTCATATAAACTCTTGGGTCTTATTCCCTTATGTGTACAAGAAAGGCTTTGGGTTTCATGATTTATAAAATAGTTTTAGTTCTAAAATTCTTGTCAATCTATGTGGACCAAATAAATGGATGGGGGGAGGGTATAAAATATCAATAACTTGAGAAATAAGTAATCATGACTTTGGAAAATCAATGGCTATGCTTTATTATACATAGCTACTAAATCTCCTTTATATAGGGTCACATAAAACTCACATAAACATACACAGTTAATTTGACATAAAGCATTGGAATAGCCTGAAAATAAACATTTAACAAAAAATATGGTGATTATCTCGTGTCTAGATCTGAGGGTTATAAGGTGTGTCTTAGACATATATGATCAAAGCTTCTATTGAGTCATTACATCTAATTCGGATGTGCATTTCTGTCTTCCAAAAATAAGTCAGGTACAATGAAATAAGCAAAATGCAGTAGAGAAAACCAATGTATTAAACATGCTGCAGTCTTCCTAGACACATACATTAACCTGTCTGGCTGAAGGTATTTGCTAATTCATTCAGCCCAAAACATTGTCCTGAAAGCTCACAGCTGGTTACAAATCCAATCTTTTACAAGGCTATATACCTGCAGGCAACTCGAAGAAATATTCAAGTTCAACTGAAACTGCAATGGGAAGTTAATCATTAAGTTAACTTCCTGGTTTTCTTGTACAACTGAGTCAATCATATTGAATTTGCCCTTTAACATTTTGGCTTTTTTTCTGCCAAAAAGTGATTTGGCCCTACAAGGAGGAAAGAAAAAAAAAAAAAAACAAAACCAGTATTGATAGAAAAATTACAGGTACAGGAATATCTGCTTTGCAAACACTGAATCTATTCTTTCTTTGCTGATGATCCACTATGTTTGATTTCAGATTTCAGGAAAATAAATATTTTATTGTCCCCTTAATTTTTATGGCAATGTGGGTATCTGCATACATTCAGTGAGAATTTGCCCCTGCCCCTTATTTAACCTGCATACATTGTACTACCAAGACATACCTTGTGTCATATTTGAGAATAAATCTCATTGAATCAGAACTGAAAACCCCTCTATTAAATAAGAGAGTTTGTATTTTATATGTAAAGGCAATGCATATTAAAAAAATCCAGACCTGCTACCTGTTTTACATCTAAAGGACCTTGGCCTTACTTCCTGGCAAGTCAAAGACCTCAGTATATTTTGGGATCCCTAAGTAGACAGAAATTCTCCAAAATCAACAAGCATTGCCGGTAAAGGAACAAAGGCTTTTAGAAGGTCTAATCCTGTATTCCTTAATGAAAGTTCAGGATAGAAATTCATTCTATGGCCTTAGCACCTGCTCAATAATTTGTATCCAAGGAGGTTTACATAGTTAATATCTTTAGTTGTAAACATGCAAAACAAAACAAAATGAGATTAGCCTTCTTGTTAAACCAAGTACCCTTTAAGATTATTTATGATCAAAATGGAGAAACTGATACAAAAAACTATAAAAACCTATGAAAAATTTTAAAAAGGGAGTATTATGGCAGTTTTAATAAGCCCATCTGAAAATTATTCATTTCTTTAGGATAATTTACCTGTTATTTGCTATTTGATTAGAGCCCATTCACTGTAAAGTTTCATGTTAATATATACATTTCTTTTTGGTAGAAAAGATAGCTCCAAGGGCCATGAACATTAACTAGGTTTGTATCTAACTTAGCAAACTTTTTATAATATTCTTTTTTAAAAAAAGGCCTTTCACAGCGGACTATATATTCTGGTTCTTTAAATGCTTATGGAGTCACCATTTTACTAGTTCATTAATCAATGAGTTGAATAAAATAATCAATATACACTCACTCTGTTAATGTATGAGAGTCATGTTTTTAACATTTGAAATTGATACTTTAACACTTAAAACTATTTTGGAAACTAAATTATTCATGTTACTCAGTTATCTTAGAAACTGCTACTAGGAGTCAAACCATACTTCTAAACAATTTAGTCATTTGGGCAAATACCTCTCCTATCAGGACAACAAATTGTTCACCCATGCAAACAGACAACTGCTTATATATTCATTGACTTGCTCACTTTATTACGTCACAAACTTTGGCCAAGCCCAATTAGTTTTCTGCTTTGAGCTTAGACTGTAAAATCCTATAAACATACTTTCTTGATTTCCCCTCTCTGACACTATGAAACCACAGGAGCCCAGATTCCAAAACCTTCTGTTCTCTCCTAACCATTCCCTTCTCCAAAATGACAAAGATTCTGTCGAGATGTATTATCCCTTAATAAAAGGTCTAATAAACTTAGCTAAACTTGAGGAACAGGTTATTTTGGTGGTCTTTTGAAAAGGGAGTTGACAGTTGACATTCTGGGCCATGGACCTAGCTTTGAGTTATTTTGAAGAGGTTTTGTGTTTATGAGGATATGTTAATTAGTGGGTGGAGAGTATGACTTTATCAGATAATAAAAGTGCTCTGCCTCTCAAAAATGTAAGGTCTATTCTTTAAAAGATTTACTTCCTGGATTATGTTAATGATAATTAAAAGGTTCTACATCCACCTTATTTTTATACCTACAGGAGCTAAGTTCTTTACACAGGTGGATAGAATAGCTGTTACGCAGCTTTTTCCAGGCATGGCAATAACTTCAGTTCTTTTAAAATTTCAGTAAAGTTTCCTCGTTGTATACCTGTGTGTAAAAACCAAGACCATGGCTGCTAAACAGAGTCTTGAAGTAGGTGAAGTTGGATAGAATTTTTAGATAATAATTAAATTAGTCCCACCCCCCTTTTCCTAATAGACATATTTTTAAGCCCATAGTAATGACCGACAGTTTTGAAAACCAAGCCTTTCAAATGTCAAAATTGGGCTCTTTAGAGAAAAGGTGTTTTGACATTGCATAAATTTTAGCCAGAATATTAAAAATAAACAGTTTACATAATAAATAAGGGATTTGAAGAACACGTGTACAAGCTAATTTCTGTCCCAAAGGCACTCAATTTTCATCAGCTGAAAGACTAGAGAGTAAGAGAGTTGAGCTGGAGCTGGGACATTTGCTTGGTGCTGGAAAAGGTCTTGCCCACCCCATGAAGGGCCACAGAGAAGTTCTGTGGGAATCTGAGAGCAGTGAGCTTGCCCTTCACTTCCTGTCATGGATCCTCCCAGAGCAGCTACACCTGGAGCCGGGCCCCAGCCTGGCAGAAATCCCTGAATCAATGTGGGGAGTTAAAACTCCCTGCATATTTTAGCACTTTGATAAAGAGTTCTGGCTTCACGAGCCATGGAAATGCATACAACATAAAGATAAGGAATATTTGCTTTCACTTCACCAGGAACATCTAAATCTTTAAATACCATGAGAATTAGATGTAGCCATTTGTCTAGTTAATTGCTCTGACTCAAGAAGGCCAAATGGTTCCAGCCCCGACTAGGTGCCTAGGTTAAGTCCAAGGTGTCAGAAAGAGAAAAGAAATCCCTAGGTTGTTAAAGCCACAGATATCTGGGGTTTATTTGGGCCTTAGAAAGATGTATTACATTCTAAAATATTAGGCTGAGAACCTGAATCATTTCCATCCATCTCAAAGAAGCACGTCCCTCCTCATTCTTTTGGGGGATGAAGGGCAGTTCTCTCTCCTTTACATAAACAGAGACCTTCTGCTATTCTCCATCATTACCTATGCTGCCCAGTCACTCTTGTGGGATATTTGACTTGGTTTTCTTCATATTGAAGCAGAATAAAGCCTGGGCCAAGGAGAGCCAACGTGCTTATTATTTGCTGTAATATAATTAATAAGAAATCTGTCTCTGATCCAGAACACCTCATAGGCACATTTATGATAAAATTAATAACGATGAATTTAAAAAGTACCTCAATTGTCAGGTGTTAAGGGAACCACTCCTATGTCCTGTGGCAGAACGTGACTCTCATGTACTAAACTCCCGTGTCCCCTTGAGGGCAAACTTGCAAAAAGACAGTAACTTGGTTATCTGGATCAGGAGGATAACAATCTGATGACCAATAGCCATGGCAGGAAGGACAAATGCCAAAAGTCCGATAAAGTGTGCACATTTCAGTGATGCCAATCTGGACTGAAGTCCACCAAAGACCAGCTGACTCATGAGGTCCTTATCCAGGACCAGAGTCACACCCACAGCAGCATTCTTAACCCAACACTTAAGTTCGATCTTGCTTGGAGAGAAGGGAAGGAGAAGGCAGAAAATCTTGAGAAGAGACCTGAATTAAACAATTCTTCAAAGAGTGTAAACCATAACTAACAGAGTTACTTTACGCTGGCAGGTTTGTTTTTTATAGTCAATACAGAAGGAGCCTTAAAAGCTTAGTTTCATTATAAGTAAAGAAGTCATAGTAATTTTGTGATTGTGAAATTCATAGCTTCTATGTAAGCACAGGCAATTTTTTTTTTTCTCTTCCAAGTTTAATTCCTTTTGACTTTCTGCATTTGGGAGGACAAGCTGATTCTGATGCAATACTGCACAGTTTACCACCTAGATGCAGGCTGTAGTTTTATGCTTGTAAATACGTAACGCATTTCCTAGGCAGATACTTTTCTGAGGATCTCATGGATAAATCTAAATTTATGAACCTTCTCTCTATTTCTTTTTTAATTGGTCCCTCATTTCATTTAATAATTGCGTTACTTCCTGCTTTGCCATATTACATAAAAGGAAACAAGCAATATTAGTATTTATTTCAAAGGCAGTGGTTTTTGTGAGAAGACTGAAATCTTTTTTCCCCCGTGCTTTGTATTTAATACGCTGCTTCATCCTTACTGATCTTCAAAAATTCTTTGGAAATTTAACATTAATGTAAATATCTAAATCTTTTCCTAAGGCATTTTGCTTACTTTTGATACATTGGTTATGTTTTATTTTAATAAAACTTTTAATCTGTTGATGACATTTTATTTAACAAATATGCATTGAGTACCTATTAGTAGACAGGTACTTTTGCAGGACTGTAGGTATACAGGAGTAAAAAAAAGCAAGTTTATGCTATATTAAGAGAGAGACAGACACAAAAAGTACAACTGACTTATAGGGTGTTTTAAAAGGTATTAAAATAGAAGATAAAAAGAAAATAAAGGAGCAAAAAGAATATGGTTTGTGTGGTAAAGCAATTTTAAAAAGAATAGTCATTGAGAAAGTGATACCTGAGCAAAGATTTAAAAGAGGTGAGACAGTTTGCCTTTTGCACATCTGAGACAAAAGCTTCCCAGCAGAGACAAAAACACATGCCAAGGCCCTGTGCCAGGAGCGTGCCGAGTGGATTCTGGGGACAGTCACCAGGCCAACATGGATGCAGCAGAGTGAGCTGAGGGCTTGGAGCCTGGGAGGAGATGAGGGCAGAGAGTTGGGGAGTGGGGAGGCACAGAGCACGAGGACCCACTGAGGTACGTTATAGGTTTTAGCTTTTAATTTAGTAGTATATGAATATATTATTGAGTTTTGGGCTACAAAAGCTACCATAATCTTATTTTCATATTAAAAAGAACCTTCTGGTTTCTGAATACACTGATTCCTGTAAGGACAGAAATAAGAAAACGATTTTCTTCCTTTTTTAGTTAACGATTTTAATTTTCTAGAGCAGTGTTAACTTCACAGTGTAATTAAGAGGAAGGTACAGATATTTCCCATATATCCCCTGCCTCACATGCATACCTCCTCCCAGTCCTAACATCCCCCACCAGAGTGGCGCATTTGTTACAACTGAATTGATGAACCTACACTGACACATCATAATCGCCCAAAGCCTATAGTTTACGTTACAATTCATTTTTGGTGTTGTACATTCTATGGGTTTGGACATATGTGTAAGTGATATATATATACACATCATGAGAGTGCCATACAGTAGTTTCATTGCCCTAAAAATCCTTTGTGCTCCACCAATTTGACTTATACCCCTTAAACTCTGATAACCAATGATCTTTTTACACTCTCTCCATTATTTTGTTTTTTTCAGAATGTCTTATAGTTGAAATCTTACAGTATGTTGCCTTTTAAGATTGATTTCTTTCCCTTATCAACATGAATTTAAGGTTCTTCCATGTCTTTTAATGACTTGATATTTTATTTCTTTTTAGTGCTGAATAATATTCCATTGTCTGGATGCATTAGTTTATTTATCCATTCACCTACTAAAGGACATCTTGGCTGTTACCAAGTGTTGGAAACTGTGACTAAAGCGGCTGTAAGCAGCCCTGTACAGGGTTTTGTGTGGATGTAAGTTTTCAACTCCTTTGCATAAATACCAAGGGGAAATACTGATGGTATGATTCCCCCTGTGACCTCCCCTCTCTTATGGATCTGAGAAGAATTGTTGGTTTTTTAAATGTGTTTAGCTTTTACTTGTTAGTATGGAATGGTAACTTTCAAGCTCCTTTCATGTGGAACTGTAAACAGGAAACTATCTTCTAAAATACTGCAATCATCTAGGTGAGAAATGATAATGGTTTGGAGCGAAGTCATGAGATGTAGTGGTAAGGAAAGCTGAATATGTTTTGAAGTTAGAGTCAACAGGATTTGATAATGGAGCCAAACTGAGACTGGAAGGGTGGAGTTGATGGTTGTTCTGTTTTTTTTTTTGTTTTGTTTCTTAACTTAAAATGAATCAGCAAAGCGATAAACAGCTTAAAGAACTGACAATACTGATACTTCATTTTAAGGTAGAATTTATTTTGTATTTAGAACATTGAAATATATATATTTTTCCAGTGAACAAAGAAATGAGAGAGTCAACAGAACTAATTTTTGGTTCTTAGGAAAGACTGAGATTCTTTCGGAAACATTTAGATAGGTTTGTTTCTGAACTAATTTGGAAAAAGTATAATTTATAAAAATGTTTACATAGGATACCTTCTACATTGTTACTGTTTAGATCATTTTATATTGACTATGTTTTGAAAGTAATGGTGATGAGAAAATCATGTCATAAAGAATGGTTTTAAGGTTTTAAAATTATTTACCATTCTTTCTTAATTAACTAGTATTTATTCCTTTAGGATTAACTTCGTTTTTAGTTCAAAATATCATCACACAATCCTTCATTATTCTAGCGTATAAATAACCAGAACAAATTAAAGTTATAGGTTTCCAGTCTTATTTTATTAAAACCATATATAATCTCTATCAAACTTTTCTTTAGGACTAGGTAGAATTAATAAAACTTAATAATCAACATATATTCCTTTCCCCATTTTCTAAAGATTTTGGAATTTTGATTGCTACAGAAAAAAAAGAACTACACAAGGAAACGAAAACAGAGGTTCAGAGAAATCATAAACTGGATAATTAATTCCTAACTAGTTAATACATCTGGAATTTAAAATGAAATTTGATAAGGGAGGTTTGATAAGCATTCACTGCTCTTTGCAATAGCAACAAAAGTAACTTATCCCATTGGCATAAACAAGCTTTTGGCCCAGTAACCTCATTCATAATATCACAAATTTAAAGGAATTACATGTTAAATGATGTTTTTCTGAGATACTTTTCTAATAGTCCAAGAGCAATTAATACTTAATTTTCAAGGTCAGTGACTTAATGATAAATTCAGTTTTTGAACAAGGCACCACACCACCTAACAAAGACTAATCTGATTTTTTTTCAAGTGTGCAGAGTGTAAGGAATTCATAATAGCATAGTGATCACTGTACATTTGTATGTTAATGTTACCAGGTAATCATCTTGAAAGACTGGAAAAGATTAACACGTTGGAGCATAAACCAGAGAAAATGTTCAACACTTTACAGAGACAGGAACATTTAGGACAATGCAAAAATAGCTGCCCAGGAAATTGTTTTCCAAACGCTGAAAATTATAAGCAATTATCAAGAATTTTACCTGACTATACTCATAACTCTGACTTAGTGACAGCTTAACTGGCATTAAGCTTCATTTTTCAGCACTAGGATTTTGGATAATCTCTCTGTGCCTGTAATTTACATTGCTTCTTCTTCCTTTTCTGTACGTGCAGAAAATATTTCAGCAATATATTTTTAAGAGGGTAATTAGGTTGGAGTATAAGGTTGGTCTTATTTATTTAAACTGGTGAAAAGAAATTTCGTGTTACTGTGCTTACTTAAAAGTTTAAGAACATAAATTTGCTCATTTTTAATTTTATTCTTTTATAAAATAATACCAAGCCAATCACTTATCAGTATCCAATGTGTATAATTTCAATTGCACACGTGTGTTAGTAGTAAAATATAAGACTAGTAAAAAAAAAAAGAAAAATAGAGTGAAGAATCGTATGGCAAAGTATAGATTTTGTACCAGACAAACTAATATTCAAATCTTAGCTTCATCACCCACCATATAACATCTCTTAATCTCAGTCTTAGTTCCATCTGTGAAATGGAAAATATTTCTTCTAGAAGGGACAATGAGATAGTGTATACAAAGTGTTTATTAAAGTGGCCAGCACATGGTAAACACTCAATGAGTAGTAATTACTACTGTTGGCCAACAATGCCCTTTTGAAAAATAAAGGTTATATTCATTCACTATTATTCTTACCAGGACATAGTTTATCTGGTGTTTTATTTTCATTATTATACAAACTTTCCATATCAAAAGAAAATAAAAGAGAATAAGTGGTTTATGAAAAGATCAATGAAATACGTGAAAGTAAAAGAGCAGAATAGCAATTGAAAATATCTATGAGCTTTTAAATAAAACTCAGTGTAGAACACAACTCAGAATCCTTGTGTGTAATGTATTTCCTTTCCAGTTCTTCAGCCTACATTTGAAAAAGTAAAACACAAAAGTATTTTTGACATGAAGCTACATTCCTTCCTCCAATCTGCACAGAGGGAAATTGCATCCGGATAGCAAACAGCAGCATATGCACTTTAATCAAAATGTTGAAGTACTGGTGACAGAGTCCTGAAGGCTATAGAAAAGGATTTGATGCCCAATACATTTTGAAATTTAAGTCTCAGGAAAAGATAAACCCTAACAAAAATAGATGATACAGCTGCTTAGTATTTTATATCCGTCAGGGTTTAATGTCTCTAAGCATAACTCCATACTCTTAATTTTAATTTAATATTACAGAAATAATATGTTAAATCTCCAAGTAAAATGATAAAAATGACACAAAATCAAATACACCATATCTATGAAGCTATTTCATTAATCTATACTTTCCTGGGAGTCTCTTCTTCATTTGTTTGATACACCCCTGAAACTACTATCGTTATATTGTATTTCAGATTTGACACAAGAGCAAATCACACACAAATTTCAAAATTTAAAACTATACTTAATGATCTGTCATTTATTACAGAATTATGTCGATTACAAATGCTATTTCCAATGTCAAGAAACACTGAATACATTTTTTGAACAGCAGTATAGTTTTGTAGTTTCTGTTAATAAGGAAAGAATCTGTATAAAGAAAGAGTTTAAACAACTGAATAATACACAACCATCATTATCATCATGATAATAATCAACAGTACCATTTCTAATAACTTATAGTGATATGTATGCTATTAGGAAAGAAAAATATCTGTTTTATTGATAGATAAATTAATATATTGAATGTCTGCAAAATACTTAAACATATTTTGAATCTAAATCTCAAACAAATAGAGTACAAATTATATGACTGAAGCACAACTTAAAATATTTAACTACCTCTCTTCCCATCTTTAGGCGATAACCACTTTATGTATCATTACAAGAAGAACTGGGTGTGACAAGTATAATAACTGTGATTTTTTTTCTTAATCCCCATTTATTTAATTTTTTCTCAACTTTGAGAAACTTTGTTGGTTGAAAGTGACAGTTGAGGAAGAATGTTACCCAACCAATACTCAATGTATTGGTTGTCCTCTTCTAGAATACAGCTAAATATAAGTAAGTAAATAAATAACTGAATAACTATACATTTGAATCCTATTAGCTTTAGGGATCACAAAAGAGTCAGCTATAATGTCACTTTCATTGAGCTGCACTTTATGGTGAGAAACTTCACATACTTTTTTTTTTAAGAAAGAGGTAAGTGATAAAAAGAAAACGGGAATACTATTATCAACAGACAATAATAATTATACTGCTTTCATAAGGTATTTTCAAAACAATATATCTCTGATCTTTTTCATATATTCTTTACAGTTCAAGTTTAATATCCTAATTATTTTGTCTTACATTAGGAAAATTAGGTGTATTTGGGAAATAATATGGCCTGAATGTTAATGTTCTTTTGTCATCAAAATTGTATATCTCATAGAATATAGCTGAAGTTTATCTTACTATATATTTGCATAATTAGTTGACGGAAGATACACTTCCATTCTAATGAATTAAAATTATTTCCACTGCCAACTAGAAATGAGAGCATGGTAGTAAATATGCTTTATTTTTTCATGATTTCCCTTTGAATTAGTCTACTAATAATCTAAACAGCAGCATTTGTTCTCTGAAAGCTGTACATTCTGCTCATAGCAAAATTTTTCTTCAGAATTTTCAAGACCTTCATACTGAAAAATAACCCTGAGGCATTCCTGGAGTTGACAAAGTAACTCATAGTCAAGGGCAATTATATAAATTATCTGATTTGAAGAGATACTATCCTGAAAATATTACCTTACTAAGAGACACCTGACCCTTTCTACAGTCCTTGATAGATTTTGGTGGGAAAACGGTGGGGAGCAGAAAGATAGTCCCCTAGTGGAATAATATCTATTGAAAAAGAGTGAATAGAAAAAACCATTTAAAACACTAAACCTATTTGGGAACTTTGGAAAGTTCTTGCTGGCTGACCAAAGACAATTAACTATTTATACCCTGCAAGTAGACAGGAATGCTGGTTTTTATTTTGCTGTGTAAGGAAACAAGCCAATGTGCCGTGTGCGGACTATTAAATATCTGCATTTCTGTATAAAGATTTCTTGTGTTAGTAAAGAAATGCTGTTTGTAGAACCCCTTGTAGAATACAGAGAAAGGAGACAGAAATTCCACTCAATTTTGGTTGCTAGGAGCCAGATGATCAATATCTGAGCCAAAATAATGACCATGAAAATGCACTGGAATGGGTATACATGACAAATGCTTGAGGACTGATTGTGTGCTTAGATGTCATGAAATCTAATTTAAAGACATGGTGTTCTTTATTTGTCTAGTCTCAGTCTATCTCTCTTTTTTCTTTCATGCTCTAGTCCAAGTAATTATTTTGTTTCTGTTTCTCAAAGATCAACTGATTCTATCCTTTAGCCTCTCAGACAATGTTATTCTAGTTTAATGCAATTTTTGGCATTTTACTTATTCTCTCCCTCCATCTTTTAGAAAAGATTTTATAAAGATGTAAATCCATTAATGAGCAACTAAGTGTATAGCCCCACTGCTATCTGTAGGTATGTTGCCTTAATTTCTGATTGTGTTATCAATGACAACATTTTATCTTCGACAATCACAGTCTTTCTTGAGTTTGACTATAGTATGATGTCTTTTTTTTTTTTTTTCCCTTTAGAACTTACAAGAATTATCTTTTCCAAAGCCTAATTCTATTCAGTATTTCTTTCTCTGGCAATTATGATTTATGAAATAAGTTAAATCCAGATTGGCATTTTCTCTGATTCTTTTCTTGGTCAATGCCTACTGTCTTAGCAATCTTATCCAGCCCCAAGGTGTCAAACCCCCTCTACATGTAAATGGCTCCCAAATTTACATCTCTACATTATTAACATACTGATTTACTTCTCCACTTGAATATCGAATATAGATAGCTTAAATTACAACATATTCAAAACTAAATTCCTGATCTTCCTCAAAAACCTGTGCCACATGTAGTATTCCCCATTTCAATTGATTTCAAGTCCATCTTGCATTTGCTCAAAACAAAAACTTTGGAATCATTCTGAATCACCCTTGATTCATCCCCTCTTCCAGCTTTTACCCAATGTGGCAGCAATTCCCATGGATTATACTTTATCAGTGTATCCAAAATACAAACACTTGTCATCAATTCCATAGCTACTGTGTTTGAATAAGCCACAATCATAACTTATCTAATTCAACATAGTAATCTCTCTCTACCTTTGTTTCTGTGATGCCTCCTTCTCTGATTCAGATTATTCAGCCTCTCTCTTATAAGGACCCTCTTGTTAATATGCTAGACTTACTAGGATAATATAGGATAATATTCCCATCTCAAGATCCTTAGCCACGTAAGCTAAAATGTTCACATTTTCTTGTGATTAGGATATGGACATCTTTAGGGGAAGAGCATGATTCTTTCTACCACAGTCACCTAGATTTGTTATTAGCCCAATGCTTGAAAATGGACCAGAAAGAGAATAGCTGTGTTGGGGTCAAGAGAGAATCCTCCAGGGATCTGTCATGTTTCTGTATGTCTTACAAAGGAAGGCACTGAAAACCCTTTGTTCTGGATTATGTTTTGAAGAATGTTTACATAGGAAACAGCTGACACCTTGATTTTGAAACCTCTGAACTTTAAAACTAGTAATATTTTTGGGTTGTTTAAAGTCATCATATTAGTGATAATTTGCCATAGTACCAATAGGAAGTTAATGCAGTAATATTCAGAAAGCAGGTAATACTGTCAACCAGATTTTAAGAACTCCCTGTCTGCCCCCTATATATTGAATACCTAACTAAATATGGCTCATAACAATCTACACACACTACAAACAGCACATTTTCCAACCTCATCACCTAAAGCAAACTCAGTAGATGCATATTTATTTTAGCCATGTCACAGGCCAATGTGGGTTGAGGACCGAGGTCCCTGCTCCATGCATTCATTCAAAGATACAGGCTTGTCTATCTAGTGATTTTCAAATGTATTATATCTAGCCTCATAAATGGAAACTGCTTAAGAGTGTTCATGGAATATTTTATGTAAGGATTGGAAGTTATATATAAAATTTCTGGTCACGCTGTATTACCCATAATAGTGTCAAATGATCCCACCTATCTGCTAGTTTATTAGAAAATATAGTTTAGAATTATTACTAGATAAGAAAGGAAGAACTTGGGTATCGCTGAAGGTTAGCGCTCTTTGCCTACAGCCAAGCGTTTTGCTAAGTAATTCACATATATTATCTTCTTTAAATCAAACCACAAACATTTGAAGCAAGATATGACTTGTATTTCTATTTTACAGTGGAGTACTCTCTGAGAAATACATAACTTATTCTAAGAAAAATAAGCAACATTTCCAAATGTTCATAGCCAATCCAATAGAGTGCCAAGGTTGCAATCCAGACAGTATAACATCAGAGTTGCAAAGACTGTTTAGAAAGACTTTCTTTTGTGTTTTAGAAGTTAATAGTTATTGTAAATAGAGTCTACTCTATACCCTATATGTTCTATTGTAAATAGTATAGTGTAAATAATATACATTCCACTACCACCCTAAATTCAACTGAGTCCTTTAGTGATTCTGTATGCCTGCTTTGTCATTCCACATCTTTGGTCTGTTGGGAGTTGGTGATACTGTATTGCCCAGAGGCCTTTTTTCCTCACCCCCTTTTTCAACTAATAACACTGGATCTCAATAGATATCATCTATGTTATTTCATCACCCTTTGTGAGTTACTCCTGAACCCGGTAACTGGTTATTTTTATTAGCAAAGAACTCTCCAAGCCTTCATTGAAGATTATGTGTCCAAGTTTACTTATTTTCTTTATGCAATTTAGTGACATAGGAGGAAACCTCCATCATTTGTGTGATAAGTACAAGCATGTGTTTTTTCCAAGACAAAAATCAACCAACTAAAACCAAAAATAAATAAAAGAAACAACAACAAAAATTAAATAAATAAATAACCTAAGAGTTAAACTATCTTATAAACATATCAAACTCATTAAACCAGAATGAATTATAACCAAATTACATAATGGAGCTTATTATAATTTAGGTGAAGGGAATTTCTATTATCTCTTACAAATTTAAGGGGCTACAAATTTGGAGGACTCTTAAAGGGCACATTTTCACCAGGCTGTTCTGTCCTTATGCCCAAGTTGGGGTTTTGTAACTTTCCTATGTGGCCTCACAATACCAAAGAATTCTCCTATCTTAGCATTTATCACACTGGATTATAATTTTGTTTACTTCTTTGTATATTACAATTATCTGGTAAATTTCAAAAGGACAGGGGCCATGGGTCTTCTGTTTATTTCAGTATCTCCAGCATACTAATAACTGACAGATTTACATGTCCAATAAATATTTCTTGTTTAAGTGAATTCATGAAAGATTCACATATATATCCCTGGACTGCACCCAAAAAATATACATTAAATTTAAGGACACAATTTTGAAAGATGATGTCTCTTTTCTTAAATACGGTGCAAATCATCAGAGTGTCATGTTTATTCAGTGCTTAGTATGTATAAGGTGTTCTGTTGGAAGGTTATGGCCAATGAAATACATGTAACTTCACAAAGAAAATATAGCTATACTGGAAAACAAGGAAGGAATCCAGAATCAGCCATGCCAGGTATTATAATTCTTCTTTTGGTAGTTTAAAAAAGCATTCAACTCACTGTGAGTTGACATCTGTCTCTTGACCATTAATTCTAGAATGTGTTCTAGGTTTATCTTTTATTATAGAATATAGGTTGTATTTATTTAGTTTACCAGATTGTACTTCACTATTCTGAAGTATAGGACACTTTTTCCTTGGAAAGTGTCCTAAATCTATTGACATACTCCATGATCTGTCCAGATTTCAGTTTTGATTGATGACAACCCCCCCAAGTCTACTTAGTTGATTTATATGTGTGGATCATGAAGTAACATAAGTACCCTGATGTCTTCTCTTCACTCATATCTTCCTCCATCCTTCCCAAATAACCTCATCTTCCCGTTTAAAAAAAATGCTTAAGTCCTTATAGAAAGTTTAAAAAAGAAAAAAAAAAAAAGAAATATCAGTCCCATTTAATTTATAATCCAGATGGGAGATGATAAAAATACTATGGAAGTATAATGTATAATCATAATATACACGTTTTGTTGAATATTAATTGAGCCTGGTGATCAGAGACATGAAAGGAAAGAAACTTTGAGTTAGTTGACTATTGAGGAAAAAAGGAATGATCCTAAGTGTAGAATAAGAAATAGCAGTTCAAAGGAATCAATGGAAATAATGAAGCTACCCAGAAAAGCGTGTTTTCCAAAATTTAGTACTAATAAACAACCATTATATATATGCCAAGCACTTTTAACTATCATAATTGATAAAAGAAAGACCTTTTCTTTACCTCTTCCCAACCCCTCAAAGAAAGGAGAATAATAATTTGGGATCCAGTTAGTTCTCCACCCATATTTAAAAGATGTCATGTATATCTAAGCTGCCAAATAATTTTCACTCAGTAATGTAGTTTGAGTGTCCTTTTGGATGAACAGCATGGAATTGTTGCACCTGCCTTGCCTGTTAGAAAATCTGTGGGATAAGATTTGTGTGCAAGTCAGTTATCTGAGGAGAAACCCCTTTGAATACTTTTTATTCATACCATAGACAGCAAAGTTAACCTCTTGCTTTCACAAGACATTCGGTTTTGCAGATCTATTCTAGGTATAACTGAAATCATACTTTTTCTAACATCATACTTAAGGTGGTAGAATAATTCCTCCTAACTCTTGAAAATACATAAGAAGCAGTTTAAAATACTTTGAAAAATTGAAGAATAGCAAATATGAATTTTAAATCTTATTCTTTTGTTTTTAACACATATCTTCCCATTACTTCATTCTTAAAAGCAATTAAACCTGTGAGTGCAAGGCAACAGATTTGACAGAGTAATGGAAAGTACATCCCTAAATCATCTCATTTTAATAAAGTTGTCAAACTCAATTTTCATAGGTCAGAATGTTGCTTCAGTTAAAAAAGATCTGGTGAGAGATTTGTATGTTCATGACATGCATTTCGTAAGTCAAAGATCTTCAGTAAGAGGTTTTACCCATTAAATCAATAATTTTGAGAATAAATGGAAATATTTAAACTTGTTCAAAGCTTTTTTCAAATCAAGTGAGTGTTAGAGGATAAAACTAGCTCCAGATCTGACTTGATTCCATAAAATTAATTCTTCTCAATGGATATTTTATTATATACATTGCATCTGGAAGTGTGAAAATAAAATGTTTGTATGGTACTAAGACAGTCTTTCAGTGTACTTTGTCATCAGTATTATGATCATCATCTTTGTATTATTAAGGATGTTTCTTCTTACTCTTGGAATAATCACAAATTCTCCTGGAAGCTTGCCCTTCAAGCAAGCTTTGGTGATAATCAAATTTAGACTGGATGCATATAGTTAACTTCTTCCATTTTCACGCCTCCTGTTTATATTTAAACATCTTCTGAAAGTGACTTTAATGTGTTTTTGGCAGAGACATCTACAGCTAGCATTTGGACAATATGGAAACCAGGGCAAGCCTGTATGTGGGGCTAAAGTGATACAGGTGGAGTCAAGGTAAATAGACTCTATGAGTATGAGTATATATGACTTAATGTGTACTTGGTCATGGGCAATTCACTGAAGTTCTTTTTTTTTTTTTTTTTGAGGTGGACCATTTTTTTAAGTCTTTATTGAATTTGTTACAATACTGCTACTGTTTTATGTTTTCTTGTTTTTTTGGCTGCAAGACATGTGGAATCTTAGCTCTCTGACCAGGGATTGAACCAGCACCCCCTGTATTGGAAGGCCAAGTCTTAACCACTGGACCGCCAGGGAAGTCCCTCACTAAAGTTCTTGAGCTTCAGTTTCCCTATGTGTAAAAAGGAAATGTAAATAAATAAATAAATATTTGTTTGGGTTTCAAATGAGATAATGAAAACAAAAATGCTACATTATGTTATAAACTTTTTTGAATGTATATGAGGATTTCAAAAGGGGTAAAATGACCACCCATTAATTCAAGTAAACGTGCTATCTCTGATATGCTGACTTTGAAAGCAGAGAGAAAAAATTTAAATAGGAACAGCTCAATATAAGACAGACCTTAGAGACAATCTACCCTTATTTTACAAGTAAAGAAAATGAGACCACAACAGGTAAGATATTTGCACAAGGTCACAGAACCCTGGGGAGGGGCATAACTGCATTTAAAAGCCCACGACCAGAGCCTGAGCCATGATATTCCACTTTAGAATCATAAATAACTTACTAGCAAAAAATACTATATAATTTGTTCAATGTTGTAATTAACATATTACATTTTTCACTTTTTTTACTACACTGGCTTGACATACATTTTGCTTCTGTGCTGATAACTGTTTTATGTGATCTTTTTGTGAATTTAGCCATTTGAAGCCTGCAATTTTACCATTTGTGGGTTTCTAAGTTCTTCTTATAGTCTAAAATCAATATTTTAGTAATTATGATGTCTAAACTTCCTCCTCTTTGGTCACGAGATGTATAATAGAAATGGAGTCTTATTCTTGTAATTCAGCGATGGAGCAAGTGAAAGTTTAGTCAGGAAATGCATAATGAACTGACGATATACAGAAACGAAACTAAAACACATTAATTATCTGCTAAGACATTATTCTTCTAAGCTCCCCTCCTTATTATAGAATATGTCCTAGGCTTTTATTTATGGCAGTGAAGCACATTCAAGAAGAAAGAAGACGTTGTTTTGAAGTGTAAGCAATGTATTTTACAGTGTATCTGATAGGCTCATTTTAAATTTTTAACAAAAATTGTCTTAGAATAACACTGTAACTCTATACCTTTTTAAAATTCATTTATTGGATATCTGTTACGTGCTTTGGACCACACAAGGGCTGAAGACAAAATGATGATGAGCCAGAGGTGGCTCCAGTTCATAGAGCAAGCAGTCTTACAGACAAATCATGATGTGAATTAATTATAAGCCACATTCATGGATTTCGATTCTATCCCCAGAACCACAGGAAGGGGTTGAAGTGTTCTTTCTCTTCCAGGACTTCAGGTAAGTTTCTCCACATCTCTTTTATGACTGATTCTCCATTCCTTAAGCCTAGAGAACATCTGCCCTGCTCTGTGCTGACATGCGCATAGACTAGCTATCAAAACATATTGAAATGTGTCTGGAAAACATGGAGAAATACTAAGTTGTGCTTGTTGCTATAAAAGAATCATGGAAAATAAGAAGCTTTTTATTTTTTTTTATTGGTTTTAATTTCCCTCCTCCAGCTATACTTTCCATCTACCATCACTCCAAAAAAGGTAAATAGGGATCTAATTTAGTCAGAGTTTTAGGTTTTGAAGTCTTAGAGTTTCCTTTGTTCCAAGAGAAGACTGAACATGTTTTTTTAAATTAATTTTTGCCCTAATATCTTAAGTCAGTTATACAAATTCAAATGCCAACTGGAATTAGGTAAGTAAACCAAATGAGTAAATTTGGTCATATTTAAGAAATGAATAAACAGCTTAAATAATTAACTGTAAAATATATTTGGGGGAATACTTGGAGATTTTGAATATAGCCTCAGTATTAGATGATATTAATGAATTATTGCTAAATTTTAGGTGTAATAATGGAATCATAGCTATATAGAAAAAATTCTTTTAGTTGTTTTAGAAAAGCACACTGAAACATTTAGAGATGAATAGCATGATATCTGCATTTTACTTCAAAACATTTTGTCAACAAAGGTAACTAAGGATAAAAAAGAAAGGAATAAAGGATGTTAGGCACTGTGATTAACTGGAGAGAAGTCTTATAAATTAGGAAGTCATTACTCAGCACTCTTCACATGAAGAAATGTAGGCCCAGTGTTGGCCAGATGTTCAATTTTTCAGGAGAAGCTATAAATCCAGATTTTTATATGAAACCACCTGCATTTTAAATGTTGGCACTTAATTAATCAATCTTTAAACATTCTTTATTCCAAACAAAACAGTCTTAAGACCCTTAAGAGATTTTTGGGGAATCTCTAGCCTCAGCTCATACACAAATGTGGGAGAAATGGGTTCTGGGATTTGGAAAGTGAAGAAGAGGCAGAAGCAACCGTCCAAGGAGTGGTGTTGAATGAATCCCTCTAAACTTGGAAGCAGACTTGAAATGTTCAAGTAGTATATGCTCAAGACATGATCCCATAGAGAGATATGTTTCAGAAAGATGTTAATTTCAAGCCTTCTTTTCTCAAGAATCCTTATGGGTAGATACAAATATCAACCTATGTCTGTCCACTTTGGGATTTTATATGACCCCTAAGACCTTTGCCTTAATTTGGTAGTAGAAGTCTTCCAACAACTTCACTGAGTTTTATACTCCTCTGGTGGGATAATATATATAGATAATATATATATATATATATATACTCCTCTGGTGGGATATATATATAGATAATATATAGAATGAATGTGATGCTCATAACAGAAAGGCAGAAGGGAAGCAGTAAGATAGTCCTGATGGAGTTCCATATTTCAGTTCCACTTTTTCTCAAAGCCAGTTTTTAATTGTCTTGATTGGATTAAATAAATTCTATCCCAATATTTTCATTTTTAAGAAGTTAAAATATGTAGAGGACTAAAGGCATGAGATCATAGCTTCAGGGGCAGAGGGTGGGTTTGGGCTTAGAAAGAGGTTTTTTTTCATATGTGTATTTATTTACTTTAAATGCAGAAAAAAATAAGGTATGTTTAAATGCCTATAGGAAAGATTCAGTAGTAAAGAGGGAATTGTGGTGAATCAAACTAAATCTGTTAACACTCATTCTTAATTATGTAACTTACAAATAAGAAATGACTTAGACTTACAGTAATAATAGTTTACATTTAATATATAGGGCTGTTTTATCAAAGTAATCATAAAAGAAAACATATTTTCCAAAAAAAATGACTCTAAGTGTTCAAAATGAGGAATTTAAAGATTTGTTAAGAACAAAGAACATATAATTTTAAATAGTAATCTTGGCATTCAGTGTTTTTTCCTTCGATCTTTAAGTTATTTTAAATGCTTTTAAATTATTTCTTTATGTAAGCAAAGTAATATGCTACTGAAATTACAATTTAAATTTATTGCAATTAGTAGTGTATTACATGTTAAATCTAAATTAACCAATTTCCTCAAATTCGCTTATTAAAAGGTTTGGGGGATTTATCTTTATCTTATCTTAATCTTTAGATAAAAAACAAACACACACTAAAATTTTATTTAGCGTGCTCTGCATGTGATCCTGACACCCTTAACTGATGTTAAATTCGCTAGAAATTTGGACACATTAGGAACCGTGGTGATGTCACAGTATTATTCTAAGGGGGAACTGAGCCATGTAAATAGCCTGAGTTAGGTTGAGTAGTTGGCAAAATCATCAATTTTTATTCCCAGTAAAATTCTGGTAAAACCCAATAAATCTACATTCTCACAAAATGGATTTATGTTAGGAAATAAATACTACTTTGTATACTGACTATGAGGCTCAGGCTAAAACTATAATAGAAAATAATCTCTATTTTGAAGATACTTCAGATAACAGCAGATAATTACCCTCATTGGAAATTTTTTGTGGAATCCTTGTAAAGCAGGTGACGAGCATAAATGGCTCTTTCTATTCTCTTAAAGTCATTTGGCCACTTCAATTTCCCACCTGGAAATTATGTTTTTAGAATATTACTATGAGTCTTATCCCTTTATTTGCTTAGTTATGTTAAGTGACTATTTTAGATTTAAAATATGTCATTACTAAAGAAAGTGATTCACATGGAATTTCATTAGCAAGTAGGAGCATGATAAGATCCCATTTATTTTTATTATTATTATTTAATAAAATTTGTCTTGGCCTTTTTATTTCCTTTTGGTCAAAGATAGATTTTACAGAAAGCAGATCTATTATATTTACTATATTTTAGTTAAGAGTCTATGGAAAGAGAATAAAGGTGAATTGTATTTGTTACTATACTTGTTTTCTGTGCACTTTCAACTGAAAGACATCCATTTATTAATTTAAATATGTACCTTATATTCTTTTAACAGTAGGTAAGTAAATGCTCAAACTTAATTTTTAAAATGTGCTATAAACAAACTTCTATTATGTTGATGGAATATACTAGATGCTACTTTTTAATTTAAACTAAATCTAAGTACCTCTAATGTGTATATTAGCCAATTTGCAATTATGATCTCCATGATGAGATTCTTCCAGGAAATGAGAAGTACATTATAATCTAAATGGAGTTGTAGATCTGGTTGATTTTAATTTGTGACCTAGAGGTCAATATTTACTGGGTGTAATAACCCTCCACTAATGGGGAAATTCGAGGCACATTTGTATAATGAGAAATCATAACTAGTTATGGTTCAGGATGATGATTTTTCTCTTTGCCTTTCTGATCTGCTGTGATTCTGCCTTCATTTTATAGACTTCATACCTCTAGCATTTAAGACATATCTTTACTAAGCAAAGTTATAAAGCTAGTCTTTGATTTATAATAAAGTTTATAATACCCACTATATTCAATGCAGGGTTACTTTTATATGCTTGCTATTTTTAAATGTATGTTTTTATTATCTTTCTCATAACTCTTCTATTAGTATTTATCTACTACTTTTTTCCTCAGGATTATCTTTTAGATAATCAGATTTTCCTAGTTTTACTTATTTATTTTACTAAATTAAAATGCATATTTTCTAGATGGAAGAAAATTAGGAGCAGAGCTGTCCTCGTACAAAACTTTTTATTGCACATCAGGACTAAAATAAAATTTATTACAGGATTAGAAACTAGCATCTCCAAGTTAAATGAGAATTACACATAGTGAAATGATGTAAAATCTGATCTTTATTCATCATTACCTGAATCAGAATTTAGCCTTGAATTTAGAATAATGCAAATCAAAATATAGTCAAAACTAAAAAGTGAATGAAAAAGATTTTACTGTGTAGAAATGCTTTACTCATGAAAAACAACAATAATAAAGATAAGGATAATATTTGAGCAATTATACTGTTACTTGGTAGATAATTACTCTTTATGTGATTATCATGCAGTCCTTTAGTTATTCTTTGTTAACTACCAGGTGAGATAGATACTGTAATTATACTCATGTAAAAATGAGAAATCTGAGATTTAAAAAGATTGAGTCAAAGTTAGTATTAAGTCAATTTAAGTCTTTGTGGCTTCAAATCCCGTGCTCTATGAACCACTTTTCTTTGAACTGGTTTTTTTTTACCATCTGTTTCAGACCTACTGAATCAGAATGTCTGGCTGTGGCACATAATAATCTGCATTTTAATGTCTGCACTAGAATTCACTTTTCCTACATATGGAAGCCTGCAGAAGACAAGACGTACCAGTAAATAATTAATTCTGAGTCTACTTTACTTTAAACAATGTACTAATGAGCAGGATTGTAGACAGCCCAACAGTAGAGTGGAGATAAACTGCCTATTTTGGTAGAAAACTGCCTATTTTCAATGATAAAATGGTGAAGCCTTTTGACAGTACTTTTGTTGAACTTTGCCTCTTCTGATTCAGAATGAGTTCTCCATAACCTTAAAATGTGTATTTGGGCACTCTTTATTTATACCTCTGTCAACAATCTGGGTGAGGAAATGTTGGAAGGAAGAATAGCATGTGCTACAAAAATCCACCCCATTCTCAGTTACATGGAATGTTCCCTCAGTGTCCTTTAAGGAGATTTGTAGGTACCACTCTTGCTTTTAAATACACCACAGAGAGTCTGCAGTCATAATTAGAATTTCTTTAATATCATCACTGCTTTCCTGGGTTTTAAACAGCTATAATAGGTGAAACAAATATGTTTACTTAAGGTCTTTGATATTTACATAAAACAATTTTTGTTCACCACTTAGTATTAAAAACAAACCCAGAAAAATGATCTATTTGGGGGGGAATTTAAAAGAAATTAAAATCTGAGTATATCAAAGTAGGAATTTAGATGTTGAGTGTTTGAAATATGGATGAAAGAAATATTAAATCTGTGTCAGGATTTTAAATAGCTTCAGAGAAATTGTTGAATTTCGGCTTATTGGAATCCTGAGAAAATATTCATATTGTAAGGTAATACTCAGTAATTTATGGTAGCTTCAATATAAGTGACTTTTCTAAGGGTGAAAATTACACATTAAAAACACAACAAACACAAAATCAAAAAATTGAGGTTAAAAAAATAATTTCAGTCTTGTGAGTCATACTTAAAATAATAGGCTATTCCCTATCTACCTACCTATAAGGCAATTGACTACTTCCCACTGACTGAAAAGGCTTCAGCCAAAGTAAATAATCCTTTCAGAAAAGACTAATTTGCTCAGCTTCTCAAGTCTTGCAGAGGAACCAGCACTAAAACAAAAACAAAATATTCTTGTATTTTTGATATTACAAGAATAAAAGAGGTTCATTGTAGAATATGTAAAGAAAATATAAGCAAAAGGAAAAAAATAATTACCTATAGCCCACCAAATAGATGTGAACATCATTGCTTGGTGTATATTTATTCTTCCCTTTTCCCCTCTACCCTCCAGGACTGGAATCATAGTGATATTTGATAAATTCTATCCTTCACTTTACAGTCTGTCTCGTATCTTGCCTTGTCATAAAATAGTCTTGTGTAACTCTATTTTTAATAGCATTATTCTACTCCCCAATGGAGATTTTTAGAAAAACAATAGTAATAAAATAACTTATTGTTGAACATAACAACTACAGGACATAGGGAATAACATATAGGCTGTGGAACAGTGGGTCAACTTCTTCCAAGCTGAATAACCTGGGCTGTGCTATCTCATCTTCTCTGTACACTAGTTTCCTTAACTGAATATGTAGATAAATGTTTGCTGTCTCATGGAGTTGTGAGCACTGGATGAGTTAATAAATCTTAAGTACAGTGACAGGAACATGAAATAGCTCAATAAATATTAGGTGTTATGAAGACAATGATAATCATGTGATACCTTCCTAGAAGTAGAATTTCTGAGTCAAAGATAATGCATAATTGTTAGAACTTTTGATGCCTGTCAAGAAATTTCCCAGATTTTCCCAATAGAATACACAGATAGCTATCATATATCTATATATGATATCTGTGTGTGTATATGTGTATATATATATGTGTGTGTGTGTGTATTTTTTTTTCTCAGATCCGGAGTTCACAATCAAATTTGACATGGAAATTATCAAAATTTATTTCAGAAGTTAAAAAACGAATACTCCTGGCACAGAACCTAGCTAAGTTTCTTGCTTAGTTCTTTATGTGTTATTTCAACTTGTTTATATCTTTGTGATGGTAAGCAATACAGGGTATTGTAATCTTTGGATAGTTTTTTGTCTTATCCTCTACATCCATGCTAAGTAGCACATGTTATTATAACTTTATGAGCTATCTCAATTGAAATGTACAAACAGCATATCAGTGTTGTCTTAATATTCATATTTAGTATATTTTTGAGATAAACACTTGCTTCTTTTTTTGAGCTGCTTATCTTTCGAAATGTTTCTACTAGATGCTTGTTTCTGTTTTTTACTAATATATTAAATCTTTCTCTGCAGTATATTTTGTACCTTTTTTCATAGTTTGTTACTTTACTTACCCTGACTTTTTTCCCTTTCATTTCTTCTGCATAGAAATTGTGTATGGTATGAATGTGTGTGTGTGTGTGTGTGTGTGTGTGTGTATGTGTTCAGTCAAATCTATAGGTCTATAAATTTATTAAATTTTTGTTTCTACAGTTGACATAAAATGAACATTTAAAAATTTTAATTAGATATGTGTAGAGCATTAAATTATTATAAATTTGAAACTCAAAAACATTAATATCTTCTAACAGCCTTAAAATCTGATTTGGCTTCCCTATTAAGCTCCATAATTTCTGCAGTAACTCTATAATTAATACATATCACACACATAATAAATGTCAGACATTCTGATAAGTAACTTGTATGAATTCTTTACTTCATTCTCATAAGGAATAAGTATTCTATTAATTATTTGTTTTTCAAATTAGGCATATAAAGTTTAAGTAGTACCCAGTTCCACAGATCTAGAGTTGGCAAGACTAGGTCTTCTTGCCCTCCTAACTGCTCTACAAGATGACCTCTTCTACACTACAGCACCCTGACACATTGGGAAACCAACATAAAAGTAGTAAAAGGTGAAGAAATGGTGTAAATACCAGGACTGTGGAGTTGGAAGAAGTCTTTGAGATAATTTGGCTCAAATGTTTCACTTTCTCCGTGAGTGGACTGAGGTGAGGACCAGAGTGATAAAATATCTTGCCTGACATGTCATCTAGATAAGGATTCCAAGAATTTAAGTTAGGGTTATTGCATGTAGATACAAGATATATTGGGTTGAAGTTTTTGAACCTGGAATTAAAATATCTGGATATATTTAAATTAATTGTATGACAATCTCTAGTTTTATTCTTTATGTTTATGTACTTTTAATGTTAAAAATTGGTATTTTATCAATATTTGCTCAGGAATCTCTGTTATTGTCTCCTATAAGGAAAGATACAAATAAGCTATCTAATATCTAAGATGATTATTAGCTTTATTAAACATAGGAAATGATCGAGATATTTGTTTGCTGTATATTGTTACCTATACCTATGCTCTATGCTGTGCAATATATTTGTTCACATATTTTCCCTCTGGCATTAGGTTTGTAAATAATATTAATACAAACATTTTCCATAGATAACTCCTACTTCCAGATAGCTTAGTGCATGCACACACAGTAGCAGGTTTATTTTTCTTCCTTCTTTTAGAATCAGTACCATGGCTGTCAGCAGAGCCTACTGAGGCTTTAAGAACATTCATTGCTTTTCAGAGCTGGAGGCGGAGAGAAAATATCAGCAAGGTCCTCAGCAGAACCGTTATTCTAAATCTTTTTTATATACCTTGGTTCTCATATTAAGGGAATAATACATTTATAGGTAAACTAATAATATGTGTTCTGTGTCAGGGCAGAAAAAAGATTAAATGAAAGATGCAGTGAGTAGAGCCCAACTCCTTTCTGCTGATGATGGCAAACAGCAAGTCTTCACTTCCCTACCTCTTTCAGCTTTCCCTTAGTTACAGCTCACTCCACCTACAATGTCATCTCCAGTTTGTTTCCAGGGCTAGCTCTGTGTAGTAATACAGAGCAGTGAACTGGAGAAACAAACACTGACTTCCTTACGGAAAGTTCCTTGAACTCTGGAAGAAATTCTAAATGTAAATACCACATTTGAATTACCTTCAAACTCTTTTTCTCTATTCCATTTGATTTATCTTGAGTAAATATGTACTTGGGAGGAAGAAAGAGAGACAGATTTGTCAGGATCAGCACAGGTAAAACCAAGTACAGGCTGATTTATAATTCCCCTGAATTTAAGTCTCCGTTAGGACCTGCTCCTAATGCTGATTAGTCTGAATGGTATTTTCCCCCCAGTTTTTGTAGCCTCAAAACACATATTTGTCCATTTATTTTGATATGCTGTGCTTTTGATTCTTTGATTTGATCTTTTTTGGACTTTGATTTCACTCCTGTTTTGTCTTTTCTCTTTACAACACCCTCCCTTCCCATTCTCATAAACCTGTTCACTGGTTGGATCACCTTTTCCTGCCGCAAACCCACTGGAGCTTTATTTAAAAGCTCTCCAAGGACATTCTTACAAAGAACTGCACAAATTGGCTGAGGTTGGAATATTTGTAGCATACAAGCAAATCTATGTTAATTCACTTTACTAACATTTATTGAATGTTTATCTATACACTAAGCACCGTGCTAGGTGTTAGGAAATTAAGAAGAATAGATACTGTCTCTGCTTTGGGAACCCCAATCTCCTTGGTATCTTCCTAGCATCCAAGAAGAATGGGCACTCATAGGGTCTCCGTAGGGAAATAGATATTCCCAAAGAGAAAAATTAAACTTATTTATTTAAAAGGAAGATAGAAACATACATGATGAACAAAAAGACATTTCACTCAGAGTTTAGAGATTATTTTAAGCGCAGATGTGAGTCGATTCAAGAGAACCTGTCTGCCATAGCCATCTTATGAATATACTTATTTGAAGACAATAAAAGATGTACTTGTATATATTATAAGTGCCCTCATGTAAATTTTTTAAAATCACATTCATTCATTCTATAAGAAGAAGGACTCGAGTCTTCATGAAGCTAGAACATTAAAAAGGTACAACGTGCTAAATGAAAGCAAAAGAGTTATGGACATTTAAAAAATGTATACACTTAATTGTATTTTTATGGCAATTCTTCACAATGAACATTTTTACTTCAAGCCAAGAGTAGGTGTGGAAAAGTCTGCAGATATTCACAGAAGTTCCCTTTTCCTCTTCTTTGTTTTTAAGTGAATGTGTCAAGAAGAATAACTAAGAGAGGGAACTTGAGGAGTTAATATGGCAATTTGATCAATAGGCATTATGCCAAAATAGCACTTTGTGTGAACAACTGAAGAAGAACCAATAAACTCAAACAACGGGGACAGCTGAAAGCCAAGGAAGGTAGAAATTTTATTTTGGAACATATAACCATGACATTGTTACTGGAAAAGCAGCAGGCTTAGATGATTATGCTTTTGTGCAACCAGTAGATGTGGTGGTTTAATTTGAAGTAAAAGCACAAAGTCAGCCTGAGGTTAGCAGAGTGGATTTTAGGCTCTCTCCCAAGTTCTAATACTACGAATAAATGGTGTGTGCTAAGCGGGAGAAACAGCAAGGATAATGCCTTTAATAGACAGAAAAGAATATGTTTTTGAGATCACCTTCCCATGGAGAAAACAATCATTACTGGGGAGTGTCCATCTAAAACTACGATTCAAGATTAAATTTATGCAAAATCTCTGAAGAAGGGGGAATTTATTTCTAAGGTCTCCAGCTTCCTCTGTGCAATTCTAAATGCCCCGAGGTGCTATACACTTGAATAAAAAAGAACATTTTTGCCACAGACAATTTGATACAGCTAATATGAGGTACCTAAGAGAGGCGAAGGACAACTCAAAATGGAAAAAAGCAAGTACAAACTCAGGAGACATCCCCAACCCTACCTCAAGCTTGTGTCTCACGCCATCTCTCAGAGCCTCCCTATTCCCTCCTGATGAGTAGAGACCATGGGAAGACAATTTTTTTTTTTTGCATAATTATTCAAACTCTGGAAGAATAACAAAATATTAAGAAATATGTGTGGCTTTTTTTATTATTTTAGTGTGAAGAACTTTGATGTTAGAAGTACTTTCACAAAAGCTAGTAACATAAGAAGAGAAAAATGCAACATTAACTATTGTAGCCTTTTTTTAGATAAACTAGGTAAAATATTTGCTGTATATGTTGGAGGGCTTACATCCTTTATATAACAAAAGTGTTTATAACTTAACATAAGCAGGAACCCAACAGCAAATAAGAAATAAAAATGCACAGTTAATTTTTTTTTTTTTTTACCAAAAGAGAAAGGTAAATGAAGACTTATGGGTAATTAAAATAAGAGGCTCCAAGTCAAGCACATTTTTAAACATGAGATTTTTTTAAACAACAGATTGCCAACTCTGAAAGAATCTTTAATAACAAGATGTAGTGTTGATTAAAAAAATCAAGTTTATAGGACAATATTAATAGTTCTCAGTAAATATGAAAATATCTCAATTATAGAAGGTCACACAATTATAAGTATGCATGTTTGAAATTCAAATTTGTAATCTATTTCTATCTATCTATCTAACTATCTATCTTCCTAATGATCAGGATGGGTAAACATCATACTCTATGTTGACAATATTTACACCAAAATATTCAGTACACACTAAAAATCAGGATCTCTCTCTCTCCTTAATCTATAGAGATGACTGTTAAATATTTATCAGCGCACCACAGGATGGGACCATTATAATTGGTTTAGACACATCAGGAATTACCCCTGAGCAGTGAGTTATATGTGAGGGATACTATTAGTAAAGTCAAGGTTCTTAGCAATTTAAAATGGTAAATGAGTGTTAAACAGTCAGTGAACAGTATCTGCTATTGTATTACAAAAGTCAAGAACAGTGATAATTTCAATGTAAGTTCACACATTTGAATTACCATATTCATTTCTTGAGAATCCATTTTAAATGTTATACTGATTAACTAGGGGACTCAGATGAAGAAAAAAAAAGATGCAGTGTCTGGAATCTGTGACACATAAATGATTATGCAAGGATATGTGAATGCTTAGAATGAAACAGGAAAGTATCAAAGAGGATATAGTATGTTCCTCAATACTCAAGGATCCATCTTTTGGAAGAGTGCTTTGGCCTTTTCTAAAGAGCAGGGTTGGAATGTGCACATACACATTCATGGAAACCAAGTTATATTCTTGATAATTTAGGTGTGATTAACAGAATAATTATTGTGGACTTGACTACTTCTAACTCATTAGAAATATTTGGTTTTTTAAACATGTATAATTTAATAACCACCATCTCTTATTATATTTTTGAAGACATAATACCATCTTTAAATTAAATAAGAAAAAAGGCATAATTTAACTTCATAAATCTCTTTATAATCCTATTCTCAACTCCTGTAATTATTCACATTAATAATTCAATGCATGAGAAAATAATCTTTACACTGTTATAAAAACACATTAGTCCCCACACTTTCTTGTGTAACCCAGTTCCATGTTTCCTATAACTGAATATTTTGGATATTAACACCAAGGAATACTGCAGGTTAGAAGCAAACATATTTTTACATAGTGTTCCTGTCAGCACAGTGAGAGAAACAAAAATGCTTTAGTATAATCATTACTGCACAAAGAAACCAATGCCACATTCAGGACCAGGAAGGCAGTTCTTTACCCCAGCTTCTCATTAGCTTTTCCTTTGCATTCTCATAGCAGTAATAGCAAATGCTGAAATCTGTTCTCCCTTATTTTGTTTTCAGTGTCTGTCACGCCACTTTTGTGAGAAAGTGAGGCAAATGAAAAGTACAAGCCATAAACATATAGTCTTGCTTCTTAACAAAATAACATCATAACTTCTACTTATTATTACCCACATTGTGCCATACAAATTGCTCACATTTTGACTAAGCAAAAATACATTTCCATTTATTTGTTTAAATCACAAGCAAAATGCAAAATGTATATGATTTATAGAGGGGTAGTCAAAGCAGGCCATTTTAATTAAGAGAGTTTGGCATTTAGATAAGTTTTTACTTTGATAATATATTTCTTCCTCTGTTAATATATGCAAATAAGAAAATAAGGAAATATAGCTTTTTTCACCTTTTCATTTTAAGCCAACTAACAGTATGCAAGTATTTATTTATTCTAATTTGGAGCCACATGTGGGTCAGGGACAACAGAGTAAATACACTGTAAGGTGTGCTATTTACTCGTAGTGGGTGAGCGTAAACAAGTGCTCTGCATTTCATTTTATGAGAAAATGGAAATTTTTACATAAAACCTATTTATGCTTTAATTCAACATCTATGTAAGAAAATGTCGGAGTTAAGAATCAAAAGATCTAGAATCAAGTTCAGAATCTACAGAAGTATGTGAGGACATCACTTCAACACACAAAATTCTCAGCTGCACTATGCAGAATGGAAAAAATAGCTGTCTCACCTTTCTTTGAAGTTTGAATATCAAATGAGATATTATATACAATTCTAGTTTTAAAATATAAATGTGGGGCTTCCCTGGTGGCGCAGTGGTTGAGAATCTGCCTGCCAGTGCAGGGGACACGGGTTCGAGCCCTGGCCTGGGAAGATCCCACATGCCGCGGAGCAACTGGGCCCGTGAGCCACAACTACTGAGCCTGCGCGTCTGGAGCCTGTGCTCCGCAACAAGAGAGGCCGCGACAGTGAGAGGCGCGCGCACCGCGATGAAGAGTGGCCCCCACTTGCCGCAACTAGAGAAAGCCCTCGCACAGCAACGAAGACCCAACACAGCCAACAATAAATAAATAAATAAATAATAATTTAAAATATATATATATAAATGTGATATATAAATCAAGTCCTGTTATTATAACTCCTATATATAAATATACATATCTATATCTGTATTTTCCATACATATATAGAATATCTACCATGTTCTATATGTACTATAGGATGTGAATTTTGACTTAAGTAATAATTATTCAAGATCAGCTTAATACTAAGGTGCTATCCTAACTCATTACCCTGTTGCTTAACCCTTTGACCAACCAGTGAGCAACATGCTCTCTAAATATAGATGAGAAAACTGGAGCTCGGAGATGTGATATTATTTGTCAAAAACTAATAAATAAAGCAAAATTAAAATTTAATTTAGCAAATTATAGCTGTAGTACTCTTTGGTATGTATATGAGCAAACACAAGACAGCATTTTTACCTTAAGAGAGCTTCAATTCTACTTAAAGGAAAAAGTATATGAAAAAAACTAAATACTTAAAACAAGAATCTACGACGTTTTGCTGTATTTTTCTTGTATAGAAATAAAAGATATAGAAGTTTTAAGGGAGAAGAGATTACTAGGGGCTGAAGAGGTCAGGGAAGACTATAATCTGTGATTCAAAAGTATATTAGTATTTTTAATGGCAACATGAAGGCTAAGAGAGGATAGTTCAGGCAGAGGGAATGGGGGGGGCAAGAATTCAGAAGGACTGTGAGAGGAGGAAATTTTTCATAGATGTTAGTATAAATTATAATTATTCTTCCACGTGCTTTCTCAAGTGCAACACTAGAAAGGAGATTGCAAAAGTGCACTTCAAATATACTTCCCGTGTAGGTAAAATTCTAGCTTATAATTAATTTCCCAAATTTACACTTTATAAAATTGGACAGAAATAAAAAGACCTAATAGTGACTTCCACTTACTCGCCTTACAGTCATTCCACTTTTAAATTTATTTATTTTATTTATTTATTTTTGGCTGCACTGGGTCTTCATTGCTGCTCGCGGGCTTTCTCTAGCTGCAGCAAGCGGGGGCTACTCTTTGTTGTGGTGCGCGGGCTTCTCATTGCGGCGGCTTCTCTTGTTGCGGAGCACGGGCTCTAGGCGCGCGGACTTCCGTAGTTGTGGCACGTGGGCTCAGTAGTTGTGGTTCGCAGGCTCAGTAGTTGTGGTGCATGGGGCCAGCTGCTCCGTGGCATGTGGGATCTTCCCGGACCAGGGCTCAAACCCACGTCCCCTGCATTGGCAGGCGGCCCTCTACCACTGCACCACCAGGGAAGCCTGTCATTCCCCTTTCTATTTGCTTTTACACTTGATTCATACACACACATTCTTATGTATTTCAAGAGACATTTTCTTAATAAATTCAGGATTACAATGAAAAGGAACAGTTGTTCCCACTGCATCATTTTCCCACTTTCATGCAGCCACTTTGCACAATTATTCCATTCCAAGGATCTTTCACATACTGACATTCAATACTACTATGGTCCTTGCATGCTAGTATGCTGTATGCAACAGCTAAATGCACATTTTGTATTTCATTCATTATCGTAAGGCAATAATGGGAAACAACAGAGGACAAAGACATTGGGGGAGAGGTTAATCATAAAATAATTGATTTTTCAACATTATTTAAATCCTGAGCATACATTGAGAAGAGCAGTAATTGGGTCAATTTAAAAATACTTACTTGTTAATTGGCTTGGGACTCGTGATCTTAATTTGCCCCCCTTTCCCTCTAGAATTTACAAGTTTGGAAATTATTCATTTCTATGAATAAGGATTGATATTGATCATCAACAGTTACACTTAGGCCTGGCTTACTCATCTATACAATGTGTTGAATAATATTTACCTTGTATCACACTTGTCCCCAGGCTCTGCTAATTAATAATTAATTATTAACACTAATAATTTTGAGTTACAGGTTAGAAATGCTATTTAGATATATTTTGAAACTTAATATGGGAAAGTTGGCATCCTATATTCTGAACTAAAAAAAAACCCAAAAAACAAAACAACAACAAAAAACACAGACACATTTACCAGGAAAGTATTGTCAACCCACATGGCCTAGGATTCTGGCCGGTAAAGTACTTTGATTGCAAAACATAACATATGTACTTAATATAACATAACATATAAATAAATAATATCCATATAATGCAAACTGTTTAAGATACATCGAGTGGATGGGGAACATACACTTGGGAATACCTTTCACTCTGCTTTTTCTTTACCTTTACACTGTATACATTTTTTGCCCTCAGGGGAGGGTCTTTCGTATCTGCCCACAGCTTCCCTCTCTCTTTCTATGGAGAGTGGCTTCTGAATTGCTTTTCAGAGGATACATATTATCAGATTACCTTTCCTCATTCTAACTCCCTGATATAAGGAAATTCTACCTATCACTATTATAATGAATCTCTGCTTTAAAAAAGAAAAAAAAAAAAAGAATTAGAGATGCCATTCACATTTAATCACTAAAAAGATATTCATTCCGTTTCAAAAAATGAAAAAAAAATATATAGTTCATTGTGAATATAAAAGAATATTAAAACTGTTTGCATTATAAATGTGATTGTTAATGGATAAAGATGTGAAAAAAAAAGGAATCAAGCTGTTAAAAAGATTTTGTGTTACATATAATTCAGTTCTGTATATCTGTTAAGAAATTAAGAACTTTGATTCTCAAAATAAAATTGAGATCTATTTTGTTAGGCTACTCTGACCACTGATAGGATACTATTTAGAATATTACTACTAGTTCTGGGACCGAGCAACACAAGATTTATAGAGAATTGGCAGTATTTGAAGGAAAGTAATAATGATGTCTATATTTTGAAATTTAATTTCTTCATAGGATGGCATCATCAATTACAGAAAAAGAACCAAAAAAAAAAAAAAAATAGTGTGATTTAAGTGCATTTAAGTACTTCTTTAAGTACATGAATATTCATGGTCTATTGACTCTAAAACATGTACACCCAAGAGGATTTTCAATGTTGGTGTGAGAAGAAAATACAGTATTAGAACTTTTTTTTTTTTTTTTTTTTTTAATTTTTATTTTTGGCTGTGTTGGGTCTTCGTTTCTGTGCGAGGGCTTTCTCTAGTTGCGGCAAGTGGGGGCCACTCTTCATCGCGGTGCGCGGGCCTCTCACTATCGCGGCCTCTCTTGTTGCGGAGCACAGGCTCCAGACGCGCAGGCTCAGTGATTGTGGCTCACGGGCGTAGTTGCTCCGCGGCATGTGGGATCTTCCCAGACCAGGGCTCGAACCCGTGTCCCCTGCATTGGCAGGCAGATTCTCAACCACTGCGCCACCAGGGAAGCCCAGAACTTTTATCACATTTATTTTGTCTTATTCAGTTATTCTTTCAATTATTATCTACATGTAATATGTATATCATATGTTGATATAATAATATAGGTATATAATTTATAAATAAATAACTGAACATTTATTTAAATGTAAGTTAATATTTAACCAGTTATAAAGTTAGGAGAGATCACTGCTATAGAAAATCTCCTTTACACACTACCCAGGGCACAGAAAACTCAAGGGAACTCTAGAAAATGTTAATTGCGCAGGAATTAAGCTGAATTAAATCAATGAAAACGATGGATAAACCATTTACTTCTATGGAGAAAGAAGAGAGAGATGAACATTTCTTTAATTTTTAAATGATATCATAAATATGATTTCGTTATATTTGATTTGGCACATCACACACCAGGAATATGATTTCATGATATATGAAAGCAAAACCCAATAGCCATGAAAAGGTTAATTAAATATATGATGAGATTTTTCTGGTGAATTTTCTTTCTTCTTTTTTTTAAAGTAAGAAATTAGGCCAGTTTCACCTTTTTAAAAAGACTTATTTGTGACAACACCAGGTCCACTCATAGGAAGAAGGTAGGATAATTTATGAGGTTGCTTCGTACTTTCAAAAACCTTTTTTCTATTTTAAAAATATGAATAGAATGCTGTTACTCAGTCTTAATTTGCTCTTCTTAGTTCTTTGAATGAGTCTTTTTAAAAATCGATGTTTCTATGTCTATGTCTTCCTAAGTAAAGCTGAATAGTTCTTCCTATCAAGTGCTAGAATCTTGGCAGAATTAATTTACAATTATTACCTTTGAGACCTGGAAAGAGTCATGAATAGGCTTGCTAAGGTTGAATTAGATTATTCCTGACTCATCAACTGATCATACTAATTATATTTAGCTTATATTTCTTCTATGAAGATTCTTATTTGCCAGTTTTTGTATATATTTTAGGAAGTTGTTGATTATAGACATTATAGATAGGTCAAGCAAATGTATTCTACTGTACACTAGGAGTAGCTGCCCTCATTTACCACTTGGAAGTGGCTTCTGTAATCACAAAGAAACAGCTGACAGTCATAGGTATGGCCTTTATTACTTTAAAATGCTTAAAGCATAGACTGTTTAAAGAAAATGTAAATTTTTGAATATATTTTATTTCAAAAATATGTTTACATTGAGGGTAAATAGAAGATTACCCAAATTAAATTTACACTCTCTAAAATAGGGAGAAAAGGAGGAAAGTATTGTAGAGATAAAGTTGTGACTTTACATTTTAGGGTATGCTTTATGTTGCAAGATGGGCATATATTCATGAGCCCAACCATGACTTCAGGGCAGGAGCCAATCTTTCAGTGGACACTGAAAAATGAAGTCTTAGAAATGTCACTTGTATTGCATTTCCTCTTCTTTCCCTTCCTTCTTTTTCTATAGAAAAACTGATAAAAGATATTTGTGAAACACCCTAACAAATGCCATTTATGGATGATTTATATTACAAAAAATAATAAAAATATTTCAGTATCAAACAGATTATGGTCATACTAAGTACATTTTGTGCATTATTCTATTTTTTTTTCCTGAGCCATAAATATCAGAATACAAATTCACTAGCTTTTTGAGAAGTTATAAAACTGAATAGCATTCATTAGAGAGTTTAATGTCAGGGATTAGATTGCCATTTGTGATTCACAGTTTAGACTAATTCTGCATAGATAACTAGATTGCCCTCCACACAGTATTTCCAGGAGGTCACAGCGATCTCTTTACATTTCTAAGATGTCCCCAGACATACTGCATCAAAGATCATTCAGCAATGTAGCATATGAAAAGTTAAATCTTGACTTCTGGAGTTAGCGTTTCTCATTATCACTATTAGTGGGAAAGAGTCAATCATTTACTGCTTAATTCAAGGCTATCAAACTTTCTCAGCCAAATTAACAATGTCACTTTTGGACAACAGCAATCTTATTCGTAGGCCTCACATTGGCTCCTTTGAAAAGCTTATTAATATGCATTTCTTCAATACATCCAAATCCTACTCTCCTTTTCTGAGTCCAGAAAAATTTCTAGGTGTTTTTCTTGAGGTTATTTATTGTGTAAGTGATGTTTCATACTTAAAAGCAAGAATTAGAAATCTATTTGTCTATTAATTCATTTAATTAAGAATTATTTTAGTATCTACATTATATGTATTACACTGCACAAGGCAAACGGAAACATGTAAGACCCTAGTAATGACCTCACTGACAGGCATTTTTAAAATCCAGTCACAGAGAGAAGACATGTATCAATAAACAACTTGTATCTAACTCAATATGTCAAGTATCTGATCATAAAATAGTCAATATGTGTGAAAAAATTCAAATATTTGCATAGAGAGCTGAAGCAGCTTGAAGGACATTTTATAAAAGGATTTGACAAAATTTAGCCCATTTATTTGACAATTTTAGATATTCAATAAATGGTTATTAATTGGAATTGAATCCTCACCCCCAGTGCCTTAATTGTCCAGAGTTCACAGAATACCCTGTTTTCTCCCATTATATTTCAGGAACATAGGGCAAATTACACATGCCTGGCAGTTGAATATGCTGAAAACAGCTTTGCTAATCAGATATGGCCACGTTCCAAACACATTCACTTGACATTTACCCTGCAGGGCTATAACTTTCAGCTTTCCCAGGTGAGTGACATTCACGATGTAATTGGGCATTGAATTTTCTGAGCTCATACTATTTTTTAATGTGGCTATATGAACAGAATAACACAGAAATAAATGTATTTTTGCAAGTGCCACTTTCAGTGTTATTAGATATATCTGTAAGTAAAAATGTTGTCTTTGTAGGCAAGTTAACCTTTGCATTTCTATACTTAAATCTGCAAATTAACACCGTTTTGAAACCCTATAGTATCCTTCTTTCCATTAGAAATATGCCTGAAGGCTGCCAAGTGATTGGAACATCCAATATGCCTAATAAATAATAGATGTTCCTATTGACTATGGTTAATGTGGACCTAGTCTTCCTTCAGGATATGGAAAAAACATTCAATTATTAATTTTAAAATGACATTCGAGAAATAAACAGTCTTTTAGGTTTAATCAGAGAATCTTAGAAGATCTATTGTTAAAAGACTATATTACGTTCTAATGTGTTTTTCTCTATTTGTCTCAACTCCTTGTATTATCTTCTTGCCTTTAAATTTGGGATCTCCTAAATGCTAGGTCTTTCATGTCCCTTGAAATGATATCTTCTTTTAAATATGCATTATATTTATATATATAAGTATATAATATAAATTATATGCATTTAGGTGTTATTTATTTATTTATTTATATCGGGCATCTTTGCATTTTGTATTGTGAGGAACTTGAATTACTTCTTTCTCAGCTAGATATTTTAATATTAATTTAAAAAGTTTACAATTTACTTCTATTTGTGGCTCTGTAGTTAGATTTGCAAGGTACCCTATATTTTAGATACTTTTGTGTACACAAATAATCAGTTTTTATTATGCTTAAACTTTGTGAGTGGAACAACATTTATTTTGTAATTACTATATATGTTTAAAATGAGGTTAAAAGCCTTACAACAATCGCAACTAAACACGTCACAATTTGCAAGCCTAAGGACCTTTGTAGTGGCTTCCCACTGCACCTATGAAGCGTTCCTCGTGATTGTTAACATACTCCCTGTATTCCCTGTATTTCACGGATCTTTTATTACTACCTTTCTGCACGTCATCACAGCAAAACAGCAATGATTCCATGATTCTTATTCTCCAAACTGGCCTGCTTTTTTCCCAGCCTGTGATATGGCTCATAGCATCCCTTCTTCCATCATGTCCACGCCAAAATACAAGTTCCTCTTCTATTTCATCATAATAAATATTTTCCCCTTACTCTGTTCCAGGCACTGTTCTAAGTGCTTTATGTTTGTTAAGTCATTAATCCTCAAAGAAACTGATGAAATAGTTACCATCACCACCTTCATTTTATGGATGTGAAAACTGAGGCACAGTGAAAAATAACAGCTGGTGGTCACCCAGCTGGGTAGTGGCTACCTTAGTCCATTTGCACTGCTACAAACAATCAAACAAACAAAAAGCAAAAAAAAAAAAACACAACACATTGTCTGAGTGGCTTAAACAACATTTATTTCACACAGTTTTGGAGGCTGGGAAGTTCAAGATCTCACCAGACAGATTCGGTGTCTGGCAAGACCAGTTCCTGGTTCATAAATGGCCGTCTTCTCGTTGTGCCCTTACATGGGAGAAAGGACATGTAAGCTCTTTGGGGTTTCTTTTAAAGGGACACTAATCACCTTCCAAAGGCCACGCCTCCTAATACTATAATACCTGGGGTGAGAATCTCGACATATAAATTTTGGCGGGACACAAACATTCAGTTCATAACAGTGGCAGAGTTAATATCTGTGCCCAAACAATAAGCTTCCAGAATTGATACCCTTAACTACCATCTTTTCTCTAACTACCAGCTCCAGCTTAAGAGTAGTCTTTTTAGGAAGTATCCTAACTCTTCATGGCCAAAAATACTTTTCCTTTCAATGTAGTGTTTATACCCTTTACATTTCTACTTTTGTTCTTGTAATAATTGAGGTTTTATTGTAATACTTTGTGTATGTGAAATACACCAGTCAAGTATTATTTACCTCTTTCACAATCAAGTATCAGCAGCATTTAAAATTTGAAAGACGTTCTTGGGACCCTTACCACCTACCTCTCGCCACAAATACTCTTTTACCTCATTGATTTTTCTAAATAGAAAAAGCTTTATAAAAACTGCCTAGGGGCTTCCCTGGTGGCGCAGTGGTTGAGAATCTGCCTACCAATGCAGGGGACACGGGTTCAAGCCCTGGTCTGGGAAGATCCCACATGCCGTGGAGCAACTAAACCCGTGTGCCACAACTACTGAGCCTGCGCGTCTGGAGCCTGTGCTCCGCAACAAGAGAGGCCGCAATAGTGAGAGGCCCGCGCACCGCGATGAAGGGGGGCCCCCGCTCGCCGCAACTAGAGAAAGCCCTCACACAGAAACGAAGACCCAACACAGCCAAAATTAAATAAATTAATTTAAAAAAAAAGTCAAAAAGTAAAAAACTGCCTAAATAAAATGAAATATAAAATACAGATGAAACAGTGCTTAAAAAGCCTTACTAGGTAAAATGTCTCAAAACTGTGTATTTTTGTCCTTTTATCATGAAATAGTCAGTAGTAGAAAAATTGCAAAATCTGGACTGAAATACTTCCTTGACTTTGATCAAAATTGCAATTTTGACCAAATTCTTATATAGATATCTTTTTCATATTTGTTCATTTCTCTGGCCCCTTTATCTGTATTCTGTACATCTTAGGTGTTTAGTACATATATGTTCCAAAATTCTTCTCAACTCTAGAAAATAGGGCAGCCTACTTCTCCAGATTTCCCAGACACTCACTGACTTTTTTTTTCTGCTTCAAATCAGATTTAGCTTGCACTTTTTGACATTACCAAAACAGATATAGAGATTAAGTATGAGGAATACTTGCTGGTTGTAGACAGACATTTTTTTAAAATATGGTAATATGATACTGATTATCTGGCCCCAGTTGGAACTGAGAGCAATTAAAAATCCAGCAGGTATTGCATAATTAGAATTTGGCAGCATAGAGCATGCAGTAGTAAAACAACTAATTAAATAATAATATATGATCATCCAGAATTGAAGGGTACATTAAGGAGACACTGAAAAATCAAGTAGAAATTGATAAAAAACTAATAAACAATAAAACAACATAACACACCTGTTTTAGAGGAGGAGAATATAAGGATTGGGGGTAAATTTCAATATTTACAAATAACCAGAAGAAAGAGAAAGACAAGCTCAAACACCTACAATTTAATCTCAGAACAGACTGAATCCAGGGGCTTCCTGTAACTCTTTTAATTCATGCAGCCATAAGGCTAGAGCTGCCAAAATCCATATGTAAAGTCCTAATTGGTTGTTTGCCAATTTGTAATTGTTAGTAGGATTTACTGTCTCACAAGGTTTTAGAAACAAAATTGAGGGTAAGATAGAGGGGGGTACTAAAAATTGGAAGGGAACTCTTGGTAATTCATCTCCCAAAACCCATGGGGGATTGCCACCTGAAGGGCTGATTCCTTATTATTCAGGAATGGTTTCTTGCATTCCTTGAAGTTTGTTCAATAACTTAATGTAAGCAAATTACATGTGTGGGAAAGCCCATTTTCCTTCTTCGAAAAATCTCCCTTTCTAACCTTCCTCTTCCAACGCTGCCCCATTACCTCTGCACACACAACTAGAGTCAGGATCTCAGCGCTCTGATGGGCGAATTATAAAGTTAAGAGCAAAAGTAGAAGACTTGCCTCACAAAAGTATTTCAAGACCTTTTTTATATACACAAAATTTGGACAAATATATGTGGGAATGGATTTTGGAAGTATAGGCAAATAACATAATTTTAGATGGAGGTAAATTTATAGATATGGTTGGACTTACATGTCATTCTGTATTCAAATATACTAAAACACTATTACTAACATGAAATAATTATAACAGTTATAGCTAACATTTATTAATTATTTCTGTGGGGCACTTTACAAAATATTGTTTTTATTTTACATGCTGTAAAATGCACTTATTTTGGTATATGGCTCATTTGACTTTGACAAATGCAGAATCATGTAAACACCACCACACTCAAGATATAGATCAATTTTAATATCCTCCAAAAGTCCCTCGTGATTCCCCTTTGTAGTCAACCCATCCCTTCACTCCTAACCCATGGTAACTACCCAATGGTTCGATAGTTTTGCCTTTTCCAGAATGTCAGATAAATGTAATCATACAATATGTAGCCTTTTGAGTCTGGCTTCCTTCACTAGCATGATAAATTATATTGTTGTATGTATCAATATTGAATTATACAAATTACTAGATTTTCTTTTTTAATATCTTCACTAGTTGAAGGACATTTAAATTGTTTCCAGGTTTCGGCAATTACGAATAAAGCTACTATCAACAGTTACATGCAGGTTTTTGTAAACATAGTTTTTTCTCTTAGTTAAATACTTAGGAGTGGGATTTCTACATCATGTTGTAAATATGTGCTTAATAAGAAACTGTAAAACTGTTTTCCATTTAATGGAATTGCTGATATGGTTGGATTTAAGTCTTTATTTGTATTAGTTATTTGTTGTTTGCCCTTCTTTTTTTCCCTCTACTCCACTTCCTGTGTTTGGATTATTTAAATTTTTTTTAGTAATCCATTTTATCTCTTGGATTTCAAGCTCTATCTCTTTTTATTTTTCTTTCTTGTGTGATTGTGTAGATTGTTGCATCTAACCCTCTACTGTCTACCTAGAGTTTATATTTACCACTTCAAATAAAATATATGAACCTTACAACCATATAATCCCTTTCCCCTGCCCACATAGTGTTATAGTAGACATATGTACTACATCTGCATACACTGAAAATGTCACTAGGAAATATTATAATTTTGTTTCACCAGTAAGAGTAGAAAAATAGTATTAGTATTTACCTAGATATTTGCCATTTCTTTTGCTTTTCATCCCTGAAGTTCCAACTTTCCCTCTGATAGCTTCTCTTTAGCCTAAAGAACTTAGATTAGTATTTCTTTCAGAGCAGGTCTGCTGTTGACAAATTCTCTTAGTTTTTATGCTTCTGAACATGTCCTTTTTTACTCCTTCATGCCTGAAGGATATAGAATTCTTGGTTGCTACTTATTTTCTTTCAACTAAAGATATCCTTACACTTCATAGTTTCCAAAAGGAAACTGCAATCATTCTAACACTTGCTTCTCTATATGAACTGTATCATTTTTTTTTCTGACTACTTTCATTTTTTTCCCCTTAGTTTTGATTTTCAGCAGTTTACTTATGATGTAACTGGGTGTAGTTTTATTTGAGTTTACTGTGTTTGGACTTTTCTGTTCTTTGAATGTATAATTTTTCCCCCAAACTGGGAAGTTTTGAGTCATTTCTTCAAATATTTTTCAGCCCCTTCTTCTCTCCTGCTGGGACTGTGATCATGCAAATGCCACTTAACTTCATCCATCTTCAAATTAACCATTGCTTTCCTCTGTCATCTCCAGTCTGTTAGGCTATTCAGCCTATCCAAAAATGTTAGTATTTCAGATATTATATTTTTCAGTTAAAAATTTCCATCATGTTCTTTTTTTTATAGTTTCTACGTCTCTGCTGAGAACTTCTATCCTTCTATTCATTTCAAGAGTGTTTATATTTATCTCACAGTAATTGATTATAACAGCTACTTTAAAGACCTTGTCATCATGGGATTTGCATTTGTTGATTGTATTTTCTCTAGAGAATTGTCAAGAGCTGAACTGGAGAGTGCTGAGCTGCCAGGTATCTAGAAGTTCAATTAAAACAACAAGCAAAATGAAGGTAACAGTCAAGCCTTTAATTGCTTATTGCTATGCTGTAAACAAAGAGGCCAAACAGGAAAAAGCATTGGTTCTCCCAGTGTCCCATTTTCCCACACAGAACAGCACTCAGTGAGGGGCAAGTGGACCAGCTCAGACCTGGGGATTCTTTTCCCTGCTGAGGAAGTCCCAAACAAAGGCTCATGCCCTTTTATGGACCTGAGAGAAGGGAGAGGAGAAGGGCCAGAAGTGGAAAAGTACTGAGTCAGAGATGAGAAGATATTTTCAAAGCTCTACTTCCTCCTCCAGATAAGGAGATCTTGGCAGAGGTACTAGGGAAAGGCCTTGGCTCAGGACTCCCTTACCCCCAGTACACTCATAAGGAGGCCTCAAAATGGCAGCACCTGGGTTCAGAATGCAGCTATGTGCAAGGCCATGGGCTGTTAGCTCCTGAGTCCTTGATTGCAATTCCTTTCAAAGACTTCAATGTACTCACTGTGCACAAAGTCTGGTGTACGGAGGGCGGTTTTCTCCAGTGAGATCTTCCAGGTAAAGCCTTTGTAACGGGCTAGGGTTGGGCTTGAAAATCCACACATAGGATTTGGCCTGGACCCAGACTCTTCAATTTTCCTGTATGTTTAGCAGTTTTGTTTGTCTGTTTTTTATTTTTATTTTTTTTTAGTGTTTTATTTTATATTGGAGTATAGTTGATTAACAATGTTGTAATGTTGTATTAGTTTCAGGTGTACAGCAAAGTGATTCAGTTACACATATATATGTACCTATTCTTTTTCAAATTCTTTTCTCATTTAGGTTGTTACATAATATTGAGCAGAGTTCCCTGTTTTTTAACATTGAGTAATTTTTATTTGTGTCTGGAACATAATGAGTATTATAACAACGTAAGTCTCTGATACTATTTGATTTTCTAGAGGCCATTGATAACTTTATTTTGCTTTTGTTTTGCAGGCTTCCCAGATATAAAACATTTCTTTCATTGCACAAAGTTTTAGTAGAAAGGGCTACTTTAGAGGCTGTTTGCTTTAATGAATGACTGAAACTTTGATTCAGTAGTGACAGAATGGTGATGTACATAAAGTTCCAGACATTGCTTGATATTATATAGAGGAAAAAAATCGTAAGATGTAAGGAAGTATGGGTGTGGAAGTATGTTTAATATGTACAATCTTTTTTAAGCACCTTAAGTTTTCTTGAATAGATCTACAAAATTATCTTTATCAAAGATTGAGAATATATTTGTAAAAATGAGTTCTAGCCCAGATGGAGTCACTGGTGAATTCTACCAAACATTTAAGGAAGCAATCATACAAATTCTCTAAAATATCTTTAAGAAGATAGAAGCAGAGGGAATATTTCCTAACTCATTCTATGAGATCAGCATTACCCTAACACAAAGAAACAGACAAAAAATACTGCAAGGAAAGAAAACTACAAACCAATATCTCTCATGAATATAGATGCAAAACTTCTCAACAAAATTTTTTTAAAACAAATCCATAAAACTATAAAAAATATACACCACAACCAAGAGGAATTTATCCCAGTTATGCAAGGCATACTCAACATTTGAAAACCAATTAAAGTTATTCATCATATCAACAGGCTAAAGAAGAAAATCAAATGATCATATCAATAGATGCAGAAAAAGCATGTGACAAAATTCAACACCTATTCATGATTAAAAACTCTCAGAATAGAGGGGAACCTCCTCAATTTGATAAATTTTAAAATAAAACTATAGCTAATGTCTACTTAACGGGGAGAAACTAGAAGCTCTCCTGCTAAGATCAGTAACAGGGCAAGGATGTCTCCTCTCATCATTCCTTTTCAACATCATATAGGAAGTCTTAACTAATGCAATAAAACAAGAAAAGGATAAAAATAAACACACTGGGAAGGAATAAACAAACTGTTTTGTTCACAGATAATACATACATAGAAAATCTGAAAGAATCAACAGAAAAATTCCTGGAACTAAAAAAGCAATTATAGGAATGTTGCAGGATACAAGGTCAGTACATAAAAGTCAGTCATTTTCCTATATATCAGCAATGAACAAGTAGATCAGAAACTAAAAATTCAATGCCATTTATGTTAAAACTCCCCAAACAGAAATACTTAGATAAAATTTTAACAAAGTATGTACAAGACCTATATGAGAAAAACTATAAAACTCTGAGCAACAAAATCAAAGAAGAACTAAATAAACAGAGAGATATTCCACGTTCACGGATAGGAAGATTGTCAAGATGTAAGTTTTCCCCAATTTGATGTATATGTTCAATGAATCCCAATAAAAATCCCAGAAAGTTATATTGATAATACTGACAAACTGATTCTAAAGTTCATATGGAGAGGCAAAAGACCCAGAATAGCCAACACAATTTTGAAGGAAAAGAACAAAATCAAAACTCTGACACTGTGTGACTTCAAGGTTTACTATAAAGTTACAGTAATCAAGACAGTATAGTATTGGCAAAAAATAATTCAATGGAAAAAATAGAAAGCCCAGTAATGTACTCACATAAATATAGTCAACTGATCTTCAGCCAAGGGGGAAATGCAGTACCATGGAACAAAGATGATCTATATGATGCTGGAACAACAGGACCACCACATGCAAAAACAGAAAAAAAGAATTTAGAAACATGCTTCAAAAAATTAGCTCAAAATGGATCATAAATCTAAATGTAAGATACAAATCTATAAACCCCTAGAAGATAACAGAAAACCTAGATGACCTTGAGTATGGCATTTACATTTTAGATACAATACCAGAGGCACTACCCATGAAAGAAAGAATTGATAATCTGTTCTTCATTAAGATTCAAAAACTTCAAAAGACACTGTCAAGAGCATAACAAAACAAAACATGGACTTGGAGAATATTTGCGAATCACATGTCTGATAAAGGACTGTTATCCAAAGAACTACCACCCAATGAACTCTTAAAATTCAACAATAAAAAAAAATGAAATTAAGTGCATATTTCTAAGTGAAAGAAGCAAATGTGAAAAGGATACATACTGTATTACTCCAACTATATGGCATTCTGGAAATGGCAAATGGTCAGTGGTTTTCAGTGACTGGGGAGGGGCAGGATGAATAGAGCCTGAAGAATTTTTAGGGCAGTGAAAATATTCTGTAAAATGCTACAGTGGTGGATACGTGTCATAACACATTTGCCAAAACCCATAGAATGTACCACACCAAGAGTGAACCCTAGTATCAACAATGGACTTTAGGTGAAAATGATGTGTCAGTGTAGGTTCATCACTTGTAACAAATGTACCATGGCGATTCTGGATGTCAGTGGTGGGGAAGGTTGTGCGTGTGTGGGAATAGAGGATATATGGGAACTTGACATACTTTCCAATCACTTTTGCTATAAACATGAAACCACTCTAAAAAATAAAGTCTATTTAAAACATTTAAACATTTTTAGAAAGGATCTCCAGATATTTAAAAAGTTTGTTAGTGGATATTCCCTATAGCCTGGAGGTATCTGTGAGACACGTGCCACATAATATTGGCTCCTAGGATCCTAGGATGGCAGAGACCAAAATGGACACTTAAGAAGAAGCACGAGCAAGGTGGACATAGAGACAACTGGTCTGACATGGTAATAAGCCATTACCAAGACCTGAGCCAGTAAAAATACCTTGGAAACCTTTAATGAAGAAAAATCTTAGTACAACCAGGGAAGGACCCTGCAATAACATCATTAGAGTATGTGGTGAATGTTCTTTATAGCCTTCTCTAGGGTTCTGGGAATAATTACCAGGTTACCTTTGCACTAAGGAAACCGAAATACCTAGATGTTTCCAGAATTATGGGAGACTAACACTAATTCCTGCAGATCCAGAAAGATCCTTTGCTGCTCATTGTGATGGCTTATGTAGGGCAGTTATTAAAAGGAGTTTTGATACAAGTCTAACTCCAAGTAAACCTCATTAGACCCCATAATAACCACAGGCTTATTTCCAAAGTTCCTAAGTTGGGTAGTATAGTTGGAAAAGGTATTTTTAGGTAGAATTATTCCATTTATTTTCTTACTATGAATGTAAGTACCATTATTATAGAATAAGCCAAAAGCTATCACAGATTAGAAAAATACTTGTAAAATAAACTATTTAAAGAATACCAGAGTGTTGACTCCTATTGTACCCACAAACGCCTTTTTCCAATATGTTGAAATCTTCTGAAAAATGTCCAGAAGGACAGTTAGGATGGGAAATCTTTCTAGTAGGCAGAACTTCAAGGAGTACTTTTGCTTTTGTTTTCTCTTTGCCTAGAAGATCAGGCCTGAGAAAAGTATCTGCATTTATTTACAAGCTGTCTTTTTTTTTTCTTTTTTGTTAGATGTTTATGGACTTTGAACTGGTGTCAAGAGTGTTTGCAAAAGGCATTTTAATAGTCTATAGCACAAAAATATAGGTGGCCTATGAGTTATCATTAAAGTGACTATTTGCTGAAAAGGTTTTTGGAAATCACCAGAAAAACTGACAAATGATTAATTCAACACTTTTTCCCTATCTTCTGCCATGTTTGTTCAGTGGGTATATTTACTCACTCAACCAATATTAGGATTATTGGGGAGTTCTAATGTGCCAGGAGCTATTTTAGGTGCAAGAAATAGAGAAGTAAACAAATCAGGCAAAATCCTTGACTTAAAATCTAGAGAATCAAATAGACCACATAAATATATGATATTGTCAGACAGTGCTGTGTGCAGAGTAAGGGGATAGAGATGAAATGAGGACAGGTGATGTTTTAGAAAGAACAGCCAGGAAAGGACTCGGAGCAGAACTCATATATTTGTGGACTGAATGGCAGGATGGAAGTTATTAAAGGACCTCAGTAACATCTTTCTCTCCTCATATGAAGTTTCTCTCTTCATATGAACCAATTTCCCTCCAGTAGAAACCAGCCAAGCCCACTGTGGCAATATACACCATGTGACCAGCCTAGTCCCTACAGCAGTTGATTACCCTGGAACCTTTTCTGTTATGAATGGGGACTATAATATTTCTCAGGAAAATATACACTTATTTTGAATTTCTTTTTGCTTTCCATGGCTGCCTTTTTTTTCTGCAGAATTATTGAAGACTTTTGTGGTTATATTGAATGTCTTTGATTACATCATAGTAGCCTACCCACACTGCTTCACATTTGGGAACTTATCTGAGAGCAAATGAAAGAATTGTTCAATAGATTTGCTGGTGTTACTATATATGACCTACTACCCAAATGTAATACCTAGCCTTAAAGAATAAGGGATGCCAACACTAAGCAAGTAAGCATTCGAAATATGCTCAGGTCAATGATCCATAGATGAGATGATTTTTCCCAATGCCAAAATGCACATATCTTGTCTCTGCGATGCCAAAGTGAGACAGATTATTTGATTATTGTAATTAATAATCTGTTTTCAAAATAAACAGGAAGTTGTAGTGTTTGCTGGAGGACAAGAGGGAAGAAAGGGGCAAGAATGTGAACCTAGAATGCATCCTTCATTAACAAACACACTGACATAAAGTTAAGTAAATGTTTACTCTATATGGAGGTCCATTTGGGTGCTTCCTGTTTAGTTTAAGACCACCAATATAACTTCATGTGCATGTAATTAAGAGCTTACATCCATGAGACAAAATTTTAGGTTTCTCAGGATAAAAAAAATTATTGCACTAAAGCAATAGTTTAAGATACAGAAAAGAAAAAGGAATGAATAACGGAAGAGTGAAATCATTTGTGACAGCCATGCCCTAGTGCCAGTTAGAGAGGTGAAGTGAGAACTGAGAACTGTGTCCTATGACAGCATCTCTTCCTGTTGTATCACACATATATGTATATCATATATATATCGTATATAACCTGTTATAGTAATATATATCATATAGATGGATGTACATATATTTCACAGATGTAATACATACATAGATAAGTATAATATATATACATATTATTCTGATGTATATTTAATCTTATTATATGTTATATCTATTTATGTAGTGAAATTTCTTTCTTTCTTTCTTTTTTTTTTTTCCAGCCTCATTTCTGAGTCTAGGGAACTAAAAAAAGAATGGCCATCACCTAGATGTATTTAGCTTGGAGATAAATGTGGAACTAATGAGCCTTGAGATGCAATTTGTATTGCTTGAAGATAATTGGATTATGTTAGTGGGAACATAGTTGGGGAGAGTGAAATGATAGAGAGAAAGGTTTATAGTGACATTGTGAAACCAAAGTTGGAATTACTTAGGACTTTTTTTTTTTTCCTTTTTCTTTTTGGCTTCCCAACACATAACCTCATTTCTTTGGGGAACTGTCTATACATATAAGCATAGAGTTTGACTCTAATAATATGAAACCAAAAAAAACTAGATATTTACTTCCCTAGTTGCCCTTTCAACTAGAACACACAAAAATTGCTTAGCCTCAGACTCTTACCTCTGACTTGTATGCAGGATTTAATGAAGCAAAGAAGCAGAACCATGAAAAATGCATTTGGAGCCAAAGGCTGCCACTAGTGGAAGGAGCAACATGTAGTTTTCATGGGAGACAGCAGCATCATTGCCAATGGTAGCATCCAATATCCATTTCAAATGGTCTCCATGGTGCAGGGTGTGCCATCTGGTGTTGAGGGCTGTTGGCAACTGGTGCCTTCACTAGACTGTTTGGTGAATGATAATTGACCAATAGCTCTGGCTGGCCAGTTTTCTTTTCCTCCTGCTGACTTTCTAAGCCTGTTTCTCCTTCCTTCTAGAGATTCAGTGAACTGTCAACATTAGTATCAATAAAGTATTTCCTGCTTAATTCAGTCAGAGTCCGATTATATTGTTCACAAATAAGCAACAAACATGACTAGTAGGTACATGGACTTTTGTTAAAATTTTGATCATTGTATATGGTCAATTTATTTGGGTCATGAGTACATATTACCCATATCATAACACTGCATTTTTTTCCTTTTAATTTCAATCAGTATTTTTATTGGCTGTGTCTTTTGTCTATCTGTGAAATCTTCTCTGGTCTTCTGTATTACACATTCTGTTTTTCGTGGTATCATTTTTTTCTTAGTGTTGCCAAGATGATATTATAATGGTGCTAATGAGATTTTGAATTTAAAGTAAACAGTTTATGTTATTTAATAAGGAATACTTGTGATTTTCTGTTATCATTTTTAGAAGCCAAGCAAGGTGAACTGAATTCCTCGAGAGCCGTTAAACTTTTATACCTTTATAACTCCTATAATACAGTGTAATATACCTTTTATAAAATAGTGTAATGTTCTTTTCTGCTGTCTCTAGTTTTGTTTTTCTGATATTCTGAATGCAATGTATGTACAAGTACAATTCTCCGCACAAAAGATCCAGCACTCAAAGCTTATTATTGGCATGCTATCATGCTCTAAAATTTACTTTTGGAGATTATGAGTCCCAGAATTTTCTAAAAACATTCCATGGTTACTAACTCTTTTCATTTTTATTTTTTGAATTGCAAAATCACTTGTGTTACAGCAAACAATACCATATAAAAAGGTGGAGGGGTTATAAGTTGGGAGGAATACTTAATTAACCTCACAAGGTAATGTTCTTGCCAAGTCCTACATACTGAAAACATGGAAAAATTGAGGAGATTCTAGATTCCTCACCTGATTCCTGTTTCACAAAACAAATCAGCGCTATGTTGGGAGCTGGCAGATTTTTCTTATTCTAGTTCTATTTGTCTTACATTTAATATCAATTGCTCCCACATTTTTAGTCTGTCACTTTTAGTTTTAAATGTTGTGGAGGAGAGTTTTCATCATTTTCTGTTTTTGTGAATATGTGGCAAAACAGTAGAACATCTAAAGAAATTCCAGCAAAATGTCCTTTTCAGTTGATAATTGTTTTTAAAAAATTATAATTGAAAGGTTAAAAAAAAAAATAGGGGATATTTAGATGAACTCAGTATCTATTTTTCCAGATTAGGAGCACCCACGCTTTAAGAGAGAAGAACATCGCCTTGTATTTAAGCAAAACTAACGGGGTCTCTTACTTCATTATTATCCAATCCTGGAGGTTAATTTTTATTTTTCTTAGGCCTTAGATTTTCTTGAGGTCAATTTGCTAGGCTATTCCTAAAGCTTCTCAAGTAATATGAAAAAAATTTAGAAAGGGCTTTTAAACAAGGTACGATTATGTTTGGTTACAGCATTGTTTTTAAATTTGGAAAATGAAGAGTAGTCATATAGATTGCAAATTATTGACACTTCAAAAGAATTACACACATTCATAAATAACTTTGTGTACTATTTTTAATGTAAAATGCTCATATTTAGTTTTTAGCTCAATTTCAAATGTATAACTTCTCTTCGTTTTAGGTACCTTAGAAAGAGCCCACCTTGATTGCCATGCACCACTGTGTTTCTCTTGCCGAAGTTACTGACACTATTATTCTTGTTGAAATTTTACTACAGATAGTATAATTACAAATTGATAGAAAACCTGGCAAGTACACAGATAAAATTAGAATTCATGCTTTCATTGTAGAAGATGCTATAGCTAGAAGAGATGAGCAGGATATTCCAATAATCAGTATTCATGTTTTTGCATTGTTTTCAGAATACAGCATATTCTGTTGTTATATCATTCTTAAAACCTAGAAAAATATCGGTGACCCTTCTCTAGATATATGGTTCTCAAGATCTGAGAGCATTTAATGGAATAACTTTGACAATAATAACTTGGTTTATATACCAGATAAGTCAGATATTCTCTTTGAACAAATGAAAAGATGTTGATTACAGAACTTGAGACCAGTTATGTTAAAATTGCACACATACCTTTTTTGGATATTAAATTTAAAATGTGTATTAATTCTCATATGGTACTGAAGACAAACATTTGTTAGCAAAATGGATATCCTCCATGAAACTTGTTAGTTATACTACCTGCATATTAATTATAGTAAAATAGTATACTTGTCTCTACGATGCTTATTATTAAAGTGAAAAAATTTCCAGAATGAAGTATGTTATGTTGTAGAGTTAGGGCAGTGTTGATTAGATATTTAGCTTTTATTTTGGGAACTTATATTATTTTCTTACTGCTGTTCATTTTCATATCCTTTTCAGAGTGGCTTGATTTAGGAAAATAGCAAGCTGCTGGTAATTAGGAGACCCAGTAATACAGTGGTTTAAAAAAAAATAAATTTCTGTCTCCTGCGACACTCCTGGAGTGATGAGTCCAGGGTAGTGGTGCAGCGCTGCTCAATCAGGGTGCTCATCCAGGGACTCAGACTGCTTCCATCATGTTCTGCCATTCTCTAGGGCAGGGACCTGCAAACGTTTTCTGTAGAGGGACAGAGTGTAAATATTTTAGGCTTTCCAGGGTATACGGTGTATGGTGCAGCTACTCAACTCAGCCATTGTGGTGGGAAAGTAGCCATAGGCTCTATGTCATGAATGGACATGGCTATGTTCCAATAAAAATTTTTTAAAAACAGGCAGAAGGAGGGATTTGGCTTGTAGGCTACAGTTTGCCAACCCCTGTACTAGGGCATGTTGTTATTGCATGGTTGAAGCTGGGTCACTGCCATGTCTGAGTTTCACTGGCAAGGAGGGGAAAGGAAGTATGGAATTAGCGTACTGTTTTTATAACATCCAAACATGGAAGTGACAGGTATCACTTTGGTTTACATTCAATTAGCAAAAATTTATTCACCATTTCTAACTATAAGGAAGGCTGGAAAGGATAGTTTAGCTGAGCAGTAGTATATATCCAGCTACAGTTCTTTCTTTTTTCTTTTCTTTTTTTTTTTTTTTTTAATGGAAAGAGTAGGAAAAGGATTTTGGTGAAAAACAAGCAATCTCTGTCACAACCACACAGGATCTGGTGAGAAAAATACAGAAAATTGATATCATAGTATTCTCCTCTCATGATTTAGCCAGACAACAAAAAGTATGGAGAATGACATGTTATCAACCTCCTAAATATATAAAATAAAATTGTATTTATTAAGATTTTATATATTATAAAAGCTATTTCTCATTATTGTTATCTTTGACACACTGAATAAATTAGCTCTAAGTTGGAATGCTTAACAACTATTCTAGATACTATAAAATTAGTAGTTTTCAACTGTTGGCTCATTTTTTTCTTTGAGTTTGCATGCCTAACACAGTCTTAAACAGAATCTATAATTCACAACCTGCAGAAATTGATAAATGTATCTATGCAGTTTTGTGGAGAATTTATGCCATTTGAAACAGCTGACTGCAAACCGGGTTGATGAAGCTCTCCAGCTGTCGGTAGTTTGCTAGGGAGTGTCATGCTGCCTACAGATATGTCAGTATTTTATCATATATTTTTCCAAAATGCACATTTTAAATCTATTTTCATTTTTTATCTAAAAAACAATCTAAAAAAGAATTCCTCAAAGTTACTAGAATATATGAAGTTAGTTGCCTATCTGCCTAATTCCATGAATACGATTAAAATGCCAAGACTATGCAATCATGTAGTAATGAAATGTGCAATTAGCATTTTATTTTTATGCTTACACCTAAAGTGTAAAACCTTTGGCAATTATTTATACCAGGACTCTATTTGTTCCAATCACTTCACATTTTTTCATTAACATAAAATAATAATGGTATTTACTCACTGCCCTCAAATGGCAACTTGTAAGGACACAGTTTTTTGGCTGTCATACTGAATATGTATTGGGATCCACCAAAACTTTCATTCTTATTTTTTGTTTCATGTCAGACTCCCTCTCTTTCAGTTATTTATGCTTTCATTCACACACTGTGCATTTTCTCGCATTTGTACCTTACTGTTAATAGGTAAACCTCAGTTCCCTGTTGAGATATTTGTTAAATTATTGCCAAATTTTGATAGCATGGCAGTACAATATCCAAACTTACATTTTTCTTTGTCTCTTAAGAGTTTTCCTGTATTGATATGATTTGTCAGTATATGATAGGTTTTAAATTAATTTTTGCTTTATCTGCCTGACTCCACTATCATGATGACATTTTCTAGAGCAATAAACAAATCTAACATAATGAGCTATTAAATAATATGTGTTTTTTTGGAGGGGAGTAAAATCTGGCTCCTATTTGTATTTGTAAGGAATGACTTAATCAATCATGCATCTGAATTTGTGTAATGTACTTTTATAAAAGATTCTAACTTCTAACATATTTCTTACATTCCTTTTGAAATGTGCATTAAGTTCTGAATTAATATAACACCAGAATGGCAGATCCTGATTTAATTACTCCTGTTTCCACATCACAGTGTCCTTGAGCACAACAAAACTATAAGTAATACTACCATAGAAAAAGAGTAAGATTATGCAATAAAATTTCAGCAAAGTGTTGAAGGATTTGAATGTTAACCCATTTGGATATATATACGTTTGAGATCAGCATTATTACATTGGAAGTAGAAATAATACGATTTTGGCCTTAACTACTTTTTTCTCCCTCCATTAAGATGAAGATTTTGATGAAAAAATTAAAAACGTGACACTGTCCCTACTCTATCAGTCTTTACTGAGTAATCAAGATAGTATCGTTTCTTAAGCTTCTTTCTCACCTCTTTTCTTCGTCTTATGTGCCATCCATATTTTTATCATCCATCCAGGTACTGCAATTCTTAGGCTATCACCAGGTTATAGCTAAAGAGTGATGTTAGCACTCTGCATGTTGAAAGTTGTCATCAAAGAGCATTAGGTGTTGTTGGTCTGGGTAGGTTGAGGCAGAGCCTGATTAAGAAAGAGTCCTTTTCATTTCCTGCATGTTTGAAAAAAATTAAGATTTTTCAGATATTTTGGAAGATACATTCTTCTGTTTAAAGTTAAAGAAAAGAGCAGTAAGGGTTGGTGAAAACCTTTTATTCCGATGAACTACATTAATGATTCTCTGCTAGAGGCAACAGAAACTAAAGACTAGACGGAAGGATTCTAAAACCAAGCAATGGATAAGACCAGGCACCATGCCTGGTGACAAACAGTAAACTTTTGGTCATTTAGAAAAATATCAAAAATTGGGCTTATAAGTAATGCTGACATTTGAAAGGAAATATTATATTGAAAACTAAAAAGAACAGCACATTAATAATGAAGAAAAAATTCTGTGTATATGTATATAATCTGTTCTATGTTCCCAAGTAGGACTAAAGATATGACCTCTACTAAACAAGGTAAGGAATAATGAATAAACAACATAATGTGCTGAAGCAAGAAAGAGAGAAGTAAATTAACTGATAAGAAGAGGACCCAGGAGAACATATTGGAGGGATAAAAAATAAAAAATTATCCACATAGAAGCCAGGTAAACAGAATTAACACTGCAGAGAGTCCAATCAAATATATAAAGGATAAAGTTGAGACATGTTTCTAAAATACAGAATGAAAAGACAGTAACATGAATGAGTAGGATGAGGATAAACAATATTGGTGATGAATTCCTTGGAATTATTGCCTCCCATATATCCCAGACAGAAAGCTGCAGAAGTCCCCAGTCAGGAACTGCCAACAGACACAGGCAAAAATCTCCAAGAAGCCTATGCCTAGGATAATGATGGCCTAAGGACAGGAAACCTTTTTGCCAATACACGTCCTTCTCCAAACTAATACCAATGGAAACCACCCCCCTCACACATCTTCAGGGGGCTGTCCATCCCCCACCTGGCAGAAGCAGACAGTACTCCAATTCCCCTGCCTGGTAGTGTCCATGACTCAAGGAGGGAGAATATATTCCCTCCCTTATCAGCTGGAATAAAGCAACCCTTCTCTGGCAGAGCAGGCTGTGCTCTGATTTCCCTACCAGGGTACTGCCAGAGGGGTCCAGTGGGAAGAAAACCAAATGATTTCTGACAAATATGTAAAAACAATTCATTGGAGAAGGGATACTCTTTTGAACAATGGTGCTAGACCAAATTGGACATCTATAGGCAAAAAAAAAAAAAGAAGAAGAAGAAAAAAAAGAACCTTGACATAAACCTCACACCTTACAAAAAATTAACTCAAAATGGATCATGGACTTAAAATGCAAAACTATAGAACTTTTCGTAGCAACCAAAGAAGAAAATGTTTGGATATTCACTGCAGAAAATACACAAATACAAATAAATACATGAAAGCATGTCCTATGTCACCAATCACTAGTGAAGTACAAATAATACTGCAATGAGATATTACTACAAACCTATCAGAATAGCTAAAATAAAAAATAATGACAATATCAAATGCTCTAAAGGAGGTGGAGAAAATAAATCAATCATGTTTTGGTGATGGGACTATGTTCCTCTGAAAAATGGTTTGACAGTTTATTATAAGGCTAAACATGTAGTTACTATATAACACAAAAGTTGCATTTCTAGACATTTATACCAGAGAAATGAAAAGTTATGTTCACTTAAAAACCTGTACATGAATATTTTTAGAAGCTTTATTTGTAATATCCCAAAACAGGTAACAACCCAGATGTTCTTCAATGGGTGAATAAACAACTTGTGCCACATTCATACCATGGAATACTACTCAGCAATTAAAAAAGGAACAGACTATTGATGTTTGCAACAACTTGGATGAGCTTCTAGAGAATTATGTTGAGTGAAAAAAGTCAATCAGGCTTTAATACAGGCTGCATACTTTATTGTTCCATTTATTTTAAAATTACAAAAGTATGAAATGAAAAACAGATTAACGGTTGACAGACATGTGGGGAATAATTTGTGTATAGCCAAAAAGGATAATGGGAGGGGTCCTTGTGGTGATGGAAATGCTCTGTATCTCAACTGAATCTATGTCAATATACTTTTTGTGATACTGTACTATAGTTTGCAAGATATCACCATTAGAGGAAACTGGGTAGAGGTTTCTCAGAATCTCTCTGCATTATTTCTTATAACTGCATTACATCAAAAAACATTTTAAATTATCTCAAAAAGTTTTGTTTTTAAAGTAATATTTCAATTCCTTAAATATGTTTATGAAGTTTTACTCCTTAATTTAACTTCTAGGAAGCTGTCCCCATGTAGTCTTCACTTTTTTCTTGTCTTTCCCTGTGTATGTATTTAATTTAGCATTTACTACGTGGCAGGCATGCTGCTAAGCACATTACATGCACGACCTCATTTAATCTTTTCAAGCATCCTATTGGGTACTTCCTTCTTAATATCCTTAATTGAAGAATGTGTCTATCACACAACAAGTAAATTATTGCTCTGGGTTTCATGCTCAGAATTATCTAACTTTAAAGATACAATCTTCACTGCTATCTTCTACATAATTATTTCAATAGCTAAAGAGAAAAGAAACAAAAGGATATTAACCAAATGTTGAAAACTAGGGAAATCATGAAGTTTGTTCTTCTGTAAGATAGATTATTACTAGTAAAGAGAATGCACTTAAAAAGTTTTTTTTGGGGCTTCCCTGGTGGCGCAGTGGTTGGGAGTCTGCCTGCCAATGCAGGGGACACGGGCTCGAGCCCTGGTCTGGGAGGATCCCACATGCCGCGGAGTGGCTGGGCCCGTGAGCCACGGTTACTGAGCCTGCGCATCTGGAGCCTGTGCTCCACAACAAGAGAGGCCGCGATAGTGGGAGGCCCGCGCACCGCAATGAGGAGTGGCCCCCGCTTGCCGCAACTGGAGGAAGCCCTCCCACAGAGGCGAAGACCCAACATAGCCAAAAATAAATAAATAAATAAAATAAAATTTAAAAAAAAAAGTTTTTTTTAAAAAATATACTCAGAAGCGAAAAGATCACTTTTATTTGTGAGAAAATTATGCAAAATACTACATATTATTTAGTCAATAATGAAATAATTTTTAAAAAATGTAGGTTACCAAACAAAAGAAAAATCATATATACCAAGCATATTTTCACTTTAAAATAGACATTTATAGATCTGACTGAAAAAACATGAGAATTTTTAGAATTTAAGATGACTTGTAGCATTGCAAAAGGAGTACAAAAAAATCAATGTCTTTTTGATATGCTAAGAAAAATGTGGTGAAAACTAAAAAGGAAAAATGTCTATTATCAAAGTAACCAAAAACATAAAACAAGGGCTGAATTTAATAAGAAATCCACAGGATTTACAAATTTAAAAAGTAATAAAAATTGAAGGCCACAAGTGAAATTTTGGCTGAATGTCTTACAGAGGATAATCATACATCCTCCCAAAATTGATATGCATATTGAGCACAATTCCAATCAAGTTGTGAGTGCAATATTTTAATGACTAAATCATTCTAAAATTCATCTGTAAAGTACATGCATAAGAATACCAAAAAATACTGAAAAAATTAATGGAAGAGGATTTTTTCTATAGCATATTAATATGCATTATAATAACACATTAAACTGGCATAGAAATTGACAAATGGAATATAGTAGAAATACGCCTCAGTGTTTTGCAATTTAAGTAATTCATTAGTTGATAAATGCTTTATGAATAATTACTTGTACTCAATGCCAAAATGATTTTAGATCAACAAGAATTATATTTTGAAAAGAAATGATAAAAGAACTAGAAAAACTTTAGGCAATATATATATATGTCTATATAAGTTCATATGATAAGGAAGGATTTTAGAAATTTAAATCACAGATATAAATCATAAAATATATTACTTTTAAATATTTGCTTAAAAAATAAAATATTTTTATAACCAAAGCGTTATAGAAATGGCAAAAACTGAATTCAGAAAATATTCACACTAAACATGCGTAGGAAAAAGTTAAGCATTTGTTAATCTTATAACCCTATTTATCTATCTATCTTGTCTAAGGAACACATGAAAATTAATGAATAGAATAAAACAAAATAGGGAAGATGATTTGGGGATATACACAGTAAATTCACAAGACTAAAAATGCAAATGATAAATATGCATATAAAACAATCACAAATCCTGCTAGTAACCAAAGACAAAATAAAATGAGATGCTACATTTTATCTCTCATATTATACAATAAATAATATCCCAAACCAAAATGTCAAGCGAAGACAAGGAGAAAATGTTTTCTTACATACAGGTGGTGAAATACAAATAACCCCAAAAGTTCAGGAAAACAATTTAAAGCTCTAAAAACAATGCAATTATTTGACCTCTTTGAATTTCTAATTGTGAAAAATAATTGGAAATAAATACATACCTCAAATTGGAAAATTACTAAATTATTATAGGTCAATATGTCAGAATATTATAAAAATATTTAAAATATGTTGACACATGTTTATAAACATAATAAGATGTTCCAAATATATGGTGAAAATTTGGTAAGGAAGTTATAGCTCTTCTTCCTACTTGCCTTTTTGTTCACCTCTCCTTCCATTTTTTTCCCTTCCCTTCCTTATAGATTAAGTCTGTTTTACGGAGATCAAGGAAGATGTCTATCATGTGAGAAGAGTGAGGGACAGCTATGGTGACCCAGTGGGGACTGTCTTAGCTGGAACAGAGTAAGGAGAATAGCCATTCAGTCGGTGGGGGAGCAGTGATGGATCTGCAGGGAAATTTCAGAGCCAAAGCAGGGTGAGGGGAACATTTGGGTGGGAGAATGACCAGTCTTGTGTGTCAGAGATCAAGGAGTGTGAGAAAGGCATCTATGATATGTAGGAGTCCTACAGTAGGACATTGGAGCCCAAGTGGGGTGAGGAAAGCAATTATGAAGCAAGGTGACAATGAAGGCCTGGCATGGGATAAGGCAACACCAGTATGGTGAGAAAGATGGCACCATGGGGGTATTTAAAGCTGAACAGTGTATTGAAGTTTGTGTAGAGTAAGAAGGTTCTCTGTGGGTAGGGAGGATGTGTTGGCAGCATGTCATGCTGGGTTGAAGCATCATTTGGGTGAAGAGGTCATTTGGGCAGGAGGTGAAGATAGTAGTGGCCCAGCAATGATGTTAGAACAAAAGTGAAGTGGGAAATATCTTTATACTGGGATTGGTGGGTGGATGGCTGCCACCTATACAACATCGTTTTAGTCATTGATCAAGTAAATATAAATAATAGATAATTATAGGAAACGGATTTCTCACTTTTGGATAAAACAGTTACAAATAAGAGAAGAGAATAAACTGAAATGAACCCTGTAGTACTGGACTGACATTGAAGATATTTGCCTGAACTTATGGATTTTAGTATATTGCTATAGGTATAGGTATAGAGATAATAGAAATATGTGTATGCACACATACACATACACACACACATGCACAACATGTTATATATATTTCCAAGCTCTGTGTATTGAAAGGATAAATAGCAAAAACTCAATAATGATGAGCACTCCTGATATCTAGATTTCGGTTTCTAATACCATTCTCATTCCTTTTTATGTCCAAAAAAATTGATTTATTGATATATCACATTTTATTTATCTCTTCATCAGTTGATGAACATATGAGTTTTTTAACTTTTGGCTATTATAAATAATATTTCTATGAATATTTACATGCAAGCTGTGTGTGTGTTTGTGAACATATTCTTTCACTTCTCTTATCTAGAAATGGAGTATTTGGATCATATGATAATTATGTTTATTTTTTTTTTGAAGAACTGTCAAACTATTTTCCAAAGAGGCTGCACCATTTTGTATTCCCATTAAGAATGCATAAGGCTTCAAATTTCTCCACAATACTACCAACCCATTTTATTATTTGTCTTTTTAATTATAGTCATGCCAGTGCATGTAAACAGTATCTTGTTTCAGTTTGAATTTCCCTGGTGGCTAATGATGTTGAGTACATTTCATGTACTTATTGGCCATTTCTATATCTTATTTAGAGGATGTCTATTTATGTTCTTTTTTTTTTTTTTTGCTATTTCTGGCTTGTGAGTGTCCTTTATACATTTTTGGAACAGATACATGTATTAAAAATGCAATGTAGCAATTCTGAAAATCAGATACTTCCCCATCACATTATCTCACCCAGGGATTATCATTGTTATTCTTGTTGTTTGTTTATTTAGAGACTTTTCTGAACTAGTCTTTAAATCTTTATACTTTGTCATATGTGGTCACTGAAGTCTCCGTCTGATTAGCTTAATGGTCACATAATTATTAGACAGAGATTTCCTTAAATACCTTGAATTAATAAGACTTCCGGTCTTTGATAAGGGGCTGTGTGTGTGTGTGTGTGTGTGTTTGGCTATGTCTTCAATACTCCAGCAGGCAGCTTTTATTTCTGTCTTATATTTCATTTACTGCTTTCATTGAGATAAAGTTGGCTAGAGATATTAAATTAAGGCTTTACAAGTCTTTCCTGGGTAAGTGCAATACCCTCTGTATATACATGGCCCTTTAGATATTCCCTAGAATTTGCCTTATCTTTTCAGAATGTCCTATGGATATCTGATTCCCATGATTTTCCTTTTAAGTTTTTTGGTCAGTCTCTTGACAGCCCCAGCTGGTAAAGATGCCTCAGGCACCTGTGATGCTAAACAATTGCCACTTATTGTTTTCAGCAAATGCTTTTAGAATAAGATTTCTGCACAGAGTAAGCTCTGAACCAGATGAAATAAAGACAAGTCCTGAGAAGGAAGCTTTTCAGCAAGCTGCTGGATAGGTAAAACAGTGAAAAAAATCTGAGGGTAGAGCTTTTGTGGAGCTCCAAACTTGTTCTGCCCCTTTCAGGGACTGCTTGACAACTGGTTTTCAAAGTTATTGTTGGGAGGTCTTGGTTTTTAAGGCTATCACAGAGTTGGGGACAGAAAGATAGAATTAGGGCAGGTTAAAATGCCATGAAGATCACTATTCTGAGATTCAGCCATATTTCTTGAATAAACACTCCTCAGATTGTTGCAAAACTTTTAGTTAATATTGAAGGACTTTTTCTTCTGTCAAGATTAATTCTAAAAATTCATAGGACTTTCAGAATGGATTGAAGAGTAATTTTTAAATTTTTATTTATTTATGGTTTGCCATATATTTTAAATTTCCTTAAACATTAAATAAGAACTTCTTATGTAAAAAGAGCATTTTTATATATGTGTTATGTGCTTAAGTGCTATAACAGGGGGACAAAATTGCTCTTATATAATTATTCTGTGTATCGTCCTTTGTACTGGGTGCTCAGCAATAAAATATCTTTTTACAAGGAGACTTTTTTTCTATCAAGATTAAATTTCTGATAATATTTTTATTAAAATTTCTATGAAATTAAAATACTCACTTAAGCTTTATATTATCAGTCTGACAAATTAAAGCAGGTAGGTCAACACAGTTAATAGAGTTTTCCAAATACATATTCTAGTTCTAAAAATGGCACTATTATATTTTGAAATATAAGGAAGGCTAATCTCAATGATCAAGTAAGGTTTTTTTTATTAGGATATGATAAAAGAGGAAAGGCAAAGAATATAAAAACTTATTCCATTATGAAAGCATTAAATCTTCCACGTTAGGGTAGCAGAGATGATTTTCAGATTCTAATTGAGGATTTAATTGTGTGAAACACTGTCTGTAATGTACTCTGCCTGATAGACTTGATGATTCAGAAATGCTAGTCAGCTATTTATCAAAGACTGTCCTCTATGCTGCTTGCCTCATGTGCTGATAGAACCTCAATAAACATGATATATTGCTAACAGATGCAGAACATGTCACTAATGAAAAGCACACTAATTCCATGAGGTTTTAATCCCTATTTTAATTTTAGCATCTCTTATTCTTAAAGTTCTAGTTTTTCTTTCTACCAGGTTGCTTTGAGAATGTTTTCCATCTTAGTTCCACAGTGTTGTGTTTAAAGTGCGTAGCTCACTGTCTGATTGCCAGCTCAATAAATGCTTAAATATTTATTTTTGGTAGTAGTATCATCATTTCATTTAATGTTTTTTATGGATTTAACATTCAAAATTACTACTAATAATTTTATAGTAATTTCAAAATGCATTTGACCTATATATCTTTAAATCCATTTTATAATACTACATATTTTACAATATGTAGGGGTCCAAATGATTATTTGATTAGTATAACAATGTTATGCATTGACTTTTATTAAAATTATTTAACAAAATAATCCTAATAGTTATTATTGTACTTTTGATAAACAAGGATTTATTTTCTGTTTTTCAAAGACTCACAATGGTCAAATATCTCAGGATTGAAATTTTCTAAACTAGGTAAGAATCATGCTCACAAAGATGCTTACATAATTAAAGATGGCTTTGTTACCAAAACATACTAAATAGATAAAAATCTATTTTATCACATTATGTGAAAATAAACATTTATCTTAACATAGCTACTTTATGAATAGTTATATATTATTTTCTTTTTCAAAAAGATGTGTACATTAGAAATACTAGCCCATGAGAATATTGTAATATTGTTAAAAAGTTGCATATTGATGTGATTAAAAAGGTAACCAGAAGAGAATATAATCCTTAGCAATAAAGTTCACTTGCTTTAAATGATTCCTGCATCTATCTCCAGAAAAATAAACCACATCTTCCCACCCTCTTTTTTTTTTTTTTTTTTTGATGTGGACCATTTTTAAAGTCTTTATTGAATTTGTTACAATATTGTTTCTGTTCTTTTTATGCTTTTTGGTTTTCTTGGCCGTGAGGTATGTGAGATCTTAGCTCCCCGACCAGGGATCGAACCTGCACCTCCTGCATTGGAAGGCGAAGTCTTAACCACTGGACTGCCAGGGAAGTCCCCCACCCTCTATTTTTTATCTTCTGCTCATAACTTTTATTTTTACAATGGGATCATACACTATATCTTGTCTGTACTTCAGTTTTTAATTATAACAATATATTTTGAATATATATTCCATATCAGCACATGCAGATATACTTCATGTACATGTACCATAGTTTACTTAATCACTCAGTTAATTTATTAGCATTTCAACTGTATCCTAATTTTGCTATTTCAAGCTAATCTACATTATAATACATCTTGGAAAACTTTTATGAATATATAAAAGTAAATCGCATAAAGTAATTACAATAGCTGTGTCAACAATTGTGTGCACTTTGCATGTTAGTACATGGTACCAAATTGCTCTCCAGAAAGTTTGTACCAATTTTCAGTCCCAGCTAATTGTGTTTGACTATGCCCATTACCCCACATTCCACTACAATATGAGTATCTAAATTTAAATTATAGTATACTAAGTGAGAGCACTGGTTCTGTGCTTGGAGACCAAAAGTCTCCCATGTCACTATTCGGTACACATGTGGACTGTGACTGCTTAATAAAACCTATCCTCACAAGGAGCCTCTTATCCTTCTTTCCTGTGCAATCACTACCATGCTGGTGTATCCTGTTATTCATTGAGATGATGAGGGAAGTATAAGAAGCAAAGCTGCGATAATGAGAGGCCCGTGCACCGCGATGAAGAGTGGCCCCCGCTTGCTGCAACTAGAAAAAGCCCTCGCACAGAAATGAAGACCCAGCACAGCCAAAAATAAATAAATAAATAAATAAATAAATAAACCCAAAGTTTAAAAAAAAAAAAAAAAAGAGGGTCCTCACTGAAATGCAACCATGCTGGCGCCCTGATCTCAAACTTCCAGCCTACAAAATTAAAAAAACAAAACAAAACAAAACAAAAAAAAACGAAGCAAAGCTTATGAGTTTTACAAAGCTTTCGTTAAAGTTTGGACTGCGGCAAAGCTCGTTCACTCTACAGTTGCTTAAAAACACTCTAGCTTCATCTCAGTGCGTTGCCTTACATAAATTTCACTTGAATTCCTTTTGTCATCCCTTCTGCTTTCCCAGAATTGCCTCTATCAAGAATATTGGAAAATACCTAGAAGCCCGAAGCTTTCCCAAGGCTGCTTTATACTTGAATGCAAGGCTGTGATTGATATGAGACACTATATTCTCACAAGCTCTGCAAAATAAAGTTTGTTTCTCCACCAAAATAAGTTTAACTTTCACCAGGGGAGTGCTCAGGCAAGTTACAATAACTTCACATTTTTCCTCAGATATTTTTATGGGTAATTGAGTTATGCAACTATTGGAATATTGGTGCACTGACTTGCCCATGCCCAAGTTCATTTTATAGAAACTAAAAAAAGTCATAAAGAGCAAGACACAAAACAAAACAAAAGTTTTGAATTGAATATTACAGCTATAAGATGGACTATTCATACATAGAAATAAAAAAAATTAAAGCCTCAGTGTTTGGGGATGAAATGACATGAACTTTGGTTTCAGAAATAACTGTTTAATTTTATGCATATTTTCATTAAGTTAAAAATCTGTATGATGAGTCCTAAATTAGGTATTGGCATCTTTCAGGCTAGTAGTTTTCCTAAGCATAAAATTCTATTGATCCTGTGTCTGGCTTATTGTACTTCAGGATAGAGTGCAATCCATTATCAAGGAAAGCAAAGCCATTAGATTCCTCATACATTCAATTAGGCTATTACTTTATCTGTCTTAATTGATACCGCTAATAGTATCATATATAATTGCTCTATATAGGCAGAAAGAGGGGTTGTTAATAAGTCTTAGCTAATTCACAGAATGGCATTTAAGCTCTATCAGTAGAACTGTACATACATCCAAGATCAATATGTGACCTGTCTCCTCAGTCTTATAGGAGGTGGTGGAAAACAGTAACTTAAACTGGGTAAAGATAACTTAAGGTGTGTTGTACTGTACTTCATTTTGTTTTCATAGAAACAGTTTTCCTTTTGTTGTTTTTCTTTATTTGGTGAGTGATTATATAGGGATATAAGCTTGAGGTTTGGATTGATGACCAAACGGTTCTGAAATTGGAATCACTGTTATTCACATTTATGTTTAATTATGTCACAAGAAATATGCATTAAAAGAAAACCTTGACTTAACAAATTACAACAAATCAAAACAAACAAAAAGATTAATACCCTTCAACCTACTTGAACTTACAAAAATACACTGCAGTATATAAACCGTGGAGAAAAATGCAGACTAGAGACTGTGTTAAAACATATGACTTTTTAAAATGTTGATCTTTGTTTAATGCAAGTTGCCCTGTAAGTATAAATTAAGTGGTTTTCCTAGCTATTTTAACTCTTTCTATCAATGACATACTACTTAATTCAGCTTTATTCAATAAAATAGTTTCTTTCAGAAAAATAACTTACGCAGTCCCTAAGTATCTCAGTACCAAGTAATGCAGAGTGCTTTTTGAATTGATTGTCCTGATACCCTGACTGGAGTATGTTCTGGGTCTGGAGAAGAGAGCTGCCTAGTTGTCTGCAGTAGATGGCTGTACTACAGGGGAGATGGGGAGGGGCCAAGAGTCCCTCTCTCCAAACAAAGTATGCTTTGTTTGAGAAGCACACTTTCCCACTCCCTAGAATTGCTCACTAAGATGTTCACTTAATTCCGTTTCATTAAGTCAGAGCACGGCTATAGCTGAAAAGAAATTGAGCTGTAAAGAAATGTAGATCCTAGAAAGATTATCTGACTTGTCCAAGGCCCTATCCAGCAGTTATTCACTGATATATCATTAGATTCAGAATTCCTTAGAACGTCTTTTAATTTTTTGGTGGGGTGCTTAGATCACTGAACCATGAACTTAATTTAGAAAAATTTGCATAATATTGTGCTTTTTCAATCAACTTATGCAACGTATCTCACATGTTTTCAGTCTGGAGAGAGCATATTTACAGTTACTTTGCAAAAGCAGTTTAAAAAAGATTTTACTTTTGACACCAAGATGCCCTCGCCTCAGAACTTTATAAATTTTTTCAAGTATTTCTACTAGTTCTTCCCAATGGAAACCATGAACAGCCTACAGCATTTTTACTGACTTTCACTTTCCGAGCAGTATTTTGCTACTAGACTGGAAAATGAGTGAAGAACAAATTGGAAAAAAAGAGCATCTCTCTATTTTCCAGCTCAGTAAGATCCCTTAATATTACATAAATTCTAAATGGTACAGCATGTAGTATTTGAAGAGTGCTTTGGACTTGAACACTAGGTAAGTCTGTTTCTTCTTACAGAGAAAATTATTTGAGAACCTAGAGGACATTTCAAACTGTATTGCAAAACCACAAGTACGTAATTATCTCATAGCTATTGTTTTGTTCAGAACAGTTTGGTAATTGAATAATACATATTCATTACGAGAAAAAAATCAGTTTCTCCTTATGAGGAACCACCTCCATAAGTCATCACCTCTTTTTCAGTTTCTCTGAACACAGTTTTCACTGGAATTGAGTTGTTTATCTTTTGGGGAAGGAGATGGAATATCTACGCCATATATAAGATACAGTAGGGACTGAAGTTTTTTTGTTTTTTGTTTTTTTAATTTTATTTTTGGCTGCACTGGGTCTTCGTTGCTGTGCGCGGGCTTTCTCTAGTTGCGGCGAGTGGGGGCTACTCTTCCTTGCCATGTGCAGGCTTCTCATTGCAGTGGCCTCTCTTGTTGCGGAGCACGGGCTCTAGGCATGCGGGCTTCAGTAGTTGTGGCACACAGGCTCAGTAGTTGTGGCTCATGGGCTCTAGAGTGCAGGTTCAGTAGTTGGGGCACACGGGCTTAGTTGCTTCATGGCATGTGGGTTCTTCCCAGATCAGGGCTCGAACCTGTGTCCCCTGCATTGGCAGGTGGATTCTTAACCACTGCGCCACCAGGGAAGCCGGGAACTGAAGTTTTAATTATTTTTCCTTTGTATTGTAGGAGTTGTGAACTTTCACAGACAATTGTGAACATCCCAAAACTTCAATGTATATGCTGGGATCAACTCTCCAGCTAGGATCAACTCTCCAAGTGTTTGTCAGAAATGTACTTACAGATAGCTTAGGCTATTCCAAGCCAGGAGAGTTTGGGAAGGTGATATTCTTCCTAATGCACACCCTGGAATGAAATATACCAGGAAAACACCAGTTCATAGAGACTGGTAAACATAGCTCTAGAGAAAGAAAATCATAATATTTTAACATATTTCTTTTGAATCTTCTCTATTCTTTTATGTGTTTTCTCAGTCCTTCAATATAAACCATATTTCTGATATTTTGGTAGGAATGTTCCCAGAATTTTAGTTGAAATATTTTCACATCATCTGTAGCAGATTTTATACACGCTCAAATTTCTCAATTCAGCCTAAAATATATAATATAAACTTCAAAGAGAAACAGCACATAAAAACTAAATTAAAAAAAATTCAAGACGGATAGAAATAACTTATTTACATTTTTAATCTATAGATTCATTAACGAAAGTATATTTGGAAAATCTATGTGACTTTGTGTTGGGTGATGACTTTTTAGATAAACCAAAAACACAACCATGAATGAAAAAATCGGTAACTTGGACTTATATTAAAATTTAAAACTTCTGTGCAAAAGACACTGTTAAGAATAAGTCAAGACAAAATCTGAGAAAGAAATATTTGCAAAACATATACCTGATAAAAGACTAGTATCTAAACTATACAGAAAACTCTTAAAATTCAACAATAAGAAAACAAACAACCAAATTAAGAAATAGACAAAAGATCTGAACAGGGAGCTTACCAAAAAAGATAGACAGAAGGCAAATAAGCAACTGAAAAATTATCAAGATCACATGTCATTAGGGAGTCGCATATTAAAACAATGAGATATACATCTATTAGAAGGGCCGAAATCCAAAACACTGATAACACCAAATGCTGGTGAAAATGTGGAGCAATAGGAACTCCCATTCATTGCTGATGGGTGTGCAAAATGGCATAGACACTTTGGAAGACAGTTTGGCAGTTTCTTACAAAACTAAACAAACTCCATATGATCCAGTAATCATGCTCCTTGGTTTTTACCCACATGAACTAAAAACTTATGTCAACAGAAAATCCTGCACATGGATGTTTATAACAATTTTATGCATGTCTGCCAACATTTGGAAGCACTAAGAGTCCTTCCATAGATGAATAAATAAGTAAACTGTAATATATCCAGAGAATGAAATGTTATTCATTGCTAAAAGGAAATGAACTATTAAGCCATGAAAATACATGCAGGAACTTTAAATGTATACCGCTAAGTGAAAGAAGCCAATCTGAACAGGGTATATACTGTATGATTCCAACGACATAAAATTCTGGAGAAGGCAAAACTACGGAGACAGTAAAAAACTTAGGTGGTTGCCAGGAATTCCAGGGGAAGGAAGGAAGTATGCATTGGTGGGACACACAGGATTTTAGTGTAGTAAAACTAGGCTATATGATACTATAATGATGGGTATATTTCATTATACATTTGTCAAAACCCACAGAATGTACAACACAGTGAACCCTAGAACCCTAATGTAAACTATGGATTTTAGTTAGTAATATATTAACTCATCAATTATAGCAAATATACCATTCTAATGAAAAAGTTAATAGTGGTAACTGGGAGAGAATTTTCTGCTCAATTTTTCTATAAACTTAAAATATCCCCAAAATAAAGTCGGTTTTTTGAAAATTCATTTGAATTTCAACTGCACTATTAGCGATGTGATCTTGCGCATTATAATTAACACCCCTAAATCTTGAATTGTTTGGTTCATAACCTTCAAAATGAGAATAATAATATTTACACATTGAATTTTTGAGAAAATTAAATGCAAATGCATTTAAAATATGTGACGCTGTGTCTAGTGCATACCAAGTGCCCAATAAGTGGTAGCCAGGTCTATTATCAAGATAATGTACTTACCTAATTGATTTGTTTATGATGCCACAAAAAGAAGTGCTCTCTTAGGGATTAATCACGCTTCAACAGCACATACATTTTAAAAATTAGGAAAAACTCTTCTTAAAAAAAAGTCCCTTCTGCCCTGCTCTTTTACTGTTGCAAACATAGGATTCTCTAAACTGAAGAGAAATGTTTTTGTCAGGGAGAAAAAAAATAGAACTAATCCTGCTGGTAAGATCTAGGCAAGGGAGAGTGAATCCACTCTTGGCTGCCTATATGCTGACAAGTTACTTTCATCTACCTTTTTGGTGTCTTGTTCTCTGTCTTATTTTTCCTGATCTAAGATCATGGGATGGCACCTTCTATTTTTTAGAGGATTTAGTTACATTCTGAAGCAGGAGACTATTTGGCCTTTCCTTGCCTGGACTTCAAGGTCCTTGAACACCAAATCTGAAATTTGAAATTAAAGGAAATCCAAAATCTAATACAACCACACAAGTAACATCATCTTAGCCAAATTTTTTTCTCTTATTTCTTTTCAATGTCATTATCTGAAAAACATATTTCTGTGCTGTAAGCAGCATTTTATGGTAAGTATTATAAAACTGTTTAAATAGGGAACATCTATTACAATTTGATTTCAGTCTACTTTATCACTGATTTCTGTGTAACTCTTGATGACTTAGTAAATTCTAGTAAATAGATATACAAATCTCAGATGTCATGACAGCTTCATAAGAATCATAGGTGTGATGAAGTAAAACATATATATTCATATTAAATTTAACTGTACTCTTTTCTTCCTCATTTTAAAATGAAAACATAAAGAAAAATGAATGTGTGTATATATATTTATATATATATATATCAATATATTTATTTTTATGATGAGGCATTTTTGGAAGATACCGTCATTAGGTTTGCTAAGCATTCTGAACATAATAAAGAAATAAAGAAAAATATTTATTCCTAACATGTTAGAGTAAATATACTTTTTCTATGGTGGAATTGAGAAATAATATCTGGTAATACATTATTTGACATCTGGTTGAATCCTGAAAGAACCAGAGGACTCATTTTTCCTAAAGTAACAGTACTGATGTTCCCCTCTGTTATGGACTGAATGTTTGTATCTCCCCTAAATTTCTATGTTGAAATGCTAACCCTCCCCCTACCCCCCAATGTGATGATATTTAAAGATGGCACCTTTGAGAGGTAAGTAGGGTTAGATGAGATCATGAGGGTGGTACTCTCATGATGAAATTAGTGACTTTATAGGAAGAGACACCAGAGAGCATTCCCCCTCTCTCTCCCTTGGCAAGTGCTCAAAAAAGAGGCCATGTGAGCACACAGAGAGATGGTGACTGCCTATAAACAAAGAGAAAAGGCCTCTGAATAAAACCTACCTTGCTGACCCCTTCATCTCGGACTTTCAACCTTCTGAACTGTGGGAAATAAATTTCTGTTCGTTAAGGACCCAGTCTTCAGTATTTTGTTATGGCAGCCTGAGCAGACTAATATACCCTCCCAATACCCAATTCATTTTATAATTATTTATTCTCTTATAACACTTACACTCTCTTATAGCTCGTTATACATTTTTTTCATCCTTTTTATATTGTCCCTCTCTTTTTTTTTTAACCTAGAAGGTAATCTTCTAGGGACTTGTTTCATTTACTTTTGTATATCGAGCAATTAGAATACTGTCTGGCTACTGTAGGTATTCAATAAATTCTTGTGAAATAAATCAATGAAAAAATCAAGAAACTTAAACCACCTTCTGCAGAATTAAATTTTTGGCTTAACTTTTAATATTTTACAGTCATTTTTCTTCTTTTGTCTTACACATATATTCTAAGAATGCATTTAACAACGAACAATCTTAAGATTCCTTAAAAAGAATGTCTACGCCTTCTTGCTTTATTATAATGATTGAAGGAGAGAGTAAGCAAGAGAGCAAGCAAGAGAGAGAGAGAATACTGTGCTGTTACAGATTGAATATTCTGTGATAATAATATTATCATGAACCTTTGTGAACCCTCAAGTGTAAAAGCTAGAACATCAATGATGACTTTGAAGTTCACCATGTGCTCCTCCCAATCCTAGGTCCCATCTCCCTGCTTATCCTCCATATTGCTAAGCTCACGTCATATTTCTATCACACCGTCTTTCTGCCCTCTATTCTGATTTATTTCTTCACTTCTGTGCTCCAATTGACAATTCTCTTTTTGCTTGCTTATTTTAATTCTATCTTTAAGTGATTGGATTTAGCTTTCTTACATTCTTTATATAATTCCAAAATCTAAAGTTTTTAAAGATCTAAATCTATAGTTTTTGCTGAAACTCATTTATAAGGTATATTCTTAAATGGTAGATATATCTATTTTTTTACACTGGTACTATATATTAGATTATACCCAATTTGTGGCATTGCTAAGAAACTAAATTTATTCCAAGAGCACTTTAGGTTTGCTTTTGACTGGGAGTGAATGGGCACCGATGGGAAGCATTTTAGCATGCTACATGGGTCCTAGTTAATGCAGGCATCTGAGAACTGGCTCTTACACATTGCCTCTGACCCCAGATTTAGTCCTATATCCTGCAAAGCTGTAACTCTAGTTTTATGTTTGCTTATTGTTCACAATTCAGGTCTTGGCTTTTTAGTTTGTTTTGTTTTTTGCCAACTTAGCAATGATTTAAACAATAGAAGCAGAATGTTTCCCATTTCTTTTTTATCCCAATAAAGTTAACTTTCATTTTTCTGTATTGCAGTGCCCTAACTTCCTTTTCTGTATTTCCCCAATTAGGCTAAGATCCTTGATAAAGTGTGCCCCAAGTCCAGGAAAGAATGCAGGACACATGCACACTCACGCATACATCTTGGAAAACTCTATTTCTCCCAGGAGTTTCTTGAGGCCCTACTCAGGGGAACCCCTGGATACATTTTTGGGACAATCAAAAGACATTCTTTCACTATCTCCCATGAATGTTTACCCTAAAAGAGCCCTCCCTTAGGGGCTTCCCTGGTGGCGCAGTGGTTGAGAATCTGCCTGCCAATGCAGGGGACACAGGTTTGAGCCCTGGTCTGGGAAGATCCCACATGCCATGGAGCAACTGGGCCCATGAGCCACAATTACTGAGCCTGCGCGTCTGGAGCCTGTGCTCCGCAACAAGAGAGGCCGCGATAGTGAGAGGCCTGCGCACCGCGATGAAGAGTGGTCCCCGCTTGCCACAACTAGAGAAAGCCCTCGCACAGAAACGAAGACCCAACACAGCAATCAATCAATCAATAAATAAATAAGAACGTGAATTTCTTTAAAAAAAAAAAAAAAGAGCCCTCCCTTAAGACCACAGATTGTTCTCGGTGGATCTTTCTCAGTCTTCTTGCTTTTAGTAATCACAGTCTGTGACAGTAATAGAGGCACAGACCTCCCTCTGTGTCCCCGGAGCTGGGAGGATTGAATATATTGCTCCCCTTTATCTTCTCTACATTTTCCCCTTAGCCTCCTCAGGACTAACTGTGCAAGGCTCTTTTCTAAAGAAAAGAAACTAATTCTCATATAGAAAGGACAATTTAATACTAGGTATCTTGGAATTTCACTTGCAACTATACAGGAATTAATCCCTTTTTAAATGCCTACACTTTCACGCTGAAGAAGTCTCTGGCAGACGGACATTTCCTCCTTTCATTCCTGACTCACTTTCCTGCCTCACCAATAACATCTCCTTCAGTTCTTAGACCACCAGTTTTACTGCTCTCCTTTGGGAAAACTGACTTCTTCCATAGGAAGACACCATATTCTTTAAGCACTTTTTTTCCTCTTTTCCCTTAACAAAGTTTCATTTTTTTAAATGCGGTCTCAATTAAAAACTAATTACTGTCACCTTGTTTCACTTTTAGTTAGAGGTCAGGTGTTGGGATGATGAGAAGCATAAATATGGAGATAGTGGTTGTTACGCCCCAGTTCTATGGGGTATATTAATGAGTCTCTCTCTTTGGCATTTCCCAATATTTCTACCACTGAGTACTAAAGCCCTCCACATTGCTTTATAAGTTAACTTATTAAAACCACTTCCTTTTCTTCTGCAGGAATAAAAGCTAATAAATTAACGAAAACAAATTTTCTCTTTTGGTAAAACTGTACTTACATGAAGAAAAACAGATTTATTTAACTGAGACAATCACTCCTTCCTGCTCTTTCTGGGGGTTGACAGGGACACAAAAGAACTTTACAAGTTGTAGTGGTGACATTCTTTTGTTAAAAGGAATGACGATCTCTATTAATTTCTTCCAAATCCCTCTTTGGAAGAAGAGTGGAAGAGGCTGTTAATTTCTCAAGTGATACTTATTACTAGATAATACTATTTCCTACCTAAGGCCACCCAGTCACAAGTTATTCGTTCTCCATCTCCTCTCCTCTCAGTTTTTGCTTTGTCCTTCTTCCTCAAAACATAAATCTTTGCTCTCCAAACCTGAGGATTTTCCCCTTCTCTGGTCACTGGATAATCAAGTAACTGGACCCCAACTGGCACAGACAAAAATCCTCTCATAGTTATGCATGGCTCTAAAAGCAGCCCTTGAGGGTAGCTATGAATTAACCTGATTTGTCCCACAATAGGTCTTAAAACATTTCTCTCTAAGCATTCATGAGTGATCATTGACATTTTTAACATAAAACATAATATCCACATTCATTTTAAAATGAAAAAGATCCCTTTTAATAAAAAAAAAAAAACCCTTTACTTCTATTAGTAAAACTATTAAGAATAGACCACTTTGAATTAATGTCCACTCTTTTCATGGTTGCTGTTTGCATTCTGCACGTACTTCCTAATCTTTCCTCCTTTCAGACTCTCGGAAGTGGCATGTGCATGGACTTTATAAATAATGATTCTAGGCACAGAAAAAAATAGAGAGAGAAAAAATGATTGTATATGAATAAAACAATAACGGTGCTTTTTTATTCGCTATATTTTCTATAGTTTTAGAGTGTATGGATTGTGTTTTCATTTATTCAGTCTACTAACTGATCATCGGATCTCCCTCAGATGCTTTCTAAGGTTGAAACTTTAAAAGGTCATCAGGGCATGATCCTGACGTGACAGCTTTACAGAGTTAGAGAACAGGCACATAGGTATACATGTAGGTAGGGTAATATTAAGCCTAATTAGATAATATCTAACATATTTCTAAGTATACAAAACCTTTTATGTTTAGTTTTACATTATATATTCTGCAAGATCATTTTACAGCAGTGGTCCTCCATGTGAAGTCCCCAGATAGCAGCATCAGTAACACCAGGGAACTTTCAGAAATGCAATTTCAGTGTCACCCCCGACCTCAGAATGGAATGGAAAATCCACAGACAGGTGCCCAACAACGTGTGTATTAACAAGGCCCCCCAGGTTATTCTGATGCAAAAAAACTGAGAACCACTGGTTTAGTGTTATCCTAAGCCTAAGTTATCAAGGCTTTTCTTCAATGAAGAAAATCATTAATCTTCTTTTGGTTGCTTTTTCTATCCTCTGAAGTCATGTATAATAGAAGATAATCTCTTTTATGAGATGTAGCTTTGAGAATCTATTTCATAAAATCAGCCCAAAGCATTAGAAGCCCTAGGCAGTTATAAATATACCTGAAAACATGTTTACTTTATTCTAAGAAGTTTGCTTTTGTTTAATTTATAAACTTTCAATTTAAGCTTTTATTTCTATCAAGAACCTTACTTACCCAACGTAATCTGAAATATACCATAATTCAAATAGCACTGTGTTCTCTTATCCATGGGCTCTTATTGTTAAAGTCTACTCACATAGCTGTTGATTTGGAAAACCTTTGTAGCTATAATTTGTGGTTTCAAGTTAAGGAAGAGTAAATGCATCAAGATGATAATCTGAATCAAAATGTCTACTTCCCCTGCCTACTAAAATCCGTTAATATTTTAATATGCATACGGGTGTATGCATGAACATATTGAAAAGACAAGAATGGATGATTTCAAGGGAACTGCATATTCCAATAAATAAGAGACAGAGGATGGAAACTGGTGTAGCTAAAATCCCAGTACAAAAGACCAAGAATAAGAAATTTTCTTCCAAAGTATACCCCGAAAATTTCTAATCCAGAAGTCATCAATTAAACAAGGCAGGAGGAAGCTTAGCAATTTAAACAGAATGTCAGTCAAACCATTCTTCTTCCTTTGTTAACACTGAGCAGAAGAAGCAATGACATTTGTCTTCAGAGTAAAACCAATCCTGACTTCCAAACAAAGTTCTCTGACTTACTGGGAAGTGTTGTAGTGTAAGTTTTGCAGGCTCAAGAAAATAAAAGAGCACAATTTGATGTAATTTTGTGAATCACACCCTATCCATAAAAGGAAGAACAAAAGGAGGTAGAAGAATGGCATTCTGTTCCCCAGAGAGGTTGTACTGACAAACGAGACATTAGGAGAGACACTGAAGTCACTTACAATCACTCTGAGAGATGGGGAAGCAAGCTTGTTCAACCCCATATCTTATCTCTCCCCAACAATGACTAGAAGCAGTCTACTGACATCAGTGCTGGATATTAAATACTTCTGTCTCAACCTGAAACCCAATCCACTATCCTGTGCTTTAAGATGTTGGGGCTAGGGCTCTCCAAATGACAAAGCTCCCTTGCCAGCTAGTTCCCTTATAGAATTTTCCAATATGGAGTTCTGAAAAGACAATGTAATGCCAGACATTACACAACATGCAATTCCCTTTGCGTTTCTTATTCCAGTCCTTGTCACCCAATTTTTTTCCACTCTGGCAGCAGCATAATGTCCATTCACAAATAACAAAGCCACCAAGGCGGCACTTCCTCCTCGGTGATCTGCGTCCCCCCAACATGGAAATCCTCCTCCAACTCCACCCCTAGGAGAATGGATTAAAAATTGCAGTAGGTACGTCCAACAGAATACTACACAACAACTAAAAATGTTGAACAACTGCTACATGGATAAATCTTACAGACATTTCCTAGAGTGAAAGAAACCAGAATCTATTATTTGATTATTCAATTTGTATTAAGTTCAGAAATAGACAAAAAATAATCTATGCTGACAAGTAAGAATAGTGTTTTCTTCTACAAGTCATGTCAGGCAAAGAGCATGTGGGAAACTTGCAGTGTTCTGAAAATATATTCTATGTTTATCTGCATGGAGCTGTACAGGTACCTTCCTATGTAAAATCCATTGTGCTCTCTGTTTATAATTCTTAGACTTTATGCACTCACCATATATATATATCACAAAAGCAAGACAAAATAAAATAATAAAAACAATGATGATGATGATGATGATGATGGTAACTCGTGTGGTTTATGTTTTCACACTGGATTACTAATACAAATGTTTGGGAAAAGTCAATGCTGTGAAAAAGTGGTTCCAAACTCAAAATCCCAACAACAAGAAAAGTGAAATAGTATTGAAAAAGTAAAACAACTGAATCAGAAGAATAGATAAAATGGGAAATAAATTTATAAATGTAACTAAAGAAAACAAAAAGAATTATTATTATAGACTCAGACATATTCAAGTGGTTATTATTTCTCTATTTTTATTTTGCCCTCACTCTTGAATTCTAGTTTATAATGGATATAGAATTCTTTGTTCAAAGCGAGATCAATTTAAAATATTTAAAGGAGTATGATTTTGAAACAAAGAAACAAAAACCTAAAACCAAAATATGTGTTTTATAAGAAATGGTGGTGAGAAAATACCATGGAAAAAAAATCAAAACATATAGTTAAGATTACCAGTTGCACAACAGTCCAAAATATTAAAAACAATAATATATCACTGTTTATGACAAAGAAGTAGGTGGTGGAGTGGGAGAAAATGGAGTAAAAAGAGGCTATAGTTTATAGTTACTAATTCAAAATACTGGAAGAAAATAGAAGCTTAAACACGTATAACTCAAAGCATAATAATAGATATATACAGATTTTAAAATACACACAGAGAGAGAAGGACTGAGAAAAAGACATCCTGAAAAATTCAAAGAATAAGTATGGGAGGTGGTGGAAGAAAAACATGAAAAAATAAGAAAAATATCCAAAATAATCTCAAAAACATCATAATATGTGTGAATTGGTTATATTTTCATATTACATTCTGAGAATACAAGAAAAGTTAAAAATGACTAAACAGACAAGATCCAGCTCTATGCTATATTTAAGAAGTATGAGACAAACAAAATGACCCAGAAAGGTTAAGAATACAGAACCAGAAAAAATATGTATCAAGCAAATATTAAGAAATAGAGGGCAAGTGTGTAAACACTATCAGACAAAGTAGAAGTCAAGGTGAAATCTTGAATAGCATATTCAAAGTGCAGAAAGATAAAGAGAAAATCTTAGAAGAAACAATCCAGAGAGTTGGAAGACACCTATTTATAGAGGGACAAGATAAGAATTATAGATTTGCTGTCCAAAACCATACAAACTAGAAGAGAGTAGAGTGAAACACCTAAAATGTTGAAAGAAAACCACCAACCTAGAATTCTATATGCAGTGAAATTACCCTTCAGTAATAAAGAATAAATAAAGAAATTCCCAGGCAAACAAAAACTGAAGGGACTTATCATTAGCACACCCTCCCTGAGATAATCAGGTAGAAGGAAAATGATATAGATTTAAATTCAGATCTACCTAAAAAAGGGAAGAGTATCAGACTAGGAATAAATGAAGATTAAATAAAAGATCTTCTACTCCTTATTCTTAACTGATCTAAAATATAACTTTTTGCTTACAGTAATGAAAGAAAAATGCACTGGGCAATTACAGCATATAGATAAATATAATAAATTATAGCAATACCACAAGGAACAGGAGAGAAAAATTGGGAGTACTTTCTTAAAATGATAGTATCACATATAACATGGTATATAATGTTATTTCTTGGTGAATTTAGACTAGTTAAAAATGCCTATTGTAAACCCTAGTACAGTCACTAAATTTTTTTAAAGCATAATATATGTTAAGAGAGAAGATAAGATGGAGTCATATAAGTGCTCAATTAAAATTGGAAAAGTCAGATAAAGAGGGGGAATGAAAAACAAAGACCAAATGTAACAAATAGATGACAGTTACAAATATGGTTGATATTAATTCAAATGTTTTACTAATCAATTTAAATGTGGATGGATAAATACACCAATTAAAAGACAGAAACTGTCAGAGTGGATTAGAAAATTTTACCCTACTCTTTGTTGACTACAAGAAATCCACTTTAAATATAAAGACCCAGATAGGTACCAGAAACTTTAAATTCCTTTTATGTCCTTGTTTTTGTCTCCCCTTTTGACTTTAAGCTTCTGTAAAAACTCTTCTTCAGAGATGGTCTGTGTTTTGCAGCTCTTTCCTCTGTAACTCACTATTATCACATTGGAACCCAGTGAGTATGATATAAGATGTGCGGTAGAGGTAGTATTCTATAGCCTTTTAGTTAAATCTTAGTTTTAGGGGGTTTGTGTCTCAAGGTTGTGTACTTCATAAGTGTTTTTCCAGTGGTACACCTTTTTTTCCCTTCCCTGGCTATCATGTTCCCAATTTGTTTTTTTGAGGCCCTGATCCCTGTTGATATGTTTTAATTTTTTCCTCTTAGGTGAGTCAGGAAGACTGGAGGGAGCTGGAGAGCAAAGGAATTCCCTTCCCTCACCTGGAATAACGTTTTAGAATTGCTCTCTGACAAAGTTCTTTTCCTTGGAGAGTAGGCCTTCATAGTAATAAAGAGAGAGCTCTGGTAGTGTATCACAATGGTTACTGTCAGAGGCATGAAGGAAACTTTGCAGGATCTTTACCATGGAAACCAGGAACTGGGGTGCACAGGAGATGGTGGAGGATTCCTGGAGGGAAAGCCCATGAAGAAGTGACGGCCTCCAGGAGCTTATCGTTCTCAGGCTAATCCACATTCAGCCTCCACCAATTCATCAAAATAACCATGTAAGTATTCCTACTATTTCATGGCTCCAGTCACTTTTGCTCCAGGTAAGTAGATTTCAGTTGCTATATCTCTCTGGCTGCACCTGTCTTTCTAGATATTGAGGTGGTAGTTTGTCATATGACCTAAATTCCCTGATGGGTTTGAGAAAAGTCTCTGATATAAGTTTGTCTAGCTTTTTCTTGTTGTGAGGAGGAGAGAGATGACTTCTCAGTTTTTGTACGTTGGAACTAAACCAGAAGTTTGAATCACTCTCCTTTAAAGACAAATTGACTATAAGTTGATTAATGACAAAATAAAATAAAATGAATACTGAAGTGTTGAATCCTTTCTCAAATATCTCCTTGCAAAAGTCTGAATTTTCTAAGGTGATTTAGTTAAGATACCTGAGAGGCAACCAAATAAAGATCCATAAAAGATAATAAACATTTTTAATGCAAACATTTGTGGAATAATTAAAATGCATGAGAGTTATCAGATAGTTTGCTTGAAAGAATCAGATAAGGGCAGATGCACAAAAATACCATAGTTTTAATGAAAGGATTTGAAGAATTGTAGAAGAACTGTGAACTCTGAAACTTAGGACCAGAATAGATGGAAAGGTGTTGGTACAAATATTCTTATTTTAATCACACCTGTGTTTTCTTGGAAAACAGTGAAATGTTTACTTATTTTCAGGAAGCAGATAGGATTGTGAAAACTATTTTGCATTGTTTCTGCAGTTTTGTTTATTATCAAATAATGCCCCAGCAGACATCTGCATGACCTTTGAAAAGGCATGGCAGGTGTTAGTAATAATCCACAGATTTCTCAAACAAAGGCAGCAACAATAGGTCATGATAAGCTTTTGTTTTTTAGGAGATACCCAAACATACAAATTTTGGCATATTTCAGTGGATACTAATTCAATCACAAGAGACTTTCAGGGCTCTATTAAATGTTATGAGTGTGTATAGTCACTTCCAAGATAAACAAGTAGAATTACACAGAGTATATTTGGAGACAGACATTAAATGTAAATGATTGATCAAGTGAAAGAATACATTTTTCATGAGGCTATTTTCAAGCTGGCTTTTTATTTTAATTAATGACAAGCATAATTTCAACTAAATTAACAAAGTCCCCCAAAAATAATAAGTCAGGAAACATCACATGTTGCCCTTTTGAGTGCAAGCAATTTTTATTAACAAATTCCAGTAAAAATAGTTACAATTCTGTGACTTTATGTATCATAATAGCACCTTGATGCATTCTATAAATTGCCAAATTTCAATTCAAACAAGTATTTATCTATCTAGAAAAAGCAAGCCCCTGTTAACTAAACATGGAATTATATCTGTGACCAAAATATATATTTTTGAATTTTAACACATTGGAAAGACACTGATAACATTATGGCAATGTTTTAAATATTTAAAACTATGAGATACATGGATTAAGATTTTTAAAGGAACATAAAAAAATAAAAACAGTAGTGTTTTGAATGAAATATTGTAGACAAACATGCCTGTCCATATCCTTTGACACTTAAGTGTTTGTTAAGTATATATCTAAAAATAATAATTACAATTTTCTAGTAATAAAAATTACTAGGTAATTTCCTAGTAATGGAAATTATATTTCCTAGTATTATATGCCATAACATACAAGAAATTCCTCAACATGATTTTACCAAATTCCTTTCCTGTTGCTCAATGTCCTTGTTAACACTTGGTACTATCATACTTTTTTTCACTTTGGAAATTTTGCTGGTGGGTTGTGATATCTTCCTGTGTCTTTTACTTGAATTTCACTGATGATTAATGGTTTAAACATCTTTTTAAATGTTTAGCATCAGTTAGGATATCTTTGTGACATGTCCACTCACATCATTTGACTTTTTTCACCCTGTTTTATTGACTTTCTTTTTTGTTTTGGGGGAAGAAGTATTTTTGTCAGTTTTATGTGTTGAAAATATTTTCTCCCAGTCACGGTTTACATTTTTACTCTATTAATGGTATCTTTCAATAAACCAAACATGGCATTTCTACCTTTATAAGTATTATTTTCTGTGTTGTGATTAAGACATGTCTATTTAACTAAAGGTCTACAATATTATCTTTGAGAAGCTTTACAATTTTACTTTATATTAATATCTGAGTCCAGTAGAGCTGATTTTTGTGTCTGGTAGAAGATTGGGACCAGACCATTTTTGCATATGACTATACAGGTGACCAGGCCTTCCTTTCCTTATTTTCTCTCAGCAGAGCCACCTTGGTGGCAAATAACACATCTGTGTAAGTGTGGGTCAGTTTCTGGACCCTTTGTTAATGCCTCCAGCAGGCATGAGGCCCCAGTTGGCCCACTTCTCTGGGATTTCCTTATCTCTCTCCTCTTGCCTTACAAGTTATTGACACTTTGCTCATCCTCTGAGGTCTTCAACAAGGCGTTTTTGTCTAAGTTTTTGTTTGTTTGTTTTTCTAGCTTTTCTAGTTATTATTAGTGAGTGTATAGGTCTGAAATAAACTAATTTGCCATAGCCAGAAGAACTGACGTTTATTTTTAACTAAGAAAGATGCAGATGTACAGAATGGACTTGAGGACACGGGGAGGGGGAAGGGTAAGCTGGGGAGAAGTGAGAGAGTGGCATGGACTTATATACACTACCAAATGTAAAACAGATAGCTAGTGGGAAGCATCTGCATAGCACAGGGAGATCAGCTTGGTGCTTTGCGACCACCTAGAGGGGTGGGACAGGGAGGGTGGGAGGGAGACACAAGAGGGAGGAGATATGGGGATACATGTATATGTATAGCTGATTCACTTTGTTATAAAGCAGAAACTAACACACCATTGTAAAGCAATTATACTCCAATAAAGATGTTAAAAATTAAAAAAATTAAAAATAAATGGATAATTTTAAAACTCTGGGGAAAAAAAAAAAGAATCAGTGTTTTATAGTAAATGCTGTTTCTAAATATACTGAACTGATCATCTAGTTTTTCCTTTTGTACATTGTACAGAATAAATGGACAAGACCAACCATCCCATTTTGCACAAGACTACCCCAATTTTAGCATGAAAATCCAGCATCTCAAGAAACCTTGTAAACTCAGGCAATCTGGGACAATTGCTTAACCTATTAATAAGGGCCTACATAGATATGATAGATATTCTTGATAGATATTCTTACATTATACTTTCCATCTATCTTTGGGGAAAACCCTACTTGGTCATGAGGTACTAATTCTTTAACAATCACTGGCATTCTATTAAAACCTAGTATTGAAAACCTTTTTAGGGCCGCCCTGGTGGCACAGTGGTTGAGAATCTGCCTGCTAATGCAGGGACACAGGTTCGAGCCCTGGTCTGGGAAGATCCCACATGCCACGGAGCAATTAGGCCCGTGAGCCACAACTACTGAGCCTGCGCGTCTGGAGCCTGTGCTCCGTAACAAGAGAGGCCACGACAGTGAGAGGCCCGCGCACCGCGATGAAGAGTGGCCCCCACTTGCCGCAACTAGAGAAAGCCCTAGCACAGAAACGAAGACCCAACATAGCAATCAATCTTTAAAAAAAAAAAACAAACACCTTTTTAAAAAGGGTTTTATATTAGCTAAGATTAGGTTTGGCTGCATTTAACAGATTAAACCAGAAGAACCATGGATAAAAAGATAAATTTTTTCTCATGTTTTGAAATTCTAGAAGTGATAGGGGCAGAGCTGGTATGATCAGTTCTCCATGAAGTCAGATTCCCAATTCCCTTTTATTTTATTGCTTTGCCATAAATGGCCATTCAATAGCTCAACTCACATCCATGGTGGCTGCTAAAAAGAAAGAGGAAAGAGGGCCTTAACCTTTCCCTTTAAGGACATTTCCTAGAAGCTGTGCAAAGCCACTTCTGTTTGCATCTCCTTAGCCAGAATATAATCACATAGTCATATCTGGATAAAACAGACATTTAAATATTTTATGGTTTATCTGGGTTCATCATGTATTTACCTAAACCCAGAGTACATTACTAATGAAAAACGCAAGTGTCTGTCGAATGGATGGAGAAATGCGATTTATACATCACTTCACACCATTGCTCCATTGTAATATACATATTAAACAGTCTTTAGAAAAAAAAGAAAGAGAGGGAGAGAAATCCTGTCATTTGTGACAACGCGGATGAACCTGGAGGTCATTATGCTAAGTGAAATTCTTTATTATCAACAGATTCAATATGCAATTAGAAAAATGTCTGTATGTGTTTTTGCCATTATATCATTGCAGTAGAAGCAATATACTTTAGTTTGCCCACAGGCAATTTTATAGTTTGCTCACCTGCCATTTTATGTACGTTTTATAAAACATGATTGCTTACTATAAATGTTGTGTTAAAAATGTCCTGTTTATTTTAGTCTCTAATCCATTATTTTGTGTGCGTAGCAAACACGTTAGTACTTTGTGTGTGTGATAAGTGCTAAGTAAAAACAAGGCTGTTTTTAAACTTCTGAATAATACATTCATGTTATTTGATAATGGTGGGGATTCATATGTATTTCTTTACCATATTATAAAAATTATCATATATTTGTTTAATTTATCTCATCTTCCTAATAGCACACTGCCTTCAATGGCAGGAAGTTAAAAACATACAAAAGTGCAGGAAATTTCAGAGTTAATATGCTTATAATTTTCATCTGGTTTAATTACATAAAATGTATGAAAACCTGCTCAACAATGTAATTCCAATCATTTTCTAGAAAACATATGGAGGTAGGGAATTCTGTAAATCCCAAGGCAAGCCATTTCATTGTTGGCCCTTTTTCACTATTAGAGGGTTATTCTATAAGTTGATCCTAAATCTCTCTTTCATTTCTCCCAGTTCTATTCTCTGTGTGTTTATTACAGAAATCTAACTGCTCTCTTAAACTGTAGTTCTCTAGCTATTATTTTACAGAGATCTTCTTGCCTTATAAATTTTCCAACTTAAATCTTCCTGAGTGATATCAAAATTATCATTGCTCCTGACTGGGTTCTATTTTTCTTATCCTAGTGAAAATTTAGTGAACTAAAATTCATCTAGCACAAAATGAATGTCACTTCCTACCCTGTTGACGATATATTTTTAAATGCAGTCTAAGCGTATGTATTCTTGGCAACTACATCATGTTGTATCTTCTTTTAGCTCACTTTTGACTGGTCCACGTTAGTCCAGGCTTCTCTTAAAGCACCGAATTCCATTACATGTCTGGACTTCTTTAGTATTTTTCATTTTTTAAGGGGTTTGTGAAAGTTAGGTACAATAGTGAAAGGCCTTACTTATATTGTTAAAGGTGTATTTTTAAAAAAATATTTATACCAAGCATTTTTTAGAGTTCATTTGAATAAATCTTATGACATCCAAAAATTAACTAACAGAAATTACAGGAAAATACATAAATCAAAATTTAGAGTAGTGCGTATACCTCTGAGATGGAGAGAGGCCATCATTTAGAAGCATATGAGAGATCTTCATGCTATTTGTAATGTTCTTATTTTTAAACTGAGTAATGGCTTAATAGGTGTTCATTATTTCTTTCAAAATTAACATAAATATTATATATATATTCTTTAATATCTACCTAATTTTGTTGCAGTATAATTTTCAAAAAAAGGTAAAATAGTGACCTTTATGCTAATATAAAATTTGAAAATGTGTCAAAAATTTTACTCAATTCATTAATGAAGGAGAGACTCAGAAATATGTTCAGATCAATTCAAAGTATTTGAGAAGCTGTGTATTTAATAAAGGAATGTTATAATAAGATTTTCAGGGTAAGATGCATATTTAGTTAATGACATACAGGGGATTTACATATTATAAAGCATAATCCTTTGGTGGGCTTTTACCCCATATGATATTGTAAAGATGTACCGCTCAGATTTTTGGCTTGTTTTAAAGTGTAGGGGTAGTTTTTCTTAACAGTTTTAAAAGTTTTAAAAAATAAGCTTAAAACTAATAAGTAGAAGCAACATAAAGTTTTATATTTACACAAAAAGATTTCGCTTCACTTAAAATTATCATTGAAATAACCTGAATAACTCACATTTGATTAGAGATTAAGCAAGATCTTTTCTTACAATATTGCCCTTTAAGTTGTCTTTTCTATCTGTTTAAAACTGAAACAAAAATAAGGATATTAGAAGAAAAATTAGTTAAAACTATCCTTAGGATTTGTTTTCTTTTGCACGACGTTCATCTATTAAACAGCTATTTATTGTGTTTTATAGTTGTGTGCCCTTGTACACACCACGTGCCACTCTGAGATCTGAGGATACCAACAGAAATGTGACAAGCTGGTTCCTTTCTCTTGTTGCATTTACATTTTAGTGGCAGACAGTCAATGACACTTAAGTAAAATATGTAACAGTACTTCAAATAGTGATAAGTGTTATGTAAAAATTAAAATTAAATTAAAAATAAAATTAGGATAATAGGAAAGAAAATATCTGGGGATGGATAGGGGAGACCATTTTTAAAATTAATTAATTAATTAATTTATTTATTTTCCTTTTCCTGGCTTTAATTTTATTTTGCTTATGTAGTAGACAAAATTTCCGCCAAAGGAAAAATAGGTCAGTTGGAGAACATAGATTTTTATTGAAGCAATAATACATTATAGGGAAAAAAAACTTCAGGGTTATGCGATCATTTTTCATTCTCAATTGAGTTTTTTTTGTTGTTGTTGTTAACGTTTTTATTGGAGTAAAATTGCTTTACAATGGTGTGTTAGTTTCTGCTTTATAACAAAGTGAATCAGTTATACATATACACATATCCCCATATCTCTTCCCTCTTGCGTCTCCCTCCCTCCCACCCTCCCTAACCCACCCTTCTAGCTGGTCACAAAGCACCGAGCTGATCTCCCTGTGCTATGCGACTGCTTCCCACTAGCTATCTATTTTACATTTGGTAGTGTTTATATGTCCATATATACACTACCACTCTCTCACTTTGTCCCAGCTTACCCTTCCCCCTCCCCATGTCCTCAAGTCCATTCTCTAGTAGGTCTGCATCTTTATTCCCGTCTTGCCCCTAGGTTCTTCACAACCATTTTTTTTTTTTTTTTTTTTAGATTCCATATATATGTGTTAGCATACGGTATTTGTTTTTCTCTGACTTACTTCACTTTGTAGGACAGTCTCTAGGTCCATCCACCTCACTACAAATAACTCAATTTCATTTCGTTTTATGCCTGAGTAATATTCCATTGTATATATGGGCCACATCTTCTTTATCCACTCATCTGTCAATGGACACTTAGGTTGCTTCCATGTCCTGGCTATTGTAAATAGAGCTGCAATGAACATTGTGGCACATGACTCTTTTTGAATTATGGTTTTCTCAGGGTATATGCCCAGTAGTGGGATTACTGGGTCGTATGGTAGTTCTATTTTTAGTTTTTTAAGGGACCTCCATACTGTTCTTCATAGTGGCTGTATCAATTTACATTCCCACCAACAGTGTATGAGGGTTCCCTTTTCTCCACACCCTCTCCAGCATTTATTGTTTGTAGATTTTTTTTTTTTTTTTAAAGGAAGAAAGTTTTATTTATTTATTTATGGCTGTGTTGGGTCTTCGTTTCTGTGTGAGGGCTTTCTCTAGTTGCGGCAAGTGGGGGCCACTCTTCATCGTGGTGCACGGGCCTCTCATTATCGCGGCCTTTCTTGTTGTGGAGCACAGGCTCCAGACGCGCAGGCTCAGTAATTGTGGCTCACGGGCCTAGTTGCTCCGCGGCATGTGGGATCTTCCCACACCAGGGCTCGAACCCGTGTTCCCTGCATTGGCAGGCAGATTCTCAACCACTGCGCCACCAGGGAAGCCCGTTTGTAGATTTTTTGATGATGGCCATTCTGACCAGTATGAGATGATATCTCATTGTAGTTTTGATTTGCATTTCTCTAATGATTAATGACGTTGAGCATTCTTTCATGTGTTTGTTGGCAATCTGTATATCTTCTTTGGAGAAATGTCTATTTAGGTCTTCTGCCCATTTTTGGATTGGGTTGTTTGTTTTTTTGATATTGAGCTGCATGAGCTGCTTGTAAATTTTGGAGATTAATCCTTTGTCAGCTGCTTCATTTGCAAATATTTGGGGAGACCATTTTAGATTAAGGAGACAGTTTAGGTCAGGAAAGCCTGTGTGATGATGAGAAAAGCCAATTGTGCTAAGATCATTTGAAAACTGTAAGTTGCCTTTGAACACATAATTTTGACTGGCATAAGTGATAAAAGTACCATGTTGCAACTTAAAAATTATGTTACAAATATATATCATGTCTGACAGATAAATTGAACTTATGTAATAACTGTTCAGTCAAATTTCCAAGTAGAAAAGGCTGATGCTTCTATCCTGGTGCTTCTGTTTCAAAGCCATTTGTCAAAATTTAAAACAAAATATAAACTATGACTTCAGAATATGAGTTGAGGGGATGCCACAGATTGTAATATAAGATTTAGTTTAACAAGATTTTCAGATCAAGTTGCAAAGCAAACCACTTCAATGAGAAAAAAAATGCTGTTAAAGTCTTAAGATTGTGTTTATCTTCAGATTATGTTATAATTACCACTAATCTTTAGTTGGTTAAATAATTTTTCATATTATCCTTTTTATAGTTATTGAAGAGATACATGTACATTTTAAATGTTTAAATTTTAAACCATCTAAGTGGGCATAATATTAAAAGTAAAATCTCCTTTTTTGCCATTGCCATAACTGCAGCTCACTTTTGTCCTTTTCTGTTTCTAGTTTGTCTGACAGTTCAATCCATAATTCTAAATAATATATTATGTGACTCTTTCAAAATGATTAGGAATTGAATAGTGTCCCCCTCCCCAAATTCATATGTTGAAGTCCTAATCTGCAGTATCTTAGAATGTGACCTTACTTGGAAATAGAGTTGTTATTGATGTAATTAAAATGAGGTCATAGTGAAGGAAAATGGGCGCTTAATCCAACTATGACTGGTGTTCTTATGCAAAGGAGACATGTGGACACAGACACTTCTGAGGGAGAACATCATGCCAAGATCAGAGTTATGCTTCCACCAGCGAAACACTAGCAGAAGTAAGGAGAGGGGCCTGGAACAGATCCTTCTCTAGTTACTTCAGAGAAAGCATATCCCTACCAGCACCTTGATCTTGGACTTCTAGCTTCCAGAACTAATAAGACAACAATTTTCTGATGTTGTCACTTAGTCTGTGGTACTTTGTTACAACAGCCCTAGCAAGCTAATTCATGATTTGTCATATTTATTGATTTCTTATTATGTCCTGGGCACATCTAAATTCTTTAAATGTGTTATATCATTTAATACTCACCACAGCCCTAATAGGTACCTAGTACTATTATCCCCATTTTGTAAAGAACAAAATACAAGGAGGAGAGAAGTACTCTTCCATAGGTTACAGTCAGTATGCTGCCAGGGTTACTTGCTTAACCATGCCAACAGGACACTGATTTCTTGATTCTTAAGACTCAGCTAACTGTAATTAACTTTCCACTAAAAAGCTTGTAGAATTTTGTTTGGTTAAAATAATCTCTCTTAACATAACCTGCAATATTTATTACTTAATTTTCAAGTTATATTTTCTATTGGTTAGCTTTTAAAAAAATACTATATTTAGACCTCTATTTTGCAATCATTCAACTTTAGACATTGTTTCTTATCTACCCACTACATAAAATTAAAAAAATAGCATCTCTACACTTCCTTCAAACTTTCCTTTCTGTCCATCAATAGAGGAGTGGGTAAAGAAGATGTGGTACATTTATACAATGGAATATTATTCAGCCATAAAAAAGAACGAAATAATGCCATTTGCGGCAACATGGATGGACCTGGAGATTGTCATAGTGACTGAAGTAAGTCAGACACAGAAAGACAAATATCATATGATATCACTTATATTTGGAATATAAAAAAAGGCTACAAATGAACTTATCCACAAAACAGGAATAAAGTTACAGATATAGAAAATAAACTTATGGTTACCAGTGGATAAAGGTTGGGGAGGGATAAATTGGAAGATTGGGGCTGGCATATACCCACAACTGTATATAAAACAGATAACTAATAAGGACCTACTGTATAGCACAGGGAACTCTACTCAATGCTCTGTAGAGTTTGAACTCCCAATGACCTATATGGGAAAAGACTCTAAAAAAGAGTGGGTATATGTATATGCATAATAGATTCACTTTGCCCTACACCTGAAACTAACACAACATTGTAAATCAACTGTACCCCAATAAAAATTTTTTAAAAAATTTTAAATAATAAAATATAAATTAAAAAATTAAAAAGCAAACAAACACCCAAAAAACTTTCCTTTCTCTTTTTATCTCTCAACCTGTCTACTCTCCTGTTACGCTTACATTGTCAAGGCAGTTATATGTAGTAAACTGGTAAACCTGATTAAATCTTCCCAGTTTCAGATATTATTCCTTATTATATAAACATTTTCTCTAAATCCAGTAATATGATTTAATCATAGAGAAGGAAATGCTATTGTATGTCACGAAGCATACTGTTTCAAATTTCAAAATCAGATGCAGTATATTTTCTTATAATTTTTCAACCAATCAAAATGTTTAATTTACCTTATTTAAAAATTTTAACTTTCTTGTATGTATTCTCTTCCAAATCCCTCTTTCACCAGTTTCCTATGTATTTATTATTATTTTGTTATTAAAATAAAAAAATAATAAATCTCAAACATCTTTACTTGATAAAACAGATAAGTCTCTACTGACTTCCTTTTAAGTGGGTGATTCGGCTCTTGTTCTGGGATCTCTTTTCAATACATATCTGGACTATTTTTAATTTCAATATTTTTTACTCCTTTTAGCTCTGCTTTTTTTTTTCAGTCATATTTCAGCACTTAAGAAATGTATCTGGGTCCTTGCATAGTGTCAGTTTTAAAAATTTTATCCTTATACCAATTGATGGGGCATAGCATTTTAGGTGGAAAACTGTTTTTCCTGAGAACTCTGCAGGCCTTGTTTTTTTTCTAAAATTACTAATGAAAAGCCTGATAAAAGTCTATAAGCTTTTTTTCTTAGTTTGGGCTTCCTCAATGCAGTCTTTGAGGTAAGAATTTGATTCCAAATAGTTGATTTTAGAGGTGAACCTAAAAAACACTTGAAGGGTAGGGAGTAAGCTATACAGAGAAGGAAAGGCAGCCAATAGAGGCTTTGTGATCATGTGAGGTATCACTGTGGGTAACTGAAGCGTAATCCCACAGAGGATCCCTTGGATTCAGTGTAGATGATGTTGCTCAAAGTGATTCCATCTGAGGAGTGAAGGACTAGGGAGCTTATACCCCAGTTTTTGACAGGCATCAGATGTGGAATTCACTGGATGTGGAATTGAATTTCCTGGCATGGGCAGCAATGAGCTGAGAAAGTTCTCAGGCAAAGAAAGTCCAGTACTGGCAGTTGGAAGCTGGGCATGAGGCAGTGTATGGCAGTGGTACGAGTGAGAATATAGTACATGGTCTCCAGCTGTGTATGCTACATCTTACACGTGTACATACACTGTCAGCTTGTATCTGTTTCCCCACTCACTCTGGAAGATTTTATGATTTTATTTTTATGCTCTGAATCCCCAAATTTCAAGAGAATGTGTCTATATATTTATTTAAAAGGACCTAACATTTGACAGGGCCATTTAAATAAAGTACAAAGCCTTTTTTTAGCTTTGTGAAAATGTATTCTATTATTATTTTGATTATTTCCCTTATTTCACTCTCATTGTTTTCTTTTTCAGAAACTTCTGTTAGACAGATGTGGGTAGATTCCCTAGGCTTTATTTTCTCATAACATATTGATTTCTTTCTAGACAATTGTGTTTTTATTTTCCATGACCTCTTTCTTTCTTCCTGCTTCTTTTTCATAGCAACCTCTTAGGTTTTATGGATTCATTTTATTTTTCTTAATAGAAGGAATATATTCTGAGGATATTTTAGAGGTGTTTTCTTGCTCCCATCTTTGACCATGTTCTCAAATTAGTCAAAGTATCACTGAATAGACTTTTTATTATTGTGACACCTCCTTCTAGAGAAATCTCTTTCTTACTCAAGATCTAGGGAGTAGTTTTCTATCTCTCAGCAGCCACTCTGGTATTTAGTATAGATTTCAAGTACTTGTCAGGTATGCTTTATTGCATGGACTTTACAATTGTAAGTTTTTCTTTGCTTTGATGTAAATACTCATCCTCCCTTTTTCATTATTTGAGCATTGTGGTTGGATTCTAGGGAAGCATGTGGAGTAGTTCATAAATTTTTGCCCAGATTAATTCACTTTAAAGTTAATCCATAAAAAAAAATATAGACATATAAATAGACATTTTTTCTGTTACTAGATTTCTAATATAACTGCTTCTTAGCAGTTATTAAAATTAGTAGTTTCAAAAATATGTTTTCTAATTATAAAAGTGCTTTGTGTTCATCTTCAAAATATTTCAGAACACAGAAATATATAAAGAAAAGTGCAAGAATATTAATTCCAACACCTTGGACATAACTGCTTTAATTTGATTTACTTTATATATATTTAGAATTTTACTAGTATATTCCTTTTAAAATATTTTAATGTATATTCTTTTTATTATTATAAACTGTGATGAATGATAAAGAGATTAACACATGCTAATTCCCTTAATTTTTTCTGTACATCACCAATTATTTGTCTTGGTAATAAAAATCTATGTTTTTAGTACTAGAGTTTAAAATTAAAATATTGTTTCTAGCATTATTTACCCTTTAAAGTGTAATTTCTGATATTTGCATCGCCTCTGGTCTCCATCTTTTCAATGATTTAGGAAATTCTAAATTTAACTGGTGTACTGATCACCACCAATATATTTAGCCAAGCAGTTCTTCATTTTGTAATTATGTATTTTGATTATTTCATTCTGTCGGTTGGATTACACCTTTAAGTAATTTTTTTCAAGAACAAATATGAGTTGTATATTTTCAAATTATTTAAAACTCCCCTTTAGGTTTACAGGTAAAAGATGGCAGTGAAAATGATACACTAGGTCTAAACATTTTCAAAAAAATTTTCTTTCTAGCTTTTTCAATATCTGTATTACAAAAAGGTCTGGTTCTACTTTTGTTCTCTTATTTTTCTTTAATTGGGTAACTTTCTTTATTTCCTATATGTTTATAGATATCTTCTCTTTTTTTTTTTCTGGCAGCTCAAATTATTTGATAAATGTGTCTACATAGACATCATTTTCAGTCATTTTTAGCTGGAATATTGTGTCTGTTGTAGAATTAATTTTGTCACTGTGACAAAACAATTAAAGACCATGGTTCCAAGCCTTGGGAATGTTTGTAGAAATATTGCAGAGAGACCAAATAACAGAGCAACTGATTGTAAAAAATCCAGGATTTAAGCTAAATGTGCAGATCATTTCTTCTGACTTTAAAATCTGTACCAAAACTACTTATTTTCTGGAAAAAAATCAATGGCATTATATATAATTTGAAGTTCTCACTTATATTTTAATAAAGATTAATCAAATAGACTGAGCTGGAATGATGTAAAGACCACTGCAATCTGTAAAGTATATATTAAGAGGTTATCATTTAGCTTAATTTATAATTTTAATATTTTCTACCAATCATTTCCCAAGACCTTAACATACTTTCTAGTTTCTACTTTATTCTACTTCAAATTAAAGTTCAGTCTGATATTTGGCACTAATATCATTATTCATAATTCTTTAATAACTATTTCACAAATTATACTATTGTAGTGATGGTGATTATAAGAAGGAAAAGACAATGAAATAACCAAAGATATTTGAAGTTTGAATATTAATGTTAAACAGAAATAAAAGATTTTAAAATACCTCTAAGATAACAAATATGAAGAATGGAAATTATATTTCTTCTAAAAGAAATAGCTTATTAGGAAAGAACTGCTATCATTTTCACAGGCAATTCAAGTGTAAAGAGAGAAAAAATGTTATTATTTATAAATATGTTCAATTTGAGATATTCTTCTTCTTTGTTTCTTTGTGATGGTGTGGGATTGTAGTTTAAATAAGGAGTTTGGAATGAATTTGTAGACATTGTGGCTTTTTTATATAAAGACTATGCAGTAGGGAATAATTAGAGGAGAGTCTACAGAGGAAACAACAACGAAAAATTGTTTACACATGGGGACTGAGTGGAGATACAAAAGAGCATAGATCAGAATGTTAGAATGAGTTTGGGAAATATAAATGATATTCTTCAAAGAACTATCTTAAGGAGGCTGATAAGGAGTTTTCAGAGATGTAACAGAGAGCCAAGAGATTGTTTTGGTATGGAAACCAAAGAGGGGAAAATTTTAAAAGACATGCTAAAATATCAAATGTGACTGAGAGGAGAAAAGGGAGAATTAAATTTTAATAAATAATGATTTGAAGAAGAGGTGTATTACAATCGTCTTAATTTTTAATCAAGTAACACAAGAGAAGCTACACTGCACAGAGTCCAGAGAAAATTGTAGTAAGAAAATGCAGAAGCAATGGACACAATTCTCCATGGAAAATGTGGGAAAACTAGAATAACAGATGTATAAGAAGGAATCATAAAAATGTTGGTGATCCTAGGCTTATCTCAATTCAAGCCTGGAAAAAGTATTACATTAGCAGGAAAAAATAAATGACAAAATAATAATTCTTGATGGTTAATTTTTACACAAAATATTTCATAAATATTTTCACAGAAACTATGGCAATTTCATCATACTGTAGACTTTTTCAGATCACAATGTATGTAGGCTACGACTAATATACCAATTGAATGCACACATGTAAGGATTAATAAGGTTTTATTATCATTCCAAAAGGATCTTGAAGATGGAAATGACTAATAAAGTTACATCACAGAAAAAAATTGTTTGAGTCATCTTAAATAGGATTAAAAACAAAATCCACAAGACTATAGCTAGCACAATTTATATATATTGGAAAATGATTTTGTCAACTTTTCTTAAATCTAACCTAAAGTTGTGGGTGCCATGTATAAAATCATCATTAATACTGCCTCAGTTTTAATAGCACCTTAGCTTTCTTGGAACCCAAGTTTGGAAGAGTTGATCAAACAGTATACAACTCTCATGAGATAGTAAACTAGACTTCTTCAAATATGCAATTTTTTCTTATATTTTATTTCATGTGCCATATACAGTAACAAAATTGTGAAAGTAAAGAATTTGGGTCACAGTATATTTGCTTAGATGACCAACTGTTATTCTGAAAAATTTGACTAATTAGTCAGTGATTTCCAACTTCAGACAGCAGTAGAGAGCAGTTCTCTGGCAGGCCTTTAAAATACATAAAGACAGCAGAATAAATTCCCAACTGTCCTACGAGGTTCAATATGGATTCTGGCTTGCCAGAGGTTGAATGATAGGAAAACCACAAGGCTGTACTCCTGGCACATAGTGGGTGATAGGCTATTCTAACTCCTCATTATAACAATTTGGGTTTCTTTAAAAAACTATGAATTGAGCCTGCAAATTTCTCCCTCATCTGTAACAGCAGGGCTGCTATGAGGTTACATAATAAAATAGGCAGCTGTTAGCTTGGCTGCAAGAGGAAATGTCTGAATCAGAATTACATTTAAGCAACTTACTATCAATGGAGCTACTACCAGCAAATTTTTTTGAAGAACCTATATTTTATCCACTAAAAGTAGTTTCAACAAATCTTTTGACTCTCAAACATTATTAGTAGGCCAGATAAGTGTTTTTCAACTTATTTTGAGTTAGTCTTTTCCATATGTATCTACAGGAAATGAGAAAGGAAAATTTTGTTAGCATGACTGAAATTCGTATACTATTCATTGTGAAGGGATAAAATGATTTCAGTAGATTCTTTCAGTAGCTGTTTTTATGGATCATTCAAATTTTTAAAACACATGAAATGGGTCAGACTTTTTAAGTCCTTTTTATGAGAAACTTGTGAAAAATCATTGAATTATTCACATTTTTAACACATAAACAAGGAACATGCTAGATTAACATTAAGAAAGGATAAAATTATGTAGTTCACTGCATGCATGGTCATTTTTGAATTTGTGTGCTCTTGTATCCTATGTTTTGGAAGAATACATTTTGTGGGTATGAAATATTGTAACTAATTGCATTATGTTTGTCAAAAATTCCAAATGCAACAAGTATACAATTTACCCACATATCACTTTGTCAGTTGTGTTAGGTACTGATGGTTTAAGATTACCATATATCAAAAATCAGAAGTTTATTCCAAAATCTGTCATTGCTAAATAAATGTAATGAATGAACTTAAAATATAAGACTTTTTCTGGGCAATGTTTCCCAAAGCATGAACCAAACTTCTATATAGATAATTATCTGAATAGAAATTTAAAGGAGGAAAAGCATAATTCCATTGCATATATACATACAATATATACAATATATATTTATACATATACATATATTTACACTGCACAATCAAATATATGCCCACTTAATATAAAGGAAGACAAAAATACAGTTTTAGAAGGAATTCAATTTTAGGAGTTATAAGAATAGATGGAAATTCTGAAAAAAAAGGCAATTTTAGAAGAAGTAATTTATCTAGATTTACATCTTAATAATAAGACTGATGGCTAATTATTCTATTCATTGGAACTGAATGAGGAGGAAAGGTCATTACTCTTTTTCACTCTTGGCACCTTAAAATGTTAATGCACACACACACACACAGAGGCAGGATTGTTTGGTTCTAAAGGCTATTTGGATGTTTATTATCATTTTCTTCATCTGGTTTCTTCCAAAAGTGCTAACACCTACAGCTTGAAAATTATGGATTAAGTAAGGAATGGTTCTTTATGTGACACTCTTTTAAATTAAAATTGGAAATCACAATTTTAATCCCCTTTTTTTCTCTGATTCTTAAATGCAATAACTATTACTCATAAATGTCAGTTTCACATGGAACCAAATCTACTTAAAAATATAGTACATTCAAAAGTGAATGTGTCTTCTTTGTTCTTTCCCACAACCTGAACAATGGTAGAATCTGAGGCATTTTGTTGTTCCTTTTAATAATATTAAACTTTAGTCTTCTTACATGCGTCATTGAATAGCCTGCATTCAGTCTAAAATTCTCTTTAAAACATGCCTTTTCCTTCCTACTGTTCTTTTAATTTTGCACATTATAAGCCTAATTCTCTAATCCACAGGTTTACACAGGGGGTGGGGAAAATTGCAATTCTCACCCCTGTGGGAGTAGTGCCTTTTTCTGCAAGCTTGTTCTACCCCTCAAGACCCAGGGGATATTGCAAAAGTGGTGTGACAGAGTGATCAACTCCAAGTCTGTGCTACATCACATCTCAGTGCGATATATAGATTGCGTGTGTATGTGATTGTGTGCACATGTGATGTTGTTCCAGCAGACAATGGCTCAATAACTGATACCTCAACGCGGATGGAATTTATGGCTTGTAAGAGGGAACTAGAAATGGTTTTGATGTGGAAATAGGGTTTTTGCCCCCTGCAGTTAGTTGTGATGGCACCCCATGGAGATGATAAGGGAAATAGGACAGTAAATGGAGTATGAGCTATTTTGTGCAGTCTTATTAAGTTACATGGTCTTTCATTGAAGTCAATATAACATCAGGGCAAAATTAACTTGTCTTAAGCATTGCATTATATTGAAAACTTACCAAGAACACGGCTTAAAATATGAAAGAGCAGTGAAACCAAGTGCTCCAAATATGTAAATTAAGAATGTATCTATAAAGTTTCTATACTGTATCTATAAATTATTTTAGTACACCATGTCTGGGATAAAGTTTTTTCCTAAAGTTAATTCTAGTGACTGAGCATTTATTAGACATATTGCACATGAAAATGTGATAACAGCACAGAAAGTGTTGAATTAGGACCTGAAGATTTTGAGAGAGACAAAATATAGGTGCTTCAATGATTAATCAAAAGAGAAGAAATAAAGGGAAAACAAAGATGTAAAATTATCAACTTTCTGTATGTTCTTTCACCAGGTAATGGGGATATGGAGAATAGTTAGATATTTTCCCTAAAATATTCTTATCTTTAGTTCAAAACTCCAAAAAATGGAGAGGGAAATGATTAGCTTCATTAATAAGAAAATACAAACACTTGATTAGTGTTTTTTAAATCATTTCCCTACAAATTGCACTCATTTGTGTTAGTGTGATGCACACATTTGTGAAGTGTACAAACATCTGTGAAGTGCTATGATTGTTTTCAGTAATAGATTCTTCAGAGCTAACATCTGGTGCTCTGAAATCCCAGAATATCTGATGCTTCCATCTGGATAAAGAACTCATATTCTAGTCCCACACCCCATTTTCCCCCATAACCATCAGACTGAATCTTTTTGTTAGATCAGATAGATTCTCCATCTCTAAATTCCTTCAACTTTCTTCCTATATCCAGGAACGTTGGTGGACGTGGATTCTCAAATTTCCAAGTACCTATACAATTCTTAGGCAAGAATAGTTTCAAATCATAGGTCTATTATAATAAATTGATATGGAACACTTATGAAAATTGTGACATAATCTTCAGGCATAGTGGGCCACATATGTGGATGTCTAATATCAGAGAAGCAAAGGAGGGATTAGAAAGAAACTGGGTAAGTGCTTGACATTGCTGCTTTAAGCACTTTTCTCATTTTGTACTATTGTTGAAAAAGCACAGGTCTTGGGATAGGAAGCACTTGATTCAGAATGCTTACCATTTTCTTAAAATGTGATTTTGATTCAGTTATTTAATTTCCATGAGCACCACTTTCTTGTAACGGGAATATTTTTTTATAAATGTAAAATCTGTGCCAATATTCACTAAGTGTCAGTTCCTTCACCTCCTTTCCTTCCCAGTTCCAGACGTAAGTATCAAAATATGAGAACAAAAATGCTGTATCTGTATAATTTTGACATCATCAATATATTAAGAAAATTGTAATATGACTTTATTGTCAGGAACATGTTAATATCTAGTATATAGAAAGATGGTAGTTTTTAATTTAGTTATTAAGAACTATAATATATAAGACATTGACAAAGGATGGACAAATGAACCACTACCGTATTTCCTTATGGAATTGCAGATTTTCTCACCTCGGAAAAAATATTTATATTTATGGCATTTTGTTTCTAATTACAGACTATTTTAATCATTGCAATTGTCACTAGCCAGATTTGTTAAAGGTAAAACAACATTAGGAAAACACTTTAAGCTCTTCTGAGATAAATTTGTATGGAAACAGCAACTACAATAATTATTAGAATTGTGCCAACTGCAGACATAAAAATACCAAAGAATTAATAGTTATTACTGTTTGCTTCTCTACCACAAATTTGCTCATTTTGCATTCTTTCTTAAGCATGGGGTAGTTCTTAGGTGGAGAGGCAGCATGTTTACTGTATTGAGAGCAGTGTGGCTTCATCACAACTGGTTTGAGAAAAACGGTGATTTAATCAACCTGAATTTGAACCCATTCTTCCATTCTGGTCAATTTAGATTCAGTTTCAGTTCATTTTTACACTAGCCTGCATTCTTGACTAACTCCTCCTTATAAGAATTATGGGTATTTCAGATTCAAGATGTGGTTTTATAGGTTTACATTTTGATATTACAAACTCAACTTCTATCAATGATAGACATTAGAAATGCTCACTTGAAGAAGCTTTCTGTAGATTTCATAAAACTATTCTTGAGGACACTAAATTTTGTTTAATATTTTTTACATAAAAATATGTAAATTCCACCGTATGTGTGTTTTAAATCGTCTAAAATATGTATTGAAGAATCCAAATTATAGATTAAAAATAAAATAAATTATATTTGCAAACAGGACCCTGTAAATAGTATTTTTGTTTCTTTCTGAATACAAAAGTAAGGTTACTAAGTATAGCAATAGCTTCTAATTACTGCATGGTGATTAAGGTGAAACATGGACAAAAATGTGGAGTTTTTAAGACTTCACAACAAATTACTGAGGAGAGTTGGGAACTCTTTTTAGAGACTGTAGATGAAGTAGCAACACTCTGAAAGCCCTGCCTATTCACTGCAACAATTTTGGAAAATGTGGTTTAATAATGACGCACTTTGGTCATTCTCTTGCAGAGAATGAAACGAGCACTGCTTTTCAGAGCAATATGACTATTGTAGTATTGCTAAAGCTTTACAGGTTTGACCATCTGTGTCTCTAAACTTGTCCTAACGATGTAAACAGCCTCTCTTGAAAAGCTCCAATACTTTTTTTCTTTACAAGTGCCTTGACGATGAATAAGGACTTTCATCCTTAGTGGATAGTGTTTGAAAGACTACATCTGAAACATAAATGATCTAAAACCAGAGGTTTCATAGAAGTGGTTTCTAGAAAATTTAAGGAATAGGACAAAACCTTTACTGTACTTTACATATGAAGAAATATCTAGAAGAAATTATTTAATAGAACATGTGTGAATGCATCATACTCTTAATGTAGAAACAGGATAAAGCTCTTCATTCTTTGAAAATTAACAGGAGACACTTTCTCACTTTTTAACAACTTGATTTCTGTCAGGAGAGCATGACATTATTTTTCTCATCCTCCTTCAGGTAGCTATTTCATATCTTTCTTCAGATGCATGTCAGTGTGGCTTTTCCTAAAGCAGTTGGCTTATCCAACTGCTGGAGAAGCCACATATTTCTCAGAAATTATCTCATAAAATTACTGTTCTATCCTTTCACTATTTAATTTAGGCATTGAAATTAGATTGGTCTTTTACAAATACTCATTAGTGGGTCTAATTCTTTCTCTAGTAGTAGCCTTCACAGGAGACATAACTGGCACAGTGCACACGTTCAAATTCTAAAAGGAACTGTTCATATTCTTTTGAGGAAATAAAAAATCATCTCTTCTTCCTTAGTTTTAATTCATTTTCTTTTTTGGTTCATGAAGGGGGCACAATTAGGTAAGGTGTCATGGGGGAGAGGCCATGGAGACAAAGGGAAAGACAGTCTCATTAATTGAAATTGTATTTCTTGTTTGTTAATTATCTGGATGCTGTGCTACCTGATTTGAGAAAAGTAACTTCTGAAAATGTTGGGATTTCTCTGTAACATATTATTAACAAAGTTTAAATTTTAATTGAGTTTTTGGTAAGTGACCTTTACTACTCCTGGCAGACACACCACATACAATGACTATAATAGATAATCCCGTTGGAATCAAAGGGATTCCAAATGTCAAGATGGCAATGAAAATGGTACTCATGCTTCTGATTTTCAAAATCAAAATAGTAAAACAAACCAGGCACAGTATACTCAACGAGACAATGAAAATGAGTCTCCTACCCTCCAACCCACCACTCATGCATATTTGAAGAATATAAGAATAAAATATCATCTTTTGTGCTTAAGTGCTGTAATATAATGAAGAATCATAGGATCTACTGCTATACCTTTGAATTAAACTCTGATTAGATGTTCTTGGAGGTAAGGACAAGTATTATATCTAATATAATTTATATAAAAATATATCAAAAATATATCATGTTCCAATTCTGCATGGCAACTAGGTTTGATATGATCCCTGACATCTGAACGTACTCAGAAAATATTTGGCTATTGCAACTACCCTAAACTTGCAATAAGGAAGCACTGAATAAGAGTGTGATATCATGCAGAAAGACATAGCTTTTGTACCTTCTCAGGAAAGAGGAAATATGACTGTGGCAGAATGAATACTGTTTGGGGACTTTACTTTTTTCCTAAAAATGTCAATTTTCTCTTATCTTATTTAAGAAGTTGGCCATCTCTATATTTAATTTCCTCAGGATAAATGTAGGGCAGATCAAAAAGTAAAAGTAGCAAGTCTTCCTAGTTTTTGCTTTCCAAATGTTTAAGCTCTTGGGGAGACTTGGTATATTTGAAAAATAAGTAAAAACAAAGAGCATGTATGCAGGCATCAAAATAGTCAGCTTCCAGCCTTGCCTTTAACCAAGATCTAATCCTTGACTGAAGAGAGACAAGCTGATAAGGAAGACAAATTTTTCTCAATGTCACTGCCACTTGTGTGGAAACCCACATCAGGGCAGAGTATTCAACCTTATTATTTGGCCCAAGGATTAAAAACTCTAGGCTATATAGTAATATGTTTAGAATATATTTTAACAAGAATGTTGTAGAGGAATAAGTCTGTTGTTCTGTTGATAAATATATTCAGTATAGCCTTCCATTTTATGAGAGTAAATTCTACCCCAGAGGGGTCCTGGCTCTGAAGACTTTCTCTCAAGAATGTTGTAGAGGAATAAGTCTGTTGTTCTGTTGATAAATATATTCAGTATAGCCTTCCATTTTATGAGAGTAAATTCTACCCCAGAGGGGTCTTGGCTCTGAAGACTTTCTCTGATTAAGCTACATGATCCATTGATTTCTTCCTTTCACAATTAGAAACCCAAATCTGCATGCCATAAACTATTTCCCACTGCAATGACCATATTCTAGCAAATTATACCTATTACTTTAGCTTGTAACCACTCCTTTGTATACAAACCTACCTCCATCAAAACATTTACTTTGCTTCACCATTTCTCAAATCAAAGCTACGATTGGATTATATATTATCATAGCAAATGTGTTTATACCTATTGGGCGATGTATAAATCTATATTTAGAATATAATTATGCATACTTAAACAAGAATACACATGTATTTCACATATGTACATTATGTATGACTAGGTAAACAAGCCACTAAAAAATCTTTAGAATGCACTCTATTTCCATTTTAAAATAGGAGACACTTACAAATTTCACTGATTATTGACTCAGCTTTGAGGGACATTATTTTTAACTTACAGTAATTAAAGTTTCACCAGACATTTGTAAACTGCAAAAAGAATAAGCAATATCTTATTATCTACAAATTTTCTCTTTCATTCCGTAATATACATATTCAAAGGGTTCTATCCTTGTTAAAATGACTAAATAATACACATTTTAGTCTTATTTCTTTTTCATTATGGTCTATAAAATATGCCAATTAGATACCATGCTTTTGATTCTTTTTAATTTTCTTGATTTTTTTTCCTCTTTAGTTTTAATTCAGAAGCCACTTGTGAACCTTCATTTCTGCTTACTTTCTCTTGCCAATGCTTATGGTTGCACACTAACATTTTACCATGCTATAGATCAATACATCTGGCTCCACCAATTATACTGACAATATTTGTTTCCATGAGTTATAAAACATATGATTAATTTTCCAGTACTTTAATCATAAAATAGAAATAAAAATTAAAAGTATACCAGATGAAAAGATCAAAACTGCAAGACATAAATAGGTGTCTACATTATATATTGATAGTTAAGGGCATAAGCATTTGATGAGTCAAAATGAAGATATACACTCCACATATTTACTCTTTTAGAATTAAGCCATGGGACATACACTTGCCAAGGATTTTTATCACTTAATTTTGATAATATCTAGTATGTCATTAAATCAATATTTAAAGTACTTGTATATAATTTGAATTCCCAAACATTGTTGAGAATTGAGCTTACTGCAGCTCTTCCAGTTGTTAAGCATCTCAGTGACAAAGCTCGTGATTCATGTGATGGGAAGGAAAGATGAGAAGTAATGCTAGTCCACTAAGCCATAAAGTGAATTATAAATTGGTCAGAAAATTCAAGGGTTCAGAGCCTATCAAAAATCATTTCAAAGGTCCAAAATTTGTAAATTCAGTGAGATAAAAAGATAAGAAACTTGGGCTTTAGTGAAAAACATATGATTAAGATTTGTTAAGGTAAGGCCAGAGGAGTTTTTTGAAGCAGGTTATGATATTCTTTCAAAAATTTTTGTTGGTTGTCATATTTTGTGTATAAGTGTTTTGAGTTTATAGAAACAGAGTTTGGGCAGATATGTATAAAGTAGCTCAATATTTTTCAAATCCATTTATCATGAAGTCAGTGTTTCTACATGTGCTTTTATTTTCTTGGAACTAAATTTCAAGCATTTAAATTAATCTAGAGCATATGCATTCTACAAAAGAAGATGCAATTAACTTTGAAATAAGTATAAAAACTTTGCTTTGTCCAGTTATTAAAATACAAATACCTCTGTGTGTATGTACATATGTATACATGTTTATATACACATGCACACACTTAGTATAGTATTTACGTAGTGATTCCAGGGCCATGAATAGAAAGGCTTTCTTGAAGTAAAGGTGAGACTTTACTTGTCTCATTTCCAATCCTAGAAGGAAGGTTTCAGAACTATACTATTAAGTGTGCTACTTGCTTTTTTTTTTTGTAGGTATCCTTTATCAGACTGGACACATTACAAGATAACAAGAATTATTATAAATTATAATAATAAATAGTATGATAGTGGCAGAAGACTATGCAAATTCAATCTGTGCATATATAGACAATTTATCAATACAGATGAGTGGAGAAAATATGATCTTTTCAATAAGGAGTGCTGCGCCAATTGAATAGTCCTATGAAGGAGTAAATAAATCTTCAGCTAATAACTCATACTGTATAAAAATATTAATTAGGTGGATTATAGATTTAAATGTAAATTGTAAAAGAAAGCTTCAAGAAGTTAACACAAGATAATGTCCTCATAACCACTATATAAGCAAGGATTTCTTTATATGACATAAAAAGACCTAACAATAATAAAAAGATTTATACATTCAATACCTTAAGAATTACAAAGTTTTGTTCATCAAAAGACACCATTAAAAAAGTGAAGAAGCAAATATCAAGTGAGAGAATTTATTTCAATATCTACACTAATTACTGGTTTCCATAATATTCAAGAACTCAAACATGTTATTAAGTAAAAGAGAACTTAGAAAAAAGAGTAAGAGGTGTGAGAAAACATATTATATAAGAGTACACCAATGACCACTAACTATATGAAAAATTGTTCAACCTCATTAGTAATCAGGGACATGTATATTAAAAGCACAGAGATAACAATACGAACCCCCAAGAATGGCAAAATGAAAACAAAACAAAATAAACCAACTGATATTATCGAGTGTTGCCAAAGATGTAGCAATGTTAACTCTCTTGCACAGATAAAGGAAATGTAAATGTGCAATTTATTCAACTATTACTGAAAACTTCTGAACTCAATTTACTTCATTTGAAAATATAAAAGCATTATGACTTAGCAATTCTGCCCCTGGGTAGACAACACATTTGTGTATATAGATGCCTACAGACAGGTACAAGAATGTTCATAGCAACATTATAAGGAAACCAATAAGGAACTATTGGTGAAAACCCAATTATTCATTATTACTGAAATGGATAGATAAAATTTGATAAATTTGTTCATTGTAATATTAAAACATAATTAAAATGAAAAAATTACCTCAACACTTAACAACAGAGATGAATTTCATAAACATGATGTTGCATAAAAGCTAGATATTAGCTATATCTATAGCTATGTATATGTATATTCTGTAGTTTATGTATAATTACATAAAAGTACTACACCAAATGTGTGTTTATGTATATATGTACGTATACATATAATAAATGCACTGTGTATATTTTATAGTCTGTATTATATAACATATATGTATGTATAGTATGTGTAAAGTAATGTTAAAATCAAGATAGTGATTACCTCTGGGAGAAGGAAAGAAATATTAATTTGCAATTGAGAAGGGGCAAGATGGCAACTTTCTGGGTTTCTGGAGTTACTTTATTTCTAGAACTGAGTGGTGCTCAGTTTGTGATAATTTATTGTGCTGTGCATTTATACTTTTATCCTTTTCATCTCAAGTGAGACATCTTAAGTGAGTTTGTTCCCCGTGAATTTAAGGTTCTTTCTTCGTCACGAAAGAATTCGGAGATGAAGTGACAGGTAAGAATCAGATTTATGTAGAGAGAAACACACTCCACAGACAGAGTGTGGGCCATCTCGGAAGGCAAGAGGCAAGAGTGTTCAAAATGTGACATGGTTAACTTTTATGGGCTGGGTAATTTCATAGGCTAACGAGTGGGAGGATTATTCCGATTATTTTGGGGAAGGGGCAGGGATTTCCAAGAATTGGGCCACTGCCCACCTTTTGGCCTTTTATGGTTAGCCTCAGAACTGTCCTGGCGACTGTGGGTGTGTAATTTAGCACATGCAAATGTATTACTATGAGCATATAATGAGGCTCAAGGTCCACTGGGAGTCGAATCTTCTGCCATCTTTGACCTAGTTGGTTCTCACTAGTTTTCATCATGTACTATAGCTATGTCATTCTTTTAAAGGTTGTGCCCTGCCCCCTTCCCTCCTGTTTCAAGTTTACAAAAAGCAATAATATTAAAGGGAAAGTTAGATTCATATAAACAAGGCCTGGAATGAGGGAATAAGGGAAGGGAGCAGGAAAGGAGTGAGCAAAAGGCCCCAACAACAGAAGAGGAGACTGGATCCCAGACTGGCAGACATGGTGGAGGGAATCTTTAGCAATGGCAAATGACCTTTAAACCTTCAGCTAGTGTGAACAATTGAAAGTATCCTTCTGATTCCTCTCTAAAATAATAAAAGTTGGTCATTGGTTCAATCAATAAGCAACTGCAGTTCCTTAATTTGATTAAAAAAAAAAAAAGCTATACAAATTGAATCAGAAAAGTTCTTGCTCTCAAGGGGTCTTACAGGAGAGAGAGGTATAAACATGATTTTTAGCTAGAAGAGTCTCAGTGTTCTCTAGTCCTGGAGGTGGCCGGTGGTGCAGAAAGTTAGCCTTTCAGTGTCATTTAAATTATTGCAGGAAGGGTGTGGTTTCACATCTGAATGACATTTCAGAGCTAATGTATACCTATTGTAGTAGATTCAATAATATTTATAAATTTGGTTATAACTACAATTAGTTATTATGGCTGCCATTTAAAACATAACTTTGAATTAACCACTGCTGCTACTACAACCATCATTATTAAAAAAATAACTCTAACTATAGCTATCTGATATTTATTATTGAGAATTAATTCTTTCCCTCCTGAATCACACTATAAATAATAACAAGCTTTTATGGAACACTTACTGTACACTCTGAACTGTTTTAAGTGCTTTATGTGTATAAACTATTTTAAATTTTACTTTAATCTTCTAATTGTCACAAATGGTTAATGAAGCAGCTACATTTAGTTTTCTATTTTAGAGATTAAGGAGCTAAAAAACAGAAAAATACCTAAAACTAATATATTCCACAAATGTATCATTATAAATAATTTGCATTGAAAGTGGATTTTTAAAAATATATACTGCTCTTCAGAGCCTAGAATATTAAATAGCAAATCATTTGAATAAAGAAACAAGCAACGCTTGCTATATATCTGTTGGGCAAAAGTTTATGTACTCTTGTATATATTGTGATATACAAGCATTCTAAACCTCAGCAGAAAGAAAGGTGAAGTCTTAGGTACTGAATTTCCCAGTGGTGTCCTAGGAGTCCAGCATTACGCTACCAGAAGGACTCAGTTAGGGGCACAGTATTCTTCCTTACTTGAATATGACATGAATATACCTTGGAATCTGTTTTCTATCTATTTCAATTGCCGGTCATCTTATGACTATACACTAAATTAATTTTTCATTTTAAATATGTAACTTTTGGCAGGAAGGCACCTATATTGAAAAAGATTCTCCTATAAGGTAGTAATCTGCCTCCTATTACTTTACCTTCTGGAACTAGTCCATTGTCTATTCTTGCTTTTTGTTATTTTAATTATAAAAAATGATTTAACATTCTTGGAAGAAACCTACCGTATTCATCATGAAAACGTCTGGAAGAAAAGCTGCAGCCATCATATCGTATTTCACCTCACAGTTCTAGAAGACAGAAACCATAACTGTGCTATCATCGTGCTCTGCTGTAGCATAGTTCCTAAATGATTCACTTTTATGAAAATATATTTTTTCAAGACTAGTAAGAAAATTTTAAAAAGAAATAAGTATGACCTCATCTTCTTCCATTAAGCCTATAAGCCAATACAGAGCAGGGAAGTGTTCTTAAATAATGCTATTTCATTCCAAACTTGAGTAGCACAGGGAAGATTATAGAAAAGAAAGCCAAAAGGCATAAGGTTAAAGCTCATTACTCACTACATAGTCCAAGATACAAATATGAGGGCTAGACATATTCCAAATAAAAATGCCATATAAAGTCAGTAATTCCATCTAACATGAACATAGAATCTAATAAATAAATACAAATACTGAAGGAAAATACTTTTTATAATCTCTTGCAATTTGTGATATTTGGATCTAAATTAAGTCATTCTATTTAACTTTCTACAGGCAAGGAAGAGTATTCCGCAAATCTATAAGATAAACGGAAACTTGCAAGAAAACCATCACTCATAACCTACAGCCACAGCACAGGCATATTAAAGCCTGTTTCCAACACACTGGTGCAGATCTTGACTTGGGAACATTTTTCATTATCTAGACAGATGATACTACAAGTCAATTTAACACCTTGGCCATGAAAAATCTCACTCCTTGATCACACTGTGATAAAAATAAGAAGTACGGAGTTAACACTGTTCTGAAAACAGTGAAACTGTTCTGAAAAGAGAAGCTGCTTCAAACAGAGATTTGTTTCCTGTGTTTGAATGTTTTCTATTTCCTCCACATCAACTTTCATGCTTTCTAAACAGAAAGAAACCAGATAACTATTATTTAAAAGAATAATATTTAAAAGAAAGAACTCTGTGTATTTACTAACACAAATACATGAAAGTGACTTATCCAACTGGGTGATTATTTATTAATCTCTAACATAAATGTAATATTTATGTATTTTAGTTTTTATCACAAGTAGATGGAACATTCAATGCTCACCCATCTTAGATTTTGTGAATAGTTATGGCACCTGAAAAATTGCTGTATAAATAGTTTATTCCGAAGTCTCTAAATATCTTTCCTAGTCATGAAGCTCAAGCCATGTCAAAAGTTATGTGAAATTTTTATTTTTCCCTTTTATCTGTCAGCATAAATTAGTATTTGCCAAAATAATAATTGGGGCAGCTAATTTAAAAATTAAGGATAATAGTCAAAGTTTATAATAAAATAATTCATATATTTAAATAATATTATACAAATACATTATCATTACTCTAAACCTTTTAATAACTCTTTAAGTAAAAGAAAGTCATTTCCTTTCCATTATCCATTAGATTGTTTCTCAGAACAACCCTCTGATGTAAATAGCGCTGGGATTTTAAAGCTTATGATAAATGAGTTACTGATGTTCACTGAAAGCAAAAATGACTTGCCCACTGTTGGAAACCAGTTCTCCAAGGGTCTCTTGCATTTCTGCTCATCTTCCGAACAAAGCGTTGGTGGGTTTTATTATAGACTCTTTTCAAGGATTTTGTATAGTAAGCAGCCTAGGATGAGATTTCACTACATTCTCACTGGAATGAATAAAATTGAAAACACTGAGAGTACCAAGTTTTGGATAAGATATGGAGAAACTACAACCTGATTTTAGCATTGAAGACATACTGAGGCTAGGCATTTAGTCTGTTTCATGGTTCTATAATCCTTATAATCATAAATGATTTTTAGCATAATCTGACCTTTAACTGTGGATGATGTACGTCTCTCTATATATGTTGTCATAAAGACTTTCTGGCTTCCGAGATATGCCTTGAATTGATAGCTGATTGACCTGAATCTATCACTCTTTTTTTTTGAAATAAACAAAGTGTAAGCAACTGCAAAAATCTGTATAAACACCACTGCTCCATTAAATTACAAGTGTTACAGTTATTGTTATGAGTAATAAATTCTTCTTTGTCTCCACCCCAACATTATTGTATCTTCTGCCAGTGCCCATAAAACTGTGGGAAGCTAACTTTTTAGCTAGCAAATAGGGTAAATCTCAGACCCTTTCCGGTCCTTGACAGCTTTGGTGATGAAGATTAGCTGCTAAAAGAGAAATGGCTTTCTCAAACAAAAACAATCATGGCCATTTGAGATAGGAGATATGAGAAAACTCCCTGGGATGTGGCGCGAAGGATCTTGCCCAAGTTGTTGACAAAAGGATTGGTATAGGGGCTCTCCAGTGTCCTACCTGCTAGTGAGTATTGAAACAAGGGGTGCTTTGGATATTACACATTCTCTTGGTAGGAGGAGGAAGGGTCAAGGGGTCCCCAAAGATGAAATAAATCATATCAGCAATGAGGATGTGGATTGAAAAGTTTGCTTAGATAAGTCAAGGCAGACAATGCGCTGCTCAAAACAGAAAGTAAATGTAAAATCTTGCTTGTGGAACAAGAACACTCCCTCCTTCTGTACACCGTACTCTCTCTTTCCCTCCATTCCAACATCAGCTTCTTTAAGAAAAAAGATGATTAAAGATGGGACATATATGCCTGTCCAAGTATGTGGAAGGACTTAAAAACTTGGATAGCCTTGCTGAATACAAGTACCCAACAGATGATCTTACTCACCTCCATGTGTATAGGGCTTACCGGTTTCAACACAGTGAGTTTGTGCAGGGTTCACAGTATGGGAAGAAGCTAACATGACATTGAGGGTTGAGCCCTTTAAGCTACTTCCATGTTCTCTTTTTGTTGCTTCTAGGTCTGAATATACAGTAGGAATTGATGTGTTATATGCTTTTACTTCCTCATCCCATAAGTGAAAGAGGAAATTATTCCTCCCAGGGAAGAGCTACAGGTATAGAGGTGTTAGTAAGACAAACTGCCCTTCCTATTGCCACCAGTGAGCGATGGGTCAGGATTTAGTGCAAACATTTCTACCTTGTGATTTCCAAAGTTTTCACTACATAGATGATATCCTATTGGTTGGAAAGTTAGAAGCCTCTGTCTCAGAGTTACTGACTGTGGTGTTATCACAGCTTTAGCAGAAAGGGTGCCTAAGTAACCCTGGAAAAGTTTAGGGGCCTGATTGCCATGTAGTTTCTTAGGAATATGTAGGTTGATTCACCACACTCTATCCTTCTAGCAGTGGTAGAAGTACTGCTGTCTCTTCAGCTCCAGCAACCACAAAGGAGACCCAGCAGTGCATTGTACTATTTACACAAATCTCTATGACGTTTTTGCAAACTGGAGACTCCATCGAAGTGACCTCCCCCTTTCAGACCCATCCCTTGGTGTTTAGGACTTGTAGCCTCACTGACATGGCTATTCTTTTGAAATGTAGCTATTAGCTTTCTACTGCGCTCTTGTTGAAATCAAACACCAAAACCGTAGAGACCTCATGACTCTCTGGCCGGATATTTCCATATTGGGGTGAGTCAGCTTGTACTTAATGACTAAAAGAGGAGGAAGGGTCTCAAAAGTCTTGTTATATGTGGCAGTTATCAATTTATTGCCTCTCAGCTCTAAATCCATCCTTCAGTATATTTTTCTTTACAGAGTGTATCATGCTAAGTTTTCTGGCTAAAGGGCACTGGAGGGACACTGAAGCTGTTTCCAGCTGCTGCTCAGTGGGCCAGGGTGTGAATGTGAGGACTTCTGGTGGAGTTCTCCCCCAGCGCCACATCCAGAATGTTCCCTAGGCGACCTTGCCGTTATGGGCTAACCTAGCAACGACCTTCCTGTGACCCTCTCAAGATGGAAACCAGTATACCGAGAGCCTCTTGGATACAGTAGCACCATGATTCCCAATGCAGACCAAGGCCCAGAGGGTCATCACCGGGCCCCCACTGTTACCACTTTGCTACCACTCGCTGGCTTGCATCCTGAGGAGTTCCCAGTGGGCAGCCAATCCCTCTGCAGAATCGTGTGCATAACTTATTGCACGCACCACCCCAATCTCTGCAGATCAGTATACATTCACGTGTGCCCCAAAACCCTATTCTCTGTGCACACCTACACTAACAGTTCCTGATCCCCTGACACCTTGTATGTACTCTGGAGGATTGCGTCCTGTTTGCCTAGCAACTGCCGACCAATTCTGATCTGAGAAATACAGTGAATTTCTCTGCTACCCAGTGGGTTGGACCAGACCTTGGTCAAAATCCTAGCCTTAAAGTCCCGTCCCAAGTTTGCCCTTCCTTGGGTTCTGACCCTCATTCCTAGGGTACCTGATAGAATTTCCTTATATCTTATCATTATTTGTTTGTCAGTATTTAATAATTCTTTATATTAAACATTGCATATTTAACCCACTATGTGGATTCTATTTCCTAATTGAACCCAGACTGAGACAGTATATTTAAGAATGCAGTTGGTCTGGTCCTGATGACACCGGTGCTTTACATGAAAAACTGCAACTCTCCTTCTGGGGAAAATGTATCCCCACCCTACCGTCTACAACAAAGCTACACAGAGTTTTAGTGAAACTGAATAGTCAGTTGGGCTGTTGCCAAAAGTCTAGGTGTTTGGTCTCCCACTGGGAAAACCACAGACCAGTAGATTAAAGAACCCCTTCAGGGAGCCATAAACTGTGTAAAAAATTATGGCTAGTGACTGAACTGTCCGCATCACTCAGTAAGGGCCTGTTCTCTGATGAGATTGGAATCAAGTTACTGATGAAGCCTGACTCTATGTCTCTAATGCAGAGATATCCACTGTATGCTTAACTTGTGGCCCTTTCCAAAAGTTGGCCTCCTTGTCTCCCAGTGTTGGGGGTGGGGTGGGGAAAGACACACATCACATGAGCACTGCCCATTCCCCTCCTAGCAGGTTGACCAATCGTACCTTGGACGTCCTCTGGGGTAATCAGGGGTGCAGCACCACTGTTGACTCTTTTCAGATAATTGACCGCCTAACCCAAGTCACATCACTGTGATCCCTGAATCTAATCTGTGTCATGTGTTTGACTTTCTGGATCACTTGCAATATGACAATGATGGCTCTTTTATCCGTAAACTGCCAAAGATCTGATAGTCTGACTCTACCACCCTAACCTTCTCCTGTCCACATACTCCTTAGAAAGGCATTTAGTCAACGAGTGTGTCTGTTCCCATAACAGGATTATTTCCTCTTGGCTGCTTCATAAATAATGATCACAACAAAAAAGGTGGGGGATTAGAGGGACTTTATAAAGCTATTTTGAACATTCAGGAGACTATCCTGACCATTTCTGGGCATAATGCATCTTTTCATCCACTATTGGCAAACTCGATGCATCAAGTAGGCACATGTCCCAGATGGTAGCTTCATCAAAAGTAGAACAGATAATTCAAACAGATTTCTGGTTATGTTTTATAAAAGTTCCTGTGTCCCTCTTGAAGGTGACCCTTCCAGACAAAAGGTCTGGGCTCACATAAAGGATAATTGGAAAAATTGTGAATTTACACCTGCTAGAATGGAATACCAGATTTTGTGGAGGTGGAGGTAGAGCAAGAACCCTAAACCTGCAGAGGGAACATCTTAGTCCCTGGGAAATATGGGACAGGGAAGGCCATTAGTGTTATTTTGTCTTTGAGAACTGTCCCTGAGGAAGACAATCAATGCTTGTAAGAATGCAGTATCTAGCAGTTCTTGAGTTCTCAGGTTTATTTGCACTGTCATTACCATGTATGGCCATGTGGATCCAATTACAGTGCAGCAGTTAGACTCTTTTTGTGTCTGAGGCTTGTGCACAGACTCTTCCCAGCTCCTGGACTTCATCAGAATGGTAATGGGATCTGTGATGAAAGGACCTTCTGAGCTAACTGTTACACATCCTCTAAGGGACCTGTCATCTTGCTCACTTATCAAAGTTGTGGAACAGAGTTGTGGAACAGGCACTGGGCTCTAGAGGATGAAAACATTGCCACCTACTATTTTGTGGATGGATGTGCTCCCAGAACCTCTCCTGGATGGGCCAGTCACACTGTATGGGGGACATTTTATTGCCTGAGAACTGTTGTGATAATTTACTAGTAAGTTCTGTGGATGGAGAAAGAAATTCTGTGGATGGCGCAGCTTTTTCAAACTGGTACAAATGCAGTAAATTTAATTGACTGCTATGTCTGCCATCCTGCCATACAATTCTGACCATAGTTTGATTGCTATTCCCATTAATCTTAGCAGAAAAGACAATCAGAAACTGCAGAGATAGTCCAGCTTAAAGTACCTATGGAAGTCTTCTCCAACCATACTTTCCATCATTCCTTTGGGTGCACAAATGTCAGCTGGCTGGTGGCATAGACAAACAGAACAGGTGGGCCTGACTGACAGGTGGGCCTGACTGTCTAATTCTTCTTCCCCAAAGGAAGAATTAGACTCACTATTCTAAAAGGAATTGAAGATTTTAATGCATTTTAGCCAGTGGGTGACCACGTGGCAAATACTCTCAACCTATGCCCCCCCTTTGCAAGTCCTACCTGGGGAGCCCCAATAAGTGTGAACAGCACTTTCATTTCAAGGGTACTCTTTGCCTCCTTAGCACTCTCAGTGTGAAAATCAGGCATTAAATTGCCTCTCTTGACTTTCATCTTACATGGATTAGAGATCTTTAAGTGTTCAAGGAAATACCACCTCAACCTTGGAAGGCACTTTTGCAGCCTCAACTCACTGGCCAAAGTTCTAATGGACGGTGGAATTGCCCTAGACTTCCCCCTTGCAGGTCAAGGTGGAATCTGTACAATCCTCAGAACAAGTGGAAATTTTCAGTACACTCCTGTGGGTTCACATGGTGGATGTTAAGGGTTTCACAGATTTGCTCAGCCAGGACTCTGAAGGGCACGGCTGAAGTCAGTACTGAGGACTGGCCTCATCCTGCTGCTTGGAGTCCTGCTGATTGCAACCTTAGTTCAATGTTGCCTGAGGCAAACTGATCAGATTTGATTTCAGCTCCTGTTCCACAGATGAATTAAAGTAGCTGAGAGAGTAGCGTGCTCATGGCAAAATTTACCTAAAGCCAAGATGGTGTAGAAACATGGGGTGGTTAATCTTGGAAGATAATTCTCCTTGAGTCTCTTATGTTTCTGTTCTTCTTCTAAGTACAGGCTTTCTTCTGGACTATCTTTTCAAGGATCTTTGTAGAGCAGACATTTTAGTAGAATAGTGAATAGTGTTTCTCTCCAGACAGAGGACAGATTTGTTTCCTAATGAAACTAATAAAAACAATGTCTCCCTCCTGGGCACTGACTGGCATGTTTGCTAGCAGCCCATCTATACAACTGGGAGGTTTTCTTAGCTGGAAGTCACTCAGCTGTGATGTAAACTCACTGCATGTACAGCATCCACCCGGACAACTCCACATCATCCCCATGGAACTTGGGAGTAAGGGTAACCAATGCCAACATGAAGCTCATGCTGTCTGGTGTTCTGAGTAAAAGTCTTTGTTAGACCAAAACATTTCATATTTTCTGCCAACATACATGAGACTGGGCAGCTATATTGTTAGCTTGCAAGTAGGCAAACATCATACCCTTCACAGATCTTGATATCCACATTTAATCCTCTACCATCCAAAGGAAATAGGACTAGAACTCAGGTCTCCTATTTCCCAATAATGTGTTCTTTATGCACATCCATGACTGTTACCCCTAAAGTGCCCAAGAAGAATATATACTCTACATGTATTTTCTGACAGAATAAAAACTATTTCATGCATTCTCATTTCTAACCTGTATTTAAGAATAATTTTTTTTCGGGCTTCCCTGGTGGCACAGTGGTTGAGAGTCTGCCTGCCAATGCAGGGGACACGGGTTCGAGCCCTGGTCTGGGAAGATCCCACATGCCGCAGAGCGGCTGGGCCCGTGAGCCACAACTACTGAGCCTGCGCGTCTGGAGCCTGTGCTCCGCAGCAAGAGAGGCCGCGATAGTGAGAGGCCCACGCACCGCGATGAAGAGACGCCCCCGCTTGTCGCAACTAGAGAAAGCCCTCGCACAGAAACGAAGACCCAACACGGCCATAAATAAATAAATAAATAAATAAAAAAGAATAATTTTTTTTCAATGAAGAGCAACCTCCGGAGTTTCACTGAAATTGTGTTTTCCTGTAAGAAGAGTTCACCACACCAGTGTTGATCTTAAAATTGGGAAGCTTATTTTTCTATCCCAAATTTAAACTGAGAGATTAATCAGCAACAGTAGGGCTATAGGGGAAAACAGCATGCTGAAGTGAAAGTAGTTTTGGTTCTTTGAATTATAGGGATTTTACTTTGTTACAAGATTTATACACAACCTAAAGCACATTAAAAAAATATTTCCCAGGTGATTAATCTGCAGTCTTTGGAAAAAGCAATGCAGACTTGAAAGTTTTTGATAAACGGTTTGAAACACTGTGTTCTGGATTTATATGTTAGAATTCTAACAGAATTCAAGGTATAAACTTCTCATAAAATCTACAATAGGATTATCAATTCTTATAATTAGCAATACTATATATATAAGTATATTTAATGATTAATTAAAACATTATTGATTTTATGACATAACATTATGGTATTATTACATGTTAGTAATCATCACGTAAACAAAATAAATACCTACAGAGATATTTTTGGTGTATATTTATCACAATTCATGTATAAACTTGTTTCTTTAAAAAGTGTAAGTTAATTCTGAGGAAAATTAACTGAGGACAACTTTAATAAAACTAACCTGATAAAATACATTTTATTTATTTTGATGCAAAGCCAGTCTAAATCAGCTAAGTCTAAGTTATAAAATACGCTTAACAGAGCTACAAAACAACTTATGTATATATGCATTAGCCAATCTAAATTAACCCAGCCAAGTACTGCTTTGAAGAGGCCCTTAGATACCTGGAGTTAATTTGAAAATGAAGAAGAAATTGCTTAAGAACATCACATAGCAGTTGCTGTTCAAGACAGCTATGTATTGGGTTGGCCAAAAAGTTCGGTCGGGGTTTCCATAAAGTGTTCGCGAAAACCCGAACGAACTTTTTGGCCAACCCAATATGATGCCTGTGAACTCACCTCCTCCTAAGAGTCTATAGCTACACATGGAACAACTTCCTCTTATAAAAACCTAAAGGCTGGCTGAGTAATAACTACACAGGCAAATGAGAAGAAAATCACATCAAAGTGGGTAGGAAAGGCTAGGAAACAATCTCACCATATACCCCACTCCCAGTGCGGTGTCCCACAGGCAGGAGGGAACTCAAACCCTGGAGCCTCTCCCTGAGGACTGAAGTGTTCAAGCCCGCTCCTCAGGCATTTCAACTTTTAAGACATACACTGGAGAGATAAGCGCCCCAAATATCTAACTCTGAAAACCAACAGGGCTCATGTTCCTAGACCCACCAGACTCTTGTGATCTTAGAAGCTGCTCTTAAAGGGCTTTTGCCCTCAGACTCACCAGGCCCAGGGCCCAGCTCAGAGGCAGCTGATTGCACCCAGACTTTAAAGTGATGGATGTTCACCTGCTTATATTACAGTGTCAGCCTGAGGAGCATGGAATCTAATTTAACACACACATCTAGGAACCTGCTGGAACCCTCTCAGGGACAGATACTGACAGGTAACTCTTCCAGGTGAATAAGCTTCTCTGTAAGAATTTTTACCTGTTCTCCCAGGTACCAAGCTGATCCTCTCACAGTCATTTTACACTGAATCAGCCTTTTTCAAATGCCAATCTGATCATCTCATTCTTCAGCTGCAAATATTTCAATGACATCTTATTGTTCCCTGAAAAAAAACACAAAAAACAAAGTGTGACTTGAAAAATATCATGATCAAACTCTACTTATTTTGCCACATCTTTTACCACTCACCCATGTTCAGAGACACCTCTGTCTTTCACATGTCCCTCACTCTGCCTGGAACAGCCTTCCAAACTTCAGACTTGAGCATGGCTAATTTCGCCTTACTCACTTGGGATGTCCTCTCCTCTGTGAAGCTTTCATCTATCAAACAATTTAGTTAGGTACCCTTCTGATATGTTTTCATGGAATGTTGTAATTACTTCCATCATGCCATAGAATTTATTTCATAGATTATGAGCTCCTTAGGCTGCCACATAACAGGTGCTCAAAAAAAATGGATACATGAAAAACATGTAACTGGTAAAAAATCATAGGTAATAATTCTTACCAGATTTATCCATCTATGCAGATATATTGACACTTTAACTAAGTGTGGAAGAACCTTCTGATCTCCAAATCAATAGATATTTACTTTCCTTTATGATCTTACAGTTCTTACTAGTCATCAGTAAGGCCTGGTGTTTCACATCAAAATTTCACCATCTCAGCTGATAGTGTCAATAATACCCACATTTTGCCAGGTGAATGGCTAGCACTTGGGTAGTATTTCTTACTAAAATAAGAAAGTACCATATTTTTCACTAACACTTGTGGGTTTTTTTAAATTTATTTATTTATTTATTTTTGGCTCTGTTGGGTCTTCGTTTCTGTGCGAGGGCTTTCTCTAGTTGTGGCAAGCGGGGGCCACTCTTCATCGCGGTGCGCGGGCCTCTCACTATCGCGGCCTCTCCCGTTGCGGAGCACAGGCTCCAGACGCGCAGGCTCAGCAGTTGTGGCTCACGGGCCTAGTCGCTCCGCGGCATGTGGGATCTTCCCAGACCAGGGCCCGAACCCGTGTCCCCTGCATTGGCAGGCAGACTCTCAACCACTGCGCCACCAGGGAAGCCCAACACTTGTGGTTTTATTTTTTAAAAATTCCAAAATTGAACAAACTCTTGGCAGATATTTCTCTAACATAACAAAGAAAAATATCCTTAAAACAAATGCTTCAATGGTCATGAGAAATTTTTAATATAAGCTGAACAGCTGGGTATAAGGAAATTGTGGTGAATTATAAAAATATTTGGCATATTGTTGCAATGTCTTATTTGGTTAATGTGAATGTTTTATTTCTAAGGTGGTAATTAAACCAATACAAACATTGAGTTAACGTACCTGGCTCTTTGTAACATCCTAAATGTATTTTCTAAAGTCTTAATTTTTTTTTTCAATCTCTCTATGGTAGAGCACATCAAGAAACTTTTAAAATCATTGTTTTAATTTTCTGATTGCCAATTATTGAAGAGTGGGTAGAGATTTATTATGATTTTCAAAATAGAGACTTTTTGTTGAAAGAATGCTTATAGTCTAAGGTTTCAGCAAATCACTTTGATATTTACCTTTAAGACAAGACACACAGAACATCAGACTGTAAAGGATATGAGCTAAGTAGGTATCTTATTGCCCTCATTCAGCTTTAAGTAAGGGAGAAGTGTCTGCATATACCCTTCCCTTCCAAATGCTTCTCTTCTTTCCCAGTTCTGGTTCAGTTTCATGTCAGTCATGTGTGACAGGGACTAAAAATATTAGCACAGGTGAGTTTAACACAGGACCATAATTTAGCATTTAAGGGCATGGCTTCTAGAGTTAGGCCTGAGGTAAGTCTTGCTGCTTACTGTGGGTCCTCTACAAGTTATTTAACCTCTGTAAACTTGAGTTTCCTCATCTGCAAAATAGGAGTAATAATTATACATACCTCACTGGATCGTTGTGAGATTAATGAGTTGATGAATGCAAAACATAAAGACGAACACTGCTAGTGGTGAGTACATTTGATCACAGCTTCTGCCTACCACCCCCCCATACTCAGGAGGATGGTATTGCTTTTCTACCTTTCAATTCTCCACAAACATCCCACCCCAAAATTTCAAATATAGATGGCATGTTTTACTTTTTCAGGGCCTCATCAGGTAGGTTGAAGTAATGAGTGAGAGGAGATCTAGATCAACTGAAAGCCTAGAGGAATTACATTGGAAAATGTAAAGGAAGGGAAAGGCAGAGGAAGAGTCCAGAGGTTAGTCAGAGAAATTTCGACTACGGGTAAGCAAGAATTTTTGGAAGCAGCCACATTGTGTGCAAGAATTATTACCAGAATAGGAGACATGGAGAAGGGACAGGGGGTAATTAAATAAATTTTACTGAATTGTGGAGATGTCCTCTTATTTAGATATTTCTTTTTAATTTCAAAAAATAAATTATCTTATTTTTTGTTGACCATACATTCTTGAATGAAATAGCCAACCAATGTAAGAAGAAGCTATTCCAACTCTACAAAAGTTACACATACATATATGTAAGTTGTACATCAGCATTGCTGCTTGGAAATTTCCTAGTTCAAAGATAAACTAGAGAAAGTCTACAATTACAATGTAATATTATGTTTGAAGCAACCACAGTCTTTTTCTGCTCCTCTAAATCTTAGCAATGCTGTAACATTGAGAACCCCCCCCTTTCTATCATAAATATCTAATAAAACCATTCTATTTTGCTGGACTAAGAGTGCTTTTACTCTGCATTTTCTTCTGTAGTGGGACCAGCGCTTTAGGGACCACCTTGGACTTTTCACGGAAGAGAACACATGAATTCAACCTGAAAATATTTTCCTACTGAACCAGACATCTTTATCATGCTTCTTCTCTGTGACATAAGCAAGTATCTCCACTGGCTCCAGCACAAGTTTGATTATGCTTAAAAGCATTGTAGGGGGGTTGTACCTACAATGACATGATTTGGAGTCTAAATGACCTAGTACTTATTCCTTTCCTTGTCATAGTTTCATGTTCTTATACAGAATTCTCTGTCTTCAACAGTGAAAACAGTACAAGATTCAGTAAGAAATGTTTTTGGATGTTATAGTTGCCATTCCAAAAGAGAGGGGTTAAAGAAACACATTGTTTAAGGAAGCAGATTTCTTGATTGTCTTCTCAATATATAGCACTGCAAGGCATTATTTGCAGGAAAAAGGGACAAAAGGGAACAAATTACATTTTGAAATTTATAGAATTCATACTTTGTGTCATTAGAAGCATACTGGCTTTTCAATTTTGACAGTGTTTTCAAATATAAGTATAAACAACATAAATAAACATCATTCCATCATTAAAAAAGTCATATTATTAAGTCTAAAGACATGTGTATTCTTTCCTAGAGTTTTAAGACTAGAGGGAAACATTGCACACAATAAAATGGCTATTTAAAAATATATAATAGTAATTTCATGTAGATCAAGTAACACTAGGTTTGAAAATAGAGTTACAGAACTATCTCAGAATTCTTAGCTTATTTTACGCTATATGCTAACAAATCAGATTCCTTTGTTATTGGAGATGGTACAGCCTTCATTTGTATAAGAATCTCTGCAAGTCTTACTGCTAATAATGCTAGGGGCTTAGCACAGAGAACACTAGCAATGGATATAGAAACCTGTATAAAATCCTCTCACTAGTTGTAATGCTATGGTCAGTATATACGGTCGAGCTACTTTAAACACAGACACACATGCACACACACACAAGGTTTAATTTGTCGTTTCTATTATGTTCTATTACTGGCATGATGGTCCTCAGCACTTAAATTAAGTACAGACATTTTATCACTGCAACTGAAGAGTAAGAAAATGGAGGCAATAACAATGAAATGTAGTTCAATTATAAAAATTCAATAGATTATAAAATATATGTGACCAAAAAAAATTACTGAGGAGAATAATTTGAAAATTATAACTGAATGTTATACATATTATTTGGCATACTGCAATAAATATTACAATTATATAAATTCTCATATTAGCAAGAAATTAGCCAAATATTGCATACATGTTATACATCATATATTAATTTACATTACAATATTTATCTTTACAATTGTTAGAAATCAAATTATTAAAAACATTTCTTTGAATAAACAGAGCCAGAGAAGTCTGACTTAGATAAAGCACATCTGAACTTTTCTAGACAAGTTGAGATTGTTATTCACTTGGTATTGTTCATCATATTAAAAAAAAATAAAAGCAGAAACAAACTATATTTGTGGTGGATTCCAAACATGACCACATGCTTTTCCTGCCGTGTAATCTCCTTGCCTTATGAACTGCCCTGCCACTCTGAATCAGGGCCTGGCCTTGTGACTTGCTTAGGACAATGTTTCGTTTGCAAATGTGATGGAAGCAGAGGGCTTACTAGTAGTACTTATACAGAGGGTTAGTCCTCTCTAACAGCTCCTGGAGCTCCTGCTACCATGAAAATAAGCCCAGTTAGGCTACCAGATGATGAGAGATACATGACTGGTAACCCCATCAACCTGGCTGACAATCTGCAAACCATTCACATGAGTGAGGCCAAGCTGGAACATCCAACCACCAAACTATCAACCTGTCATGCAAGACAGAGCCCAGCAAACATGAACTGAGCTAGCCCAATTCAGAATAATTGCTGAAGTAACCTATAAAATTATGATCTAACTGAGTGGTTGCAGTTTTAAGCTACCTTGTTTTGAAGTGGTTTGTTACAAAGCAAAAGCTACTCACAGAAAGAAGTAGCAACTAATACTTTAGGGACTGTTTAACTGTACTATGCAACATGCTTAAAATGGAAAGTTATACAGCAACTTTAACAATTGCAGAGACAGATCTATATATAGCAGGATGGATTATAGTAACAAAACTTAAGGACCATTATTTATTGTTTTCACTTACAGTTTATTTAATGCTGTTTCAGTTACTTTACACATATGAACACATAATATTCATATGTCAACCTGACAAAGTAGTATTATTTTTATCTCTCTCATTTTATTTTATTTAGAAATTTAATATCTGGACATTGTCACAGGTTAGGCTCTTTTTTTAAAAAAAAAAATTTATTTATCTATTTAGTTGGTTGCACCAGGTCTTAGTTGCAGCAGGCGGGCTCCTTAATTGCAGCTCGCAGGCTCCTTAGTCATGGCTCACTGTCTCCTTAGTTGCAGCACGTGGGTTCCTTAGTTGTGGCATGCAAACTCTTAGTTGCGGCATGCATATGGGATCTAGTTCCTTGACCAGGGATCAAACCTGGGCCCCCGGTATTGGGAGCACGGAGTCTTATCCACTGAGCCACCAGGGAAGTCTCGCTCTCATTTTATGTAGGAAGAAATAGAGAACAAATCAGTTAAGTAAGACAGACGATTGATTTGAACTGAGGCAGTCTGGCTACAGAAGCTGTACTCTCATCCGTTATATTGCTTCTCATGACAGATATTCACAATATATTGTAGGGTGAATAAAACAGAAAACAAAATGTTATGTAAATTACAACCCAAATTTTTGTTTAAAAAATTAATAGTCTGTACAGACTAGACAAAGATAAGAAATGACATGAGCTTTAGTTTCCTGTTGCTACTGTTACAAATTACTATAAGTCTAATGGCTTAAACAACACAAAGTTATTATCTTACAGTTCTCTAGGTCAGGAGTCCAGTATATGTCTCTTTTAGCAGACTAAAATCAAAGTACTGGTAGGCTGTGCTTCTTTGGGAGAATGTAGGGGAGAACGTGGCTCCTGCCAATTCATCATATTGGCAGAATTCAGTTCATTGAGGTTGTTGGACTGATGTCCTTGTTTTCTTGCTGGCTGTAAACTGAAGATGGTTCCCAGCTCCTAGAGGCAACTGCATTCTTTGTTTCCTAGTCTCTTTCCTCCATTTTCAAAACCTATGATGATGGGTTGACAGCTTCTCATGCTACATCTCTCTGACCTGCTGTTCTTATGTTGTTTCCCACTTTTCAGAATTCATGTAAGTAGATTGGGTCCACCTAGATAATCTAGGATAACTTTTTTATATCAAGGTACTTAACCTTAATCACATCTGCAAAATCCCTATTACTATGTAAGGTAACATAGTCACAGTTTCCAGGGCAGGACATGGGCTTCTTTGGGGGCTATTATTCTGTCAAACACATCTCATAAAGATATATGACCCAAAGCTAGCAATTGTTATTTCTGAATGATTTCAGTTTATAGGTGAGTTTTGTTTGCTTCTTTTGGTTTAACAGAATTCTCTGATATTTCCATAGGGAAACTTATTACAATACTTGTATAAAAATATTTGTACTGGGCTTCCCTGGTGGCGCAGTGGTTGAGAATCTGCCTGCCAATGCAGGGGACACGGGTTCGAGCCCTGGTCTGGGAAGATCCCACATGCCGCGGAGCAACTGGGCCCGTGAGCCACAATTGCTGAGCCTGCGCATCTGGAGCCTGTGTTCCGCAACAGGAGAGGCCGTGATAGTGAGAGGCCTGCGCACCGTGATGAAGAGTGGCCCCCGCTTGCCACAACTAGAGAAAGCCCTCGCACAGAAACGAAGACCCAACACAGCCATAAAATAAAAAATAAATAAATTAATTAATTTAAAAAAAAAAAAAATTTGTACTCATAGTGTATTTCCAGAAAAATATTTAGGGTATATTTTTCAGATACCCCGATTTCTGTATCCTTTAAATATAAATAATATTATTTAATTAACATTGCTTGTATCTCAGATTATTTTATTGCTATAGTCAAAATCATTGTGCCATATAGCATAAAATTGGACTTGTTTTCAAGCCTACAGTATTTACAGGTTATATTGCTTTTCTAGTAGTCATATCAAGAATTAATAGGTATTAAAGAATTAGGATTTAAGTTATTCTGACTTCTTTTATTAACCTATTATGGTATTACCATTTATAAACTTCTCATGAATAAAGTTAATAATCCTTCTTGAATATCTTTTTATTTCTTTCCACAAACAAATTCTGGGTTCAGTTAATTAATTATCTATTCTGAAGTATTATAGAAGTTCTCAGAAAACTAGCATTTTCAAAAGTATTATTAAAATTTTGGTGTCCATTTATTAAAGTGGGATTGTGACATTGTTGACTTTTTAAGTTCTTATTAACTCATATTCTCTATGTCTCTCCCCTCTTGCCCTCTCCTTGCTCTTTTCACCCCCATCTCCTGTCCTTAAAATGTTTCTTCCCGGGGCTTCCCTGGTGGCGCAGTGGTTGAGAATCTGCCTGCCGATGCAGGGGACACGGGTTCGAGACCTGGTCTGGGAAGATCCCACATGCCGCGGAACGACTAGGCCCGTGAGCCACAACTGCTGAGCCTGTGCGTCTGGAGCCTGTGCTCCGCAACAAGAGAGGCCACGATAGTGAGAGGTCCGCGCACCGCGATGAAGAGTGGCCCCCGCTTGCCGCAACTGGAGAAAGCCCTCACACAGAAACAAAGACCCAACACAGCCAAAAATAAATAAATAAATAATTAATTAATTAATTTAAAAAAAAAGAATCACCTGGAAGCCTTGTTAAAACACATTTAAAAAAAAATGTTTCTTTCCTTAATACCTCATCACTTTTAGATTCGTATTTCTGACTCCATTTCCTTTTCTTGGTTTCTGTTATCTTTTGGGGCCTTAAATGATGCATTGTGAGTCTTAATGAACTCTCACAGTTTTGGCATTCTGTACACATGACAAATAATATATGTAATGGGATGGCAAGGAACATTGGATATGCACATTGCACATATTTCTTTTGCTCACATGCATACTTCATTGTTCCATCATACATCACTTACAAAACTCAAATTCAAAAATAAAATTATTAAGAACTTCATGATGGTGACAGCAGTGCATGAAATTACGGGTGGCGTCCTTCTTATCATAGGCTCTATGTGAAAGCACAGCTTGTATACTCATAAACCCAGCCCTGTCTCTCCCCTCCCATATCATTTTCCCCATTTTCTCACTTGTGTTTCCTGTGATTACCTTCTGGGAAAAATAAATTGCATCCCAAACCTTTACTTATTTTATTTTAAGGAAATCGTACCAAAATGGTAATAGTATTGGTGATCATAATGAAATGCTGGAATTAGAGAGCACCAAGAGCCCCACTGCTGGTGACAAATGGGGTCAGATTGCTAAATTGATCATGTATGCTAAACTGAAGCATCACAGTTACTTAGACCCTCAATTGCAAAGAATGAAATCAGGTGCAATTAGAAAGGAAAGTGTTTCATGCAATAGTTCAAGCACTTGAAACATATTGGAGCAATAGTAGTTATAAAGATATTAAACTTGGCTACATATTATTTACTGACTTGGAAAAAAAAGAAAATGACAGATTCAGGCCAGTGGACTATCAACTCAAGGCACACTGAAAGTCAGAAATGCTTCATGGCAAAATTTAGAGACCCACATCTTTAGTAGCCAAAAGTCAGATTTTGCTGAAATTTAAACCCATGTTTTGATTTTAAGAGATGTAGAACCACCAAATATATTAAATTCACAACTCCAGAATGTATCCACTGAAAAGCTTAAGCCCTTAATAGAGAAGGACTGAGACCTGGAGACTCAGGAAAAGACACTGGATTGGTTCACTTAACTTTGAACTTCAGATATTTCTGAACCCTCTGAGCTGGTGGAAATGTGCCCTATCTCTTGCTATAGAAGGGAAAAGTTCCACTGACTGAAGATCAAGGATGGTGTTACCTAAGATAGGTAGTACATTAATGGTACTTTCCCTCATGATCTTTTACCTACTGCTTTCACTGACTCTAAATTAATAACTAAGTTAAAATCTCAGCATGTATCAAATGGGAAGTGTGGGCTATATTATGTGAACAAAAGGATTATCCATGCAAGAACATCATAAACTGGCCAACATCTAATGGCAGAAGAATAAATTCTGAAGATGTAATGTATAACATGGTGACTATGGTTAACAATATGGTATTGTATACTTGAATGTAAGTGGCTGATAATAGATCTTAAGAGTTCTCACCACAGAAAAAAGCGTTATCTATGGGAGATGATGGGTGTGTGTTAGTTATCTTGATCTTGGTAATCATTCCACAATATATACGTGTATCGTACCATCACTTTAAATATATATAATTATGTTTACTTATGTTTGTCTATCATTCCTTAAAAAGTTGAAAAAAACAGCAGAAGCCAGGAGAATACATGTGGAAGTGAACTTTGAGTTAACTGCACAGAGGAAAGAACGAAAGATATAAAATGGGTTAGCAAGAGAGTATATTGTTATGGGAGTGATATCTGATTAATCAGGATTAAAAGACTGGCAGATTTGATGAAAATCCTGCAGCCATTCCTAATACACTGCAGAAGTAGTTCTGTATCAGTTTTCCATTGTCATAATAATCCTGTAAAACAGATAACCACAAAATCCAATGACTTAAAAGAGTAACCATTTACTCAGGATTTTTTGTTGTTGCTGTTCTAGATCTGGCTCAACTTATGGCAAGTGGATTATCTCAGGCATATAATTTTAGCAGACGGGTGGTCTGAATCTAGCTGTTCTAGTACCACCTTGAATCAGGTAGTCTCTCATCCTCTTGGAGATTAACTTATACTTGTTTACACTTGGTGAGGCAGAGTTTCAAGAGAAAGAACTGAAGTATGTAAGCCTCTAGGCTAGATACATGTACATTGTTCCTTCCACTTCATTCTATTGGTCAATGCAGGTTAAAGACCCAGTTGAGATTCAGAGAATAAGGAAACCGATTCCACCTCTTGAACTGCAAAGTCATATTACAAAGAAATGGGTAGTAGAAGGAGGAGATAATTGAGCCATTTTTCAAATATTTGATCTCTGTTAAAGCTTAGGAAAAGATATAATCATCACTGCCTTGACAGAAAATTGAAAAAAAGGAGTCAGAAGACTCAGAGAGATAGGCACGTTAGGGTGGATTTATTATGTGAGAGTGGGAAGCCTATCTGCATCTATTTGCCTCTTAGCATTTGATGTGCCGCTATTGATCTGGCAAATGTGTTTTTTCTGGTTCCACTCTTGTTCTGAGAACCACTCAGATTTGGGAAGGAGGGATCAAAGGGCTACCTATTCTAAGTGAAGCCCAGAGCAAGAGATGAATCTGCAGCAGGTTCAGGTATCCATATGAGGAGTGTAGGCCAACTCCAAAAGGTGGGTTAACAGTGCAGACCACTAGGATGCTGGAGCAAGATCATGCCTTCTGCAGTAAAGAATTATTAGTAAATAGTAAACAATAATTATGATTGCTCTCTGAAAAGTAGCCTCTAGCATTCTACTAGACCCTAGAAGAGACTCAGTTACTGAAAATATTGCATCCCGAGACTGTGAAATTGACTCTGCTCTTCATAAGCTGGGTTGTCAGATATACCACTTAATAAGTTTAGATGGGCACAGTAGCAATCCATCACATGATGGAAATCATTCATTTGTGATGGAGTCACAATCATTGAGTAGGTAGAGATGGTACAAACGAGTTATATGAACAGAACCCAACATCAGCTACATTTACTGCAGCAATATGGCTTCCTCAGCTAGGAACTGGTTTCATACAATAGCTGATGGAGGAGAAAACTACTGAGGACTAGTTCAAGGATGGGTCAGTGGAATATATATGTGAGCTAAAAAATGGACTGCTACCACATAAGAAGTAGCATTAAATATAATGTTGAAGGGAAATACCTTAGCAGAAAGAATTTCAAGCAGTATACGTGGTCATCAATTTTGCATGGAGGGAGAAACGTCTCAGATAAAGATATACATTAACTTGTAGGCAGTGGAAAATACATTTGACTAACTGGTCAGGAACATAGGAGGAGCATTTCTCAATTCCTTGCTGCAACACTTCTTAAGCGCAGTCCATGTACTTCCTCAGAATTACAGACAGGACTAGTCCTAGTTGCCCATAGCAGTCACCTGTTCATCACTGTATAGTTAATCTCTCCCATTCACAGCTTACTCTCCTTACTCCCTCATTTGTAGTATATTTCCTGTGATCACCTCCCACAACTACCTGCAACAAGGCCTTGTCCTATGAGCTGATATTAAGAGAACTGAAATATTGACAATTAGTCATCATAATGTTCTTTCATCTTTCATTTTACTGTTTCTTATAAATCTGAGCTTCTCTCCATATATATGTTAGTGTTAAGCATTTCCTTTTTTATGAATTTTTCTTCATTTTTTAAAATCTTTTCTTCTTGGTTTGTAAGGATTCCTTGCATATTCTAGGCATCGTTTTATTGTCCCTTTTGGACATTGCAAATGTATTCTTCCAAGATATCATCAGTCTATTAGCTTCTTCAGTGATGCCCTTCATTGTAATGAACCCTTATTTTGATGTAATCACATTCATCTTTTTTTTTCATTTTTTATTTTATAACTATAGCTGAGCAATACCTCTTTATTTTTTTACTTATTTTTCCAGTTAGCAGCTTGGCTCACCTATTCATGGGGCTTTATTCCTTTATGTAAATTTTGGAGTAAACCTATCAAGTTTCTTAAAAAGTACCCACTTCAATTTTAGTAGAGTTTATATTGATATTTAATTTACTTGTGAATATTTTTTGTATAAGCACATGGGACATATCTGCATTTATTCAGATCACCTTTATATTCTTGATGACCATTTTATGTTCTAGGAAGAACATTTTTATTTTAATGCTTTAAAATATTGCAATACTTTAAAAACCTTAAATGTATTTAAGTATATCATATATAATTTCATATTCTATAAAATGTATATTTATATAAAAATAAATTATAAATTATATTATATATAAATAAATTATATATGTTTAATAGTTAATATATTATGTCTAATATATAATACATAAAATATTTATATATTCTATATTATATCTATATATTTATATATTTATATATTTATATATTTATATTTATTTCATATATCTTTATATAATATATAAAATATTTATATTTCATACAATATATCTTTATGTAATATATAAAATATTTATCTTTCATATGAAGTTTTATATTGTATATACATTTATATTTATAGAAAATTTTATATTAAATATAAAACTTCATTAAATAAATTATATTTTATATTTTTTCTTAAACTATATTATGCTATCCATCACTGTTTTCTGTCTTATATCCATTTAATGAGAGTGAGGTTTTTAAAAGATTATTTGCTCTTTCTTTCCTAAAGCTTTTAGAATTTTCTTTTTATACTTGGTATTTCTAAATATAACTGCAATTTGTCTAGGTGTGGGATTTTCTTGATCTCTCCGTTTATCACTCCATGAATCCTTTCAACTTTTGCATTTTCATCTTTCTCTAGATCTAAGAAATTTATTCCCATTATTTCTTCAACACTTTCTTCTTTTATTTGTATTTCTTTCCACTTGGGACTCCTAAATCCTGATGCTGACACGTTTGTATCTGCCATAGTGTGTTTAGAGAGGGAAGCAGTGAATAGCACTCCTCAGCATTTCACGTTAAACTCTTTTGTAGAAGGTGGTAAAAGTTGATGAATGTCCTTATAGGTTTAAATACACTAGCCTCAGGAGTTCAGACAGGGAGGAAGTGGGAAAGTCAAAGAACCAGATGTTAGCACTGAGGACTCCGTCAGGGCCTTTAACGCTTTGATTTTACCCCAACTACTGCTAAGGGACAGTCAATATTTCCTAAAACAATCTGAAGAAAAGTCAAAGGCAGATATTAAACATTTTTTTCCACCTACTCTTTCACTGCTGCATCAATCTGCCCCTGCCTTCAAGCTGCAGCCACTACCCAACACATATTCCACTTCAAGGCAGCCTTCGGTTTCTCCAAGATTTTTTTCATAATAGCTTTGTTTGTTTCTATTATTCATATTTCCTGCTCTCTTTCGGTAATTTTCCACCATTTTTTCTAGAGCAGGGAACCAGCAGACTGTACTAGTTTACTACCTGGACAGGAACTGGGAAACATCCTTGGTAGTCCTTACCTCCTACCATTCTTTCTTTCCATATCAAGTCTCTCCATAATTGTGTTTTAAAATCTAAAGCAATCTTTTTACAGTTGCATACATTGATCCAACATTATTCTTGTTCTTTACACACAACATTTTCTTAAATTTATTTTCTCTTTCATAAGCCCACAGCACCTGTTCTCTCAGCCATTTTATCCTTGTTCATTCACATATAGTATTCTTTACTATTCTGATTCAGGGCATTTAGCTTTCCGTTCTAATATCTTCTATACAGATATTGATCACCTACCTCATTTTCTTTTCACTTTTTACCCACACTAGTCTTAACATAGGACATAAGAATTTATGTATTTGATCTCTATGATACCACAGCTTCATCCCAATCAAGATAATTTTGATAAGCATAAGGATTGCCACAAACTTTTAACATTTTCTTTAGTAAAATTATACAGAGGAAATAAATTTCTAGTAGAAGCCAAGAGTTTTTTTGAGAACTATATATTAGCTGTTAAAAGTTGTATTGGTTCATTTATAATACTTTCACAGTCTTTAGAGATATATTTCTTTATCAAAGCAATTTTAGTTTAATAACAATATCATTTTAAACTCATTTTGAAAAGTATCCATAAAAGTAGACTGTATATATTGAGTTAAACCAAATATTTTTAAAGCCAAAAATAAAATTTTAAAAAATTAATTTGCATATAAAAGTTGAATGTATTATAAATTTATAAGAAAAAATTTACATGTGTTTTACTTTTCTGATTGTCATTTTTGAGATATTTTAAATAATACAAAAGAAGTGAAAGAAAAGAACTGAAATTATTTGTTATTTTATCTCACAAGCATAAAAATTATTTATATTTTGGTGTATATCCATTCATGTTATTTATCTCAGTGTATCCACCTACATCATACATTAATATAAACATACGTAGAGTATTTCACATACAATCTTTCACTAAATCACGTTTTACAGTTTGTACTTAATTACTTAACACTATATTTTATATTTTCTTTATTGTCAAATGTTTCTCTTGTTGGACAATGACAATCATTTTATTGATCAGTGTATTCTAGGTATTCTTCAGTAAAGCAGCTCCAAAATCTTAATGGCTTTTAATAATAAAAATGTATTACTTCTATGGCATGTCCAACAAGAAGTCACTGAGGTCACAGGTCCACATCATCTGAATCTTGCACTTAGATTGGTGGAAGAGTTGAGATCTCTAATGCCACACGTACGTGACATTGTTAGAGGGAAGGGGAGCAAAACAAACCATTTACTGGCTCTTAAAGTTTGCATTGAGAAGCGACTCACACGTTATTTTTACCCCCATTTAATTGACAAAATATATGGAGTTTCCTAATTATATTTTGCTGGTACTAGCTGTATGTGGTCATACTCAACTAAAAGACAACAGAATTATAAAACTAACTTGTTTTTGTAAGAAGCTGAGATGTGAAATGTTCATGAACACTAAAATCAATGGACCTCTAGTCCTCAAATATTCAGTTTACTCTCCTTCCCGCTCAAACATATAGTTAACTCCTACAGAAGGAAGGCAGACAGAAGTCCTATCCAGTCACAGCATGGAACTCAAAGTACAAGATTTGTGGATGATGCACAATAATATTTTTAGTGCGTGGTACTGCAGATAAGTCCTCAATTCAAATATACATATGCCCTAGAGCAACCATTAGGAAAGTAACTGCATATATATAGCTGTATCTATATAGCTGTATATCATCTTAATTTGCATAATGAAAAGACTCAACTTCTAAATAAGATCTCATTCTGGAAAAAAAAAAAAAAGATTCCATTCTGAGGTACTGGGGGTTAGGAATTCAACAAATCTATTTTTGAGAGAACATGACTGAATCCATAACACCTACTACATATTCAGTAAACAAGAATAAAAAATTTTTGAACATCACTACTGACTGTCACAATTATTTTTCAATTTTTAAGTACCTGAATTATTATTCTTTGAATATATATCTCTATAAACCATTATGCTATATTTGTAATAGAAATTCCTTAAAGTAGAATTATTTTGTCAAATACTCTTGACAGTTTCTATGGTTTTGTTAAATCAAGTAAAATTGAATCAAACTGTTGTTCCAACAGCAATTTTTAAATGTCTATTTAGCATTAAACATTTGCTATTATTTCTTTTGTACTGATCATCAATAATTTGAAAAGAAAATTGCACATTATTTTATTTTATTTGCACATTATTAATTTGCATTCATTTTTACTAGCAACATCTTTTTCCTCAATAGTAATTTGTGAATGGACTATGCATGTTTATTGAAAATTTTCTATTTGAAGGGTATTGGTTCTCCTTGATTTATTGTAGGTTAGTTTATATATTAAAATATTAAACTTTCATGTAGTATATTACATACTTTTCAGCTTTACATATTTTTAAATTTTATATATTGTCCTTTGCCTTTCTGTTACCTTCATGACATTTTAATATGATGAAATTTTAGTTAATAAATCTAACAATATTTTCTTTCATGGTCTTTTCCTTTGCTATTGTACCATAGATCACATATTCATTTAACATTTCACTTGTAAACCAAGATCAGATATTCACCTGTATTTTCTTATTATTTTTCCTTGTAAAATATTCTAACTCTTCCAGTCCTTCTCGTTTCTGGTACTTCCTCTAGTCAGTTTTCCAAAATGAGATCAGAGTGATACGCTCCTTTATAAATCTAATATCCTATAAAAGTTTATAATATTTAGTTGCCTTTCCCCCTTCCTCGGCCTAGAAGGCAGCCACCACACAAGATCTTTTCAACATTGAGTACCTGGCACCTAATTCAGTGCCTGGAAGAGAGTAGGAGATCAATTTAAATAGGTTTTGAATAAATGAATGAATTGACATTCATCCTGATTCAGTCACTTTCTTGAAAATAATTCTTTAACAATTTAAAAAATTTCTACAACTGTTATTGATCTATTCATTCCCACTCATTATTAAGTCCATTTTTTAAACTTTTTGTAAAAATGTATTTTTTTCATTTCAAAGTTGTTATCATAGAATTATGCATGTTATTTTCTTTTTATTTCTATGGCACAGCAAATTTTTAATTGGAATAACTTTGTGTCCAATTTCTTTATTGTTTGTGTTCTCTATAATATATTTTGTCCTTGACTCCCCACTTAATTGGTTTCAAAGGCTCTACAATTTCTGGTCATCAATATGGATAAAGATAGTATTAACTAAATGTTGATTTGATACTTATGCTGAATGATCCCTACTTTAGCATCTTAAATAATATAATTAGCCAACATAGTTTCATTGTCCCAACATGGGCAACAGATATTATTTTCTATTAAATTAAATTCAGCACAGGCTAGAAAGCATTTGAGTCAGTAGTAGATAGAGTACAAATACAGTTTTTCTTAGTGACACTGCAACAAGATTTCATATTCTTTTTTTACACTGGTTGTAAATATTATCATAAGAAAACTCATTAATATTGGTCCCAAACTATCTTATCTGGGGAACGAAATGTTGATTTCCTCTAGGTAACTTCTGGCAAATTTTACCATGCATGTGACAGAGAGCTAGGTTCTCATTTTTCAAGTTCCTGATGCACTAGTTTTACTGCCTTGGGGCTGGTCGATAGTGTTAATTTGCATTTCAGCATCAACTGTACATTCCCCTTTTTATTCTTTTTTGCCAACTTTATTGATTCTCCTCTATACTGATTGAAGGTCTTATTTATTCTTCTGCCTTATTTTATAAGGTTTGATTATAATAGAAGACAATTTCATAGACTGCTCTTCCATTAACTCTCTGCTCTCTTTGTTATGAATTCTACTGCAATATAGCAATTTTTAGTAGGTGTAAGTGTCCTGCATAAATTTGTAGATTTTGTATTTTTATTTATTTATTTTTATAAATTGATTGATTGATTGATTGATTGATTTTTGGTTGCATTGGGTCTTCGTTGCTGCTCACTGGCTTTTCTCTAGTTGTGGTGAGCGGGGGCTACTCTTTGTTGCGGTGCACGGGCTTCTCATTGCGGTGGCTCCTCTTGTTTCGGAGCACAGGCTCTAGGCACACGGGCTTCAGTGGTTGTGGCACGTGGGGTCAGTAGTTGTGGCTCACCGGCTTTAGAGCACAGGCTCAGTAGTTGTGGTGCATGGGCTTTGTTGCTCCACGGCATGCGGGATCTTCCCGGACCAGGGCTTGAACCTGTGTCCCCTGCGTTGGCAGGCTGATTCTTAACCACTATGCCACCAGGAAAGTCCTATTTTTATTTATTTTAATTATGAGTGCAACAGAATCAGAAATCAAAACTCAGTTGTTGCTCAGTAGCCTGACATACTTGGTATTATCAAAGTATTTGGCTAGTTTTTTTTGTATCAGAAATATTCACTTAAATTTTTTTGATGTGTAATCACAAGTACACACAAATAAATTCTTCCAGAAATTCTCAGTAGAAGTGATGTAATAACCTATATTTCTTTGGGCATTCTCCATAAACATCAGCAACAGCATTTTTAATGTTACATGCCTGGGAAAAGGTCATTTTGCTTACTTAAGTCAGTGATATCACTTTGTCAATTGCTTCTATAACGGAAGGATTGCTTGTTTTTACCCTGGCTAAAGCAAAGGCCTAAAGTTCATTGCCTTGGATAACTGCCTAGCATTACACAGAATGTTGAATCTCCTCCTCTTGCCTTTTTATACCAGCAGATTCCCCACCCTTTTGCCTTTAATGATCTTTTTGAGATCATATTTAAGCCCTCTCTTTTTCCTCAACTAATTAGAAATATTTCTGTATCGTAGGGAACCCTGAGATCGCATAGTATTGATATAAAACCAGGGAAGCTATTAACACTAGAGAAGGTTACTGTGAAACCTTGGAAAATGGCAGTACAAAGCATTGCTACTAAATGTGCTCCCCAACTCTGTACCAAACACTAATGTCTCTATAATCAAATAGCTCTTTGAAATATGAGAGTTAGTATAAAAAATGTGGTCCAATGGAATGAAAATAGTTACAAGACAGTTTTCCCTTAGATCAAATGATATCTGGGAGACCACAAGTAGAATATCCCAGGGCATGCACTCATGAATAGAGACTCTGGAGAACCACTGCCTTGAGCAGATCTATGCAGTGTAGAAAGGAAAGGAGGCATTCTCCCTGACTCTCAAGAGGTTGAAAATTAGTAAATCAGATAGACAGAAGCCTCTCTAACCTTAAAGCTAGGAAAGCTCTAAAGTTTCTATCCAACATTAGGAGGACAAAAGTTTCCTCTTAGTTCCTGGACAAGGGAACTGACAACTTCTAAGCTGGTGTAGCTCTAGTCCACAGAGAGGGAGTTCCAATAATTCTTACCCCTCTTGGGGTCCACTTAAGTTAGTACCTGAAGCCACGCTCCAAGGAGTAGTCAAAAACTTCTGACAATGTACCTAATGTGTTCTAGCAGACAGAAAAAAAGAAAAAAAAAAAACAAAAAAGAGAAACAAACTGAACATATCAAACAGATAAATCATAGTAAAGTGGCATTTTTGGAAGAGAGAGGTGGCAACTTGAACAACAATGAGAGGAAGAGAGAGACAGAGAGGGAGATTGATTTTAGGATGTAAAATAAAAACCAAAGCCAAACTTAGTAAAGAGAAACTTTACTTGAAAGGATATTGTAGGGACTTCCCTGGTGGCACAGTGGTTAAGAATCTGCCTGCCAATGCAGGGGACACAGGTTCGAGGCCTGGTCCGGGAAGATCCCACATGTCGCAGAGCAACTAAGCCAGTGCGCCACAACTACTGAGCCTGCGTGCAACAACTACTGAAGTCCGCGTGCCTAGAGCCCATGCTCTGCAACGGGAGAAGCCACCACAATGAGAAGCCAGCTGACCGCAACAAAGAGTAGCCTCCACTCGCTGCAACTAGAGAAAGCCCGCACGCAGCAATGGAGACCCAACACAGCCAAAAATAAATACATAAATAAATAAGTTTAATAAAAAAAATATAAGAAGTGGATAGAGAGTTTAAAAAAAAAAAAAAAAAGAAAGGGAGAACATTCTGATCATAAGATCAGCAAATATCTCAAGGATTTTTCTTTATAGAGCGAACTGAACAAGGTTAGAAGACCAAGCATGGGCAAGTGGGATGAATGGAAGTGGCATGACTGGACAGAAGATCAGAGAATGTTTTACCTGAAGGCCAGCCTAGTCTCAGGGGAGGCTGAGGGGGGCTGATAGCTGGTTCAGGCTGAAGGTGGGCCAAGTTCAGGGACCTCTGGGAAGCAGAGAAAATTAACCAGAGTTTGGTTAACAAGTGTTTTGTTCCAACTGATCAGACAATCTTTTATGAGACAAAGAATGGGAATTTGAAGGAGCTATGTCTCGTCTAGTTATAAGTACACGTGGAGATGTCCATGAGTTTTATCTGTCATATGGGGATGAGTGGTTCTTTGTAGTAAACCCTTTTTTACAACACAACGGGTGAGGAGATTTCTTAACCTTCACTCTTTTCTAGGATTACAGGCCTCAAGTAAGGTTCAGTATTGTCAGGGAGTGTTTTTATAGCACAAAACAGTTTGTGGAACTTAAGAAATATATTTCCTGTAAGGAATCATGAGATAAATTGAAAGAATTTTCACTAGTGGATAGATCAATTCTTACGTGGAAGATTAAATGGAAGAAATATCATAAAACTTAGGGTAAAATTCCAGAAAGGTAAAAATCATGAAGAAAGAGACAAAATAATTAGAGCAGATAATGACAATTAATGTAAAAACATTTTTTAAAAAAAGTTATGAATGATATTTTAAAAGAATCAAATTAAGGAGAGGCAAACAAAATATATTATAAATTCAAAAATCTTTTGAGGTGAAATTCTGCTTTTTTAAATTTTTTTCCAAGTTCAGGGTAAGACTGGAAAGAACACACCCACACACACAAGCATATATTGCTAAAAATTTTCAACTCCATGGATAAACATAAAAGCTTACAAGCTTTCAATTAGAGAAAATAAATGATTTGTAAAAGTAGAAATAATAAGGCTGATACTAGCTTTCTTATCTGCAAAACTGGAAGCTAGAAGATTGAATAGCATCTACATAATAATGTAAAAATAAGCCTGAAACTCAATATCTTTTATGCAACTAAGAAATATATCATTCATCAATCAGGGTGATAAAAAGATATTTGCAAACTTCAGGGATCCAGAGATTATATCACTTACGCCCTTATCTGAAGAAAATATTTTGTAAAAAGGCATAAACAAAACAGTGCATTAAGCCAAACTAGAACTGGAGATAGGGGAAGACGAAGAAGAATTGTGGTGAGTAATCAGCGTTTCTGTCCTCTCTCGCTCTCATCTCCCTATGTATGTGTGTTTAAATCTAAGATAGTATTAATGAAATGTCTCAGCTTGTAATATTTATGCTGAAAAGGATTTTTAAAATCTAGTACACATATTACAAGGAAAAACAGAATAACAGAAACTGGGTCAAACATCAAAGCCCAGATGGGAGGAAGGTGAGGAGTGAAATCTTTTACAGATCATAGCAGGGCAGGTAAAAATTCAAAAGTTACATTAGTCTAAGAGTTCCTTCTGTGCAGTAGAACCACCGGATTAACTAGTGGGAAAGAGGACAATTAATAGTAATATGCATCAAACTGGCCAAAATAAAAATCTGTTCAAACAAGAGAATTAAAATGTGATAAAAAATAAATCTAATATATATATTAGATTAGTATAATCCATAAAACATCAGAGATTATCCTACTGGGTTAAAGTAAATAAACAGCTCTACATTGCTTAAAATAACTTTTAAACAAAGTGCAAAATAAAAGTTAAAGAAATTTGCAGATGCACAATAGATAACCACATAGAAATAAATATTAAGTGGCACTATTAACATCAAATAAGTGTTAATTCAAATGATAAGATTTTTAAATAGGTTAAAGATGGGTACAGTGTATTGATAAAAAAGCTCAATTTAGGAATTAGATATAACATTCATAAATTAACATACACCTCAAAATACCAACTACAGTATGTCCCCTACATACGAATCTTCAAGTTGTGAACTTTCAAAGATGCAAACATTTGTTCTCATGTCCAATCACATAAGTTAGTTCACGTGTCTGGCATACATTGTCACCTGCGTGCATCCTCTACAAGTGGTTGTGCTTCTGTGTACTTTACTGTACAGTACTGTATAGAATACAGTAGTACAGTATTTTTATTTCAAGCCCAGGATGTCTGGAAGCAAGCATAAAAGCAGCAGTGATGTAGCTGGTACTACAAGTGCGAAGTGATAAAGATGGAAACAAAAGTGAAAATGATTGAGAGAGTGGAGCAACAAGAGGAGTAAGAAGTAACTGAAGAACAGAAGAGATTCACAACACAAGAAATGGCAAGGGGATTTTCTTTATTTGAGGAGACACTGTTAGTTTTTGAGGCACAGGACCCGAATGTAGAACTGCACAAGAAGGTTGCAGCAGCCGTTCAGAATGCAATCCAGTGCTACCATGTCACCTATAATGAGAAAAAAAGAGCTACTACCCAGACATCACTGGATCGTTTTTTCAAGAGTAGATAGAATTGAATCCAGCAAGGAACCAGAACCTGTGCCATCAATGTCAGGCATGAGTGAAATTGCAGCTTGCCCTCCATCTCCTACTGCTGACGATCCTTCAGCTCTACCATTTCCCACCTCCTCTCCCTCCTCCAGTCAGGAACTCTTCTTACCTTTTCACTTGATGCCAGCCCCTGTATGCCAGCTGTTGTACTGTACTACTGTACTTTTCCAGGTACTATGCTGTAAGATTAAAAATGTGTCCTTTATTTTTCATGTTTGTTTGTTTTTTATGTATTATTTGTGTGAAAAGTATTATAAACCTATTACAGTACAGTACTATATAGCCGATTGTGTTAGTTGGGTACTTAGGCTAACTTTGTTGAACTTATGAACAAATTGGAATGGAACTCGTTCGTATGTAGGGGACTTTCTGTAAATGTATGAAGTCAATACTATTAAAAATTCTATGTAAAAAAGGAAAATAAAGCTTTGAAAGGGAGATATTAGTACACATTATTTTATAATTGGACAGCTTAGACAGCCCAAAGTAACTCATTATATATTTAAAATATAATCGAGTTTTAAATTGCATTAACATATAGCAATTCCTGTATTTATTTTTGAATGAGGAATATCTATTTTTTTGTATGTTGATGGAACATTTCCACATGTTTAGCAAAAGAAAAAAAAGGCTTAGCAAATTATCTGTGATCACTATACCCCAAAATAAAAATAAATATTGAAAATATAACAAATATATTACCATTTTCAAATTAAGACTTAACTTCTGAATTACCCTAGATAGAAGAGATCAACCCTAAAATTCAATCTGCCTAAAAAGCAATGAAAAGGAGATCACATTTTGCACCAGCACTTAAGCCTGAGGCATTTTGAGGAACACTGTCACTGTAAACTTAATTAGGTGGTGATTCCAATTTTGGCTGAAGCAAATTAACAAAGTCCCTGAAACTTGGTATGAAGCAAATAGGCAAATGTATTTTTCCCCTTCTAATTGGCAAGGAGGGTTAGAGAATGAAAAATGAGAGGAAGAGAGATATCACTTCCTCTGTGTTGCACTATATCTCTCAGCTGTTACATTTCCTCATGGCTCCACCTCTTGCCTGACTGGCCTACCATGATTCTGGCTTACCTCTTTGTATTAGTTTGTTTGGACTGCCAAAAAAGTTAAACCAACAGGAATTTATTTTCTCACAGTCCAAGATAAAGGTGTCCTCAGGTTTGGTTTCTCCTGAAGCCTCTCTCCATGTTTAACAGATGGTCACTTTCTTGCTGTGTCCTCACATGATCTTTCCTCCATGCATGTGCATCTCTAGTGTTTCTTTGTGTGTCCAAATTTCCTCCTCTTATAAGGACACCAGTCAGATTGGATTAGGGCGCAACTTAATGGCCTCATTTTAACCTAATCAAATTTTAAAGGCCCTATCTCCTAAACAATCACATTCTGAGACACTATAGGTTAGGGCTTTAATATATGAATGCTAAAAGAACTCAATTCAGCCCACAACATTCTTCTGTTTGGTTTAGCCTAGGAGAGGTAATGGTATCTGGTGGCAGTTAATCACCAATCCTCTTCTGTTAGCTTTCCTGCTCTTTGATCAACTTTGCTGTTTATTTTTAGAAACATTTTAAAATTATACTTCACTTCATTATCAATTTTGACACTTTAAGAATAAGTAACCTACACAGTACCTCATTTAATTTTTTACATAACTCTTACATCTGTTAATCACTAACATGTTTTGATTATTACCATTATGATGACCAAGCCCTCAGACTAGATACATGTGCTTTGTAGATGCCTCAGATATAAATGATTTTTTTTTCCTGTTTTAAAATTTGAATAGTATCATTTCACTGTTGTCTATGACAACAACATGACCTACATGAAAATTAGAGTTAGAAACTAAGCTTCATAGGCTGGCTACTCAGTGTCATTCTCAGCATAATTATACTCATCACAAAAACTTCCTAGTGACTTAATGACTATGGATCAAGAACTATTAAGAATTATTAAGATATATTAACAAAACAAAATAAGCACTGAGGCTGGAGGGTTCTAGTCAAGATTCAATGGACTGTTTTTTTTTTTTTTTGATTTCTCTAAATTTTTATTAATTTTTTTTTTTTTTTACAGCTCCATCCTCTTGTGAAAAGTAAAGACTTTGAAGATGAACAAATCAATTACATGTTTTTTTTAAACAGCAATTAATCCTTATTACAGAGAACAATAAACAAAAGATCTGTGGCACAGTATCTTTGGAAAGATCTTTTGCAAATTTTTCTTCTAAAAAAAGAAAACTATAATTCTCACAGATCACGTATGTCTCTTTCAAAGGACTGTACAAGGCAGCTAAATTTTATTCACAAAAGACCCAAGTTTCAGTTCCATTGCTGAAGTAGATAAAACACATGGAGTCCCCCTTGTCTGTGTTGCACATCTTCCCACTGAGCACATCACTGCTTCCCTATCCTACATACAAAACCACTGTGTGGACTAGATAGCTGGCACGTTATTACACAATAATTAAAGAAAAATTCATATTATTTTAGAGACAGACCAGTGATCTTCATTTATCAACTGGACGATTTATTCTTTTTTAAACAATTTTAATAATACCAAGATTTGACTTTCCTCTAAAGTTATAAGAAAGCAAAAAATATATAATATAATATAATATATAATGGTAAAAAATAAAAAAAGGCAACCCTGCTCAGGTATCATCCAAAACATGATCACATTCAGGAAAAGAAAAAAAAAAAACAAAAAACACAAGATTTGGGACACACGGGTATAAACACACACACCAACATGAACAGTGTATACTTAGTATCTGAGGAGGGGATGTGCAGTAATTTTAACAATACATGTTGATGGCCTGAACAAAAGGCGAGTACTGCCTTTTGTTCTTAAACAAAAGTTAATTAACAAAAGTTAATACTGCCTGTATTCAGCATCACTTAAACGTCTACTTGTAAGCAAAGCAAGTTATCTTCCTTAGGTCAGCCACTGCCTGGTCTGACCAGTGCAGCTCGGCTAGCCTCGCTGTCAGTGGTCTTATTTCTCTGTCCTTCCAGGTCGATACAGTAATATCTAGGCTCCCAGGGAGCTGTAAGTTTCCTTCCTGCCGTCTTGGGTAGAGAAATACAGACACTTCTCTACCCAGCACAGTACCTGTTGATATCCAACACACCGCGAACAGAATAGAGTGGCTTTCCCCAGGACAACAGGAAATTTACAGCTACCTTAAGAGAGGTGGTAGATGGGTGCTTGTCAACGCCTCATAAATACGAACTAAAGAGCATGGCCAGTGGTCACAATTCATTCTCGGATTTTCGGTGACTGACACAACTGGATTGGATATTTGAGGTGTATATGGTAGAAATACCACTTGCAATGTTTGAAGGAAAATCCCCAACACCATGTTTGTTATTCTGCCACTCCGCCTCCCACAAACAAAATGACAAAAGTATAGGAAAAAAAACCTGCATCCACAAATTCTAAGTAGGACCAAACACAAGAGGCAACCACTAGAGCAAGAGAGAAAGGGACCAAGTACCACTATAATCCTGACACCCCTCCACAACTACAATGAGGAAATCTCTACATCTGTGTTTCTAGGACTGTGTTTTAATTGTTTGCAGGTCCTCTAATTCTTATAGTCTTTTCTTACTCTCGACAAAAGACTTCTATATTTTCACTGCTCATTAATAAAATAAAGACATAAAACAATGGTTGTAACATCAATGTTGTGTAACAAACCATTGCAAAGTTCATTAGCTTAAAACAATAATCATTACTCTCACGTATCTGCGTTTCTGTTGATAGTTGGCTGGTCTAAGCTGGACTTGCCTCCAACCTCCAGGTTGGGCCCAGATCTGCTATACGTGTCTTTTTTTTTGATCGTTGGCCAGACAAGGGTATGTTTTTTTATTACAAGATGGAAGAAGAAAAAGAAGCAATTTCACTGACACAAGTACATTTCAAGCCTTTGCTTGCATTTAGTCTGATATAACATCCTATTGGCCAAAGCAAGTCTTACGATGAGCGCAAAGTCAGCAGGCAAGGAAGCTCTCTTTTCATCTGGGGACAAATTTCAAAGTCACATTATAAAATGAGTAAACAGAATGGGCGGGGGGGAATATTTGGGAATAATGGATATTTTGCAGATGTGACTAAATATTAACAAGTTCTTAGATTTTATAGAGAGCGTTCAGTATTTAATTCAACCGTCAACATTATTCTCAGAATATTACAATTAGCTTCATATTATCAATGTGATGGCTGAAGCCTAAGGATCTAACTATTTACAAATACCTGCTTGCATGTGCACATTGTAAATATCATGGTTTAACCATTCACAGAAGCCTCTCCCTGTCCTTTCTACCCTTCATATCTCTGCTTGACATTTTAAATAGAAAGAGAAGGTTGATCAGCCACTTCCTACTAATTATAAGATAAAGGATACTACAGAAGATGAATTAAAGCCTGATAGCTACTAAATTAATCTATTGCGTCGAGATGAAGTTGTTCTTTTATACAAAAGCAAATCTCAGGTCATAAATTTTATTGCTTCAAAAGCTTAATTCTTTACAATCAAGTCTTAAATGATTCTTCAAAAATATTTATGAGAGGAAAAACAACTGGTTGATCACTGGAAATAAGCCTATGTCTTGGAGAATACTTTTGAGCAGAATGCTCAAATTACATGAGTTTTAATATTCTATCCTTGAAGAGAGGACATATTTATTTACTCTTGAAGCTTTATTAACTGAATTATACTAGGGATTTTAAAAAATTTGATTACTTGTTTAGTTTCATAGCACTAGTTGAAAGTGGATGTGCAGATGGAAAAAAATCCTGTCAGGAAACAAAAAATAAAATACCCAGTGATAGCTTTGTAACATTCAGAAGAAACAGTCATGAATTTTATTTTAGAGTCAACATTTCTAAAATATAGAATGTTGATTATGCAAAACATTGCTTAAAGTAAATTCATATAAATTTATTATACTCAAATATAATATTTTTGGCAAGGAAAGATTTTATTTGACACATAGTTAAATGTATACTACAAATAAATTATCATTCAAAGGGTAATGAGCAACAAGCCATGCTGAAGCATCATTGCTTTTTGTTTTGTTGGGGATTTGTTTTTTTGCAAAATTTGCCTTTGAGTGGCCATCACTCACAACGATGCCATAATATATTTGTTGAATAAATGCAAAAAGCATTCAAACTTTAAATATCCACTCTGACCATATGCTTATTCTTTTCTACTAAGAGTCTTCCTGTCTTCATTATGAACCCCAGCTTCTCAACTCTCCCCAGTCTGTAAATTTGTATCATCTTTGAGAGAATTCCCTTGCTTTCCCTTTGTGGCTGGGTAAACTTTCTTTAGACCTACTTAGTACTTAAACTTTTGAGTCCTTACTTGAGTGTGGAGATCAGAATCAGTTTTCTCTTTTGCTAGTTCCATTATAAAGCAATTACTATCTACTGACTGCTCACTGCTCTTTACTAAGCCATTGATTCATTTTAAACTCTCTGTCACATTTCCCTTAGCTATTTTTCTAGATATTTCCATGCTACTAAAGTTTCCAACCTCCTGTCCATCACTACTGCTGAGCAGAATACCCTGTATTATATACGGCAGATGGTAAAGACCATGCAGTGTAACTTCCTTTCTCTTTCTCTGAAAAATATCTATTTCTTTTTTCATGTAATCACTGAGGAAAACAGTGTTCATTCTTACCATGAGTATTATCTCACCCTCCCATCCCGAATCTATCTTCTCCAACATCTTTTATGAGCCATACCTCTTACTTATCCTCTAATACTTATTTCCTCTTTCTCCTGGTACTATCTGCTGTCTACATACATTTTCAAGGAATCCTAAAAAGGAAACTTGTCCTTGATCTTGTTAGAACCTCGAGATATTATCCTGTCTTAAGCTTTGCAACAGACTTCTTCGTCCAGTAATGCTCATTTATGTGGGAAACAGATGGGAGTAAGGACCTTTAGCAAATCTGAGTTTTGCAAACCTCAGATCTGTGAAACTCAGATAAAGTCTTTTGTCTTTCAGAGTTTGCCATACCTTTTGTCTTTGTCCAGAAAATACTAAGGACTTAGGGTACTAAAATGCATTGGGAAATATGGAAGGTTTAGTCTCTGGAAGGCTTGATGGCAGACTCATTTGCTATGGATGTCTCCAAAAGGAATACTCTGAAATGGCCTTCATTTCCAAGTAAGATGGCTGTGGCTTGGATGAAAAACTAGGCTTGCTTAATCTGGGCATGTCCACAAAGATTTAAGTCTACAGAGTTTGTCTTAACAGAAAACAGGATATTGTGGTCCATTATCAAAATTTCCTTAATTTGTTTCCTAATTTCCTCCACTGCTGCATATGGATACCTGGTTTTCCTGATGACTCAGTGTGAGGTTAGGTGTGTTTCTCCCTTGTTGGCAAGTGAGACTAAGATGTTGAAGGGGAAGAGATCGAGACAACACCACCGGTGAGCTAAATACTTACAGAGTAATTATTTTCCCCACAACACAAATATATCTTCCTAGGACTTTAGAGTAATTTAATGTCACATAAGTATGTAGTATTCATAAACTTGAAGATAAAAATGGATGACAAAGAAAAAAAAAAAACAAACACAACAAACTGAGCATTACTCTTAGTATGACAGATTGCAAATATAATCCTTATTCATAACATGCTTGCAAAAGGGAATGCTAAATCATATACAAATGAGGACTGCTTTATATAGTGTGTAATTACTTTACGGGATGCATTATCACACCATGCTAAATTGAATATATAACTAGATGCCTAAAAGGTTTTACAGAATTTATTAATGATAGAACACAGGCATGTGAAAGCTGAAATGTCAAGTCAAAGTCAACAAGCCTCTGAGTTAAAGTTTGTCCACTTCAGCACTATCACTCTATTGGGTGGGATAATTCCTTGTTACTGAATCTGCTCTGTACATTATAGGATGTTCAACAGTATGCCTCTCTCTACCCACTAGGTCACTACATGCCAGTATCAATGCTCTACTCCAGTTAAGACAACCAAAAATATCACCAGACATTGCAAAATGTCTGTGGTGCCCATCTCATCACCAATTGACAACCATGGCTATAAGTGTAATGCTAATCTTAAAGGCTGATAACTACGCTGGTGCTTCCTGTGAATTGTGTATTAACAGGAGGGAACTGAACAACAATTTTTAAAATTCTTTTGTTCTCTCTCTAGGAGACTTAACTAAAAGAGAAATGATAGAAAAATATTTATTTATATTTATACATCTTCCTTGCTTTTGCATAGAGGCACAAGCATACACATATACACAAATAACATCTAAAATTCTACCAACAAGCCTAAAATTATAGTGCATCAAATTATGATTACTTTTAATGTCTTTATCCTTTCTGTTCATTAAAATGTAAGGGTTATGGTAAACCTCTTAATTTAAATTGGTCATGACTGATTATCAAGGGGTAAATTCAGTAAATCTTAAATAATCTTCCTCTGGCCACTCTCCACGCCTATTGCCTGAGAATCCTCCTCTCCACAAGGCCGAATCTTAACGTGAAACTTGGCATTTTTAATTTTATCTTTTCTCTAGACCAGGTTATTGTTTTTCTTGTTGCTGTTTTGCCCTCAGTATCTGGTCTCTTTTGACAGTGTTTATATTTCTCAAATGGATGGCAATTTCAGGAATGACAAGAGGTCCTGAGAAATCAACCATTCTGCTCAGACAAAACCAAAACAATATTTTAATTTTAATATTTTTAATCTTCAGATTCACAATGTACAAATTCTAAAAATTTGAAGGAATATAAAAGTAAAATTTACACTTGCCCTTGAGCAATGCCAAATAATTATTCTGCTATTTAAACTCTCTTTTATTCACTTATGAATCATTTCCTGAGTGCTCTACTGCATGTAATGTGTGATGTAACATGCTAAGAAATACATAAACATGGCAAAGACAGGCTCCTGCCATTGAGGAACTTGTCAGTCAAAAATCATGCCAGATATGATTTAAAGTGGAATCAAAAACTCTAAAGTGAAAACAGTATGATTAAATTTAAATGTAGGAGCTTTTATGTTTGGTTGAGGGGATCATGAACAAAACTTACTAAGAAGAAAAACCTTGAAGCAATTCAAGTATGAGTGATTGCTTTAGTAAGTGCTTAAATATATTATAATCATACTAAAATTAGTCCCGCTTTTAATATTTCTCCATTCCATTCATTTTAGATACTGCAACCTTTTCATCCTTTCTAATTCTAATTCCTATCTTTCAATGTTTTTGCCCTCAAATTCTCCTAAAATATTCTCACTGCAGCAAAATGAAGAATTCATAAGTCTTTGTTTGACATTCTATAATCCCTTTCTACTTTTATTTCCAATTTAATATTCTTAGATTTCATAATGAAGATAATTTTCATTTTTAAGAAATACAACAAAACCCATACATTTTAGACAACTAAGCAGTACTATTAAAGATTTGATAAAATACATGGTATTTTGTCTTGAGAGTATCTTTTAAAATCTTTATACCTACTAATTCTTTATATCTTTTTTTTAGAATATTAAATTTATTTTTGCTTTTTCTATTTATGTCTGTATGACTCGAATATGTTTGCAGTTTTAATGGCAATGTTTAATCTGAGGTACAACTATTAACAGTGCATTTAGGTTCAATGAACTGTGACATTATCAGTAGAATGTAAAGGCAAAATTGCCATCTTATCAAAGAATGTCTCACAGCACTGAATTTTGTGTTAAAAAAAATGAACTACATAAGAAGTTGAAAACACTGTAATCTCAAACAGGATGGAGCAAAATGCACTGAATTTACATTGTAATTATCAACTTTCAATTACTACATGTACACAGAATTACAACTTTGTACATGTGAAACATCATATAATAAATTATTAAGTTCTTCACCTATATTAATTTTATAGAGAAAATTGCAGTGAAAATACTACTACAAAAGTAAATACTACCTTCGTAGGTATAAGGTTAGTATTGATAATATAGTAATAGTACTACATTAATAAAGTATATTAGTTTGCCAGGGCTGCTGTAACAAAATACCACAAACTGGTGTTTTCAGCAACAGAAATGTATGGTCTTAGATTTCTGGAGGCTAGAAATCAGAACTCAGTGTCAGCAGGGTTGGCTCCTTCCAAGGGCTAAGGGAAAGATCTGTTCAGGCCTCTCTCCTTGGTTTGTAGATGGCTTCTTTCTGTCTCCTCACATTGCCTTTCTCTAGACATGCCTGTCTCTCTGCAAAGTTTCCTTTTTCATTAGGACATCAGTCATATTGTATTAGAGCCTACCCTAATGACCTCACTTTAACTTAATTACCTCTCCTATTACGTCTAAAATGACCTTACTTTAACTAAATTAAAACATTTCAGTGACTCTAAAAAAGTCACTTTGGAGGTACTGGGGATTAGGACTCTGACATACCTTAGTTTGGGGAAACAATTCAACCAAAATATAACATAGGGATATCTCAATTTTTAAAAAACGGAGTAACGAACTAACATGATTTTCATAGGAATACTTTAAAAAATATTTTTCAAGGACTCAGGCTTTAAAATAAAAAAAAAAACTTTAAATTAAAAATGCAAAAATATTTTTAAAATAATAAGATGTAAAATAGTAATACAAGGAGACCACTTTTTTTGTTTTGTTTTCTGTATTTTGTCAACTAACTGAAGTTGAACACCACTGCTATTGTAGTTCAAGAAGAAAAAATGTGCCTCAGGCTTTCTCCAACATTTATAGTTGAAATATGTTCTAAGTAATTTTTTACTACTTACAAGATGTATGGAAAATTCTTAACAGCACTTTGAAAAAAAAATAGTATCATTCAAAAATAAATCTCTAAAAATGGGCAACTTTCTCATCATTCAGTTCTCTAGCTTCCTTTTCTGAGTTGTTGGAATGTTTATCTAAATATATGTATTGATGGTAGAGTTTCAATTTATTTGTCCTAGTAGGACCAAACATGCTTTGAGGAAAATGACACTTTCGGTAAAAGCAAAATCCTGATATAATGAAGAGGTTGAATTTAAAAATTTCTAAGCATACATTTACAAACTATCCTGACCATGAAACACGTCACCCTTGAGTAGTATCACATCTTTAATCTGGACACTAGACAGTTTGAACTACATGGAATTGACAGTATTTGACAATTTTTGACCCACAGAAAGCAATGTCATTTGATTTAATCTGGCATTGATGAAAAATAGGGAAGTTAGTGGTTCACAATCCTCCCCTCCCTAAAAGGAGTCCAGGGGGGAGGTGGGCCTGGCTGGATGATATACTAATCAAGGCCCTTTCTTACCCAATATCACCACACCTTAAGAAAAGAGAAAAAACAAAATCAGACACTAAGAGCATGCAAAGACCCATCCAAAGAACGTGGATTAGAATGCATCACTGTGTAGTGAAGAATTAACTTTACCCCAAGAGAGGTCTGGCCTTTGTACCAGCTCCTAGGAGGTAACCTTTGAAATTTCACACTTGATAGGATTCTTTGTTATTCATGGTTAGTCCCTCAGATCACAACTGATAGTTTATGCTAATGAGGTGACTTATAGTGGGCCCCTAGGTAGTTTATTCTAACACAGTGACTAAGGGTGGGGGCTGGCCATATCAGATATTAGAAAACTCAGATATTTGTTCAACTTCTGGTGTGGGGATAGGGCTGTAGATGAATTCAACCAAATGGGCAAAAATTTAATCAATCCTACCTAGGTAAAAGGAGAGCTTTTCTGGTTGGCAATATTCTGATAATCATCACACTTGGATGCTGGAAGGATACCATATTCCTGAAGATGATGAAAGTTTCACATTTGGAACTCTCCAGTCTTTACCGTGTGTTTCTTATTCTTTGGCTGATTGTAATTTGTATAATTTTGCTATAATAAAACTGTAATTTTAAGTAGTGGTATAGAAATTTTCTGAGTTCTGTGAGTCTTTCTAGGGAGTTATCAACTCTGAAGCCCTCTCTGGAGACCCATACCTTTGCAGTCAACTGGTCTGAAGTGAGGGTAACCCTGGGGAACCTTAAACTTGTGACTGGTATCAGAAGTCTTGTACAGACTTGGCAGTCTGGAAGACTTTGACTTTAACCTCTAGTTAGGCCTAACTCCATATAATCACAAATAAGTCAACCTGAGGAAATTTTAGGAGTAGAAGTGCAGGGCAAAATAGGAATTATAGAAACAGAAAAACTGAAAAGTTAGAGTGAAGAAGTATTTTAACCAATAGAGGATTGTCAGAGTGGAGGATGATGTTTATAGTTGAGTTTTTATGAGATATTATTTTCATTTATTTGAATAGTCTGACTCCTTCACTTTAAAGGAGTTAGGATGAATTGGATATCATTTAAAACTCCAAGCCTTTCTGTAACTTTGCCTTATTCAGTCTCAGCTGAATTATAAATGGCAAATATATTTGATGCATATTTTAAAAGGGAGGTATTTCTTTATACTGATTATTCTAAACTATCTTTTTCATGGAACCTCAATGTCTCATACTACTCAGTGGAATGAAATCTAGTCCATTTCCTGAGATGTACTCAAATTCTCTATCTGCAGCTGTTGGGGAAATCTTTATGTCAAAAAAATTTCCATTTAGCAAGACGGTGGATTAGAAAGACCTTGAGCTCACCTCCTCTCAGGGACACACTAAAATCAGAACTATTGGCAGAACAACCATCGATGAAAATGACTGGAACCTACCTGAAAAGATCTTCTACAGCTAAAGACATAAAGAAGGAACCACAGCAAGACAGGTAGGAGGGGTGGACTTTCGATATAGTCAAGTCTCATACCTCTGGTGGGCAACCCACAAACTGGAGAATAATTACATTGCAGAAGTTCTTCCAAAGGAGTGAACTGTGAACCCCATGTTGGCCTCCCCAGCCTGGGGGTCCTGTACTGGGAAGATGAGCCCTCAGAGCATTTGGCTTTGAAGGCCAGCAGGAATTACTCTTGGTAGTTCCAGAGGGCTGGAGGAAATAGAGACCTCACTCTTGAAGTGTGCGCACAAAAATCTCACATACTCTGGGACCCACAGCAGAAGCAGTAATTTGAAAGAAGCCTGGGTCAGACCTATCTACTGACCTTGGAGAGTCTCCCAGAAAGGTAGGAGGCAACTGCGGCTCACCCTAGGGACACAGACACTGGCAGCAACCATTTTGGAGAGCACCTTCTAATACATGGGCACTGGGGCTGGCAAGAGTCATTGTAGAATCCTCCTTGTAGCTTATGAGCCCCAGGACCCAGCCCTGCCCTGGCCCAAGAGCCTGCAGACACCAGTGCTGGGATGCCTCAGGTTAAGCAACTAACTGAGCAGGGACACAGCCCCACCTATCAGCAGACATGGTATCTTAAGACCCCCTGAGCCCACAGCCACCTCTGGATAAGGCCCTGCCCACCAGAGGGCCCAGGACCCAGGTCCACCCACAAGTGTGCAGGCACCAGTCCCCAAATCCCCTGGGCCCTGGCTCAGCCTTCCAGGAAGCTTGTTCTAGCCTCTGAACAAGCCTCATCCACCAGGGGGCAGACACCAGATGCAAGAAAACCACAATCTGGCAGCCAGTGGATCCAACCAGCCCACTAGCAGGCCAGACCCTTCCCTGGGACCAACTGGGCCTTGGACCTGCCCACCAGCAGGTTAGCACAAGCTTTGGGAAACCCTGGACGCTGTACCCAACTGTTTCAGGAACCACCCCTCACCTCACACCCCGCCCCGCCCCCCCACCACCAGTGATCCAACAGAAGCTCTGGGATATCAGGGCGCTGCAACCAGACTCCAGGACACAGATCTGCCCATCAGTCAGCACTAACCCCATGACTTGGCTTCTCCCACCAGTAGGCAGGCAACAGTTCTGGAGTCTTCTGGACCCTGACTTCAGCCACCAGTGAGCCAGCACTAGCCCTGGGACCCTACTGAGGTTTTGCAGTCAGCTGCCTTGTGAGCTGGTCTCACCAACCAGAGGCTGGGAGCCTCCACACAAGGCAGGGCTTGGCAACCAACTGGACTGGGAGCCAAACCAAGCCAACCAGACTGCCCACATAATTAGCCCTCCACAACAGAAGGACCCATGCAGTCCTCATAGGGGGAATCCTTAGAGCATATAGCTTGGGTGACGAGACATGGTAGGATGCACAGGACTTCTAGAAAAGGCTACTCCTCCAAGGTCAGGAAATGTAACCAACCTTCCAGATACATAAAAATGCAAACAGCAACTTAGGCAAATAAGGTAACAGAGTAACATGATCCAGAAGAAGGAACAAGATAAAATCCCAGAAGAAGAACTAAATGAACTGGAGATAGAAGTCTACCCAAGAAGGAGTTCAGGGTAATGATCAAAAAGATAATCAAAGAACTTGGGATAAAAATGGATGCATAGAGAAAGAAGTTAAAAGTTTTTAACAAAGAGTTAGAACATATAAAGAACAACCAAACAGAGATGAAGAATACAATAACTGAAATGAAAAATACAATAGAAGAAATTGACAGTAGACTAAATGATACAGAGGAGCAGATCAGGGAGCTGGAAGACTGAATAGTGGAAATCACTGATGCTGAACAGAAGAAAGGAAAAAGAATGAAAAAACTGAGGACAGTTTAAGAGACATCTGGGACAACAAAAAGCACATTAATTTTTACATTAAGGGTCCCCAGAAGGAGAAGATAGAGAGAAGGGGGCTGAGAACATATTTGGAGACAGCACTACTTTACAATAAATGTTAAAGAAACTTCTCTAGGTGAAAAAGAAAAGGTCACAACTAGAAACAAGAAAATTATGAAATGAAAAAACTCACTGGTAAAGGCAAACATACAATAAAGGTAGGAAACCATCTACATACAAGGCTAGTAGGGACATTAAAAGACAAAAGTAGTAAAATATCCATAAAACATACACATGAAAAGATGCTCAACATCACTAATTATCAGGGAAATGCAAATCAAAACCACAATGAGATATCTCCTCACACCTGTCAGAATGGCCATAATCAAAAAGAACACACATGACAATTGTTGGCAAGGATGTGGAGAAAAAGAAATCCTCCTACACTGTGGGTAGGAATGTAAATTGGTGTAGTCCCTGTGGAAAACAATATGAGGTTTATCAAAAAACTAAAAATATAACTGCCATATGACCTAGCAATTCCACTCCTGAGTATATATCAACAACAACAACAAAAAAAACCCAAAAATACTAATTTGAAAAGATACATGAAACCCAGTTTTCATAGCAGCATTATTTACAATTGCCAAGATGTGGAAGCAATCTAAGTGTCTATCAACAGAAGAATGGTAAAGAAGCTGTGGTGTATATATACATACACACACACATATATATATACACACATACATACATACACATATATGTATGTGTGTGTGTGTATACACACACACACACACACACAATGGAATACTACTCAGCCATAAAAAAGAATGAAATTTTGCCATTTACAACAACATGGATGGACTTGTAGGGTATTATGCTAAGTGAAATAAGTCAGACAGGAAAGTCAAATATTGTATGACACACTTATATGTGGAATCTATAAAATAAAACTAGCAAATATAACAAAAAAGAAACACACTCACAAATACAGAGAACAAAGTAGTGGTTACTAGTGGGGAGAGGGAAGGAGGGAGGGGCAAGATAAGGATAGGGGATTAAGAGGTACAAACTATTAATATGAATAAACTACAAGGACGTGTTGTACAACACAGGAAATATAGCATGTATTTTGTAATAACTATAAATGGAATACAGCCTTTAGAAATTGTGAATCACTATGTTGTATACCTGTAACTTTTGGAATATTGTACATCAACTATACTTGAATAAAAAAATGGAAAAATAATGCCATTTATTGTATAAGAAAATAGTGAAAACTGAGGGATAGATTATGGAAAGCTATTAGATCACTTATTTATCTAGTACACTGATATCATACTCAGAAATTTCATGAGACTTGACCCTTTAAAAAAGCTTCACTAAAGGAAGCAAGAAGTAAAATGTCTCCCAGCCAGAGGCTGGGTACCTTTACTTATTTGGTTCTTCAACATGTCAAAATGTGTTTTCTTTCTACAAGCATTCCTTTGAAAAGCACATCCAAATACTTGTTTGAGAATGGCCTGTGGTCAACTGGGATGTAGGATCTGTGACACTGATGTGGGGTAAGAGAGTTGAGCACACTCAGGTAGGGGACGGGAAAGTGTATCTTTAAACTTTACAATTTAAAAAAAGGTTTTTTGCAATAAGTGCTCTAAATAATGATATACTTAGAAAGGGTCACAGTATTTTACTTGTAAAATATTTAATTCACTTATAAGATATCACACTCTGCCATGGGAAGTAAAACATTCAAGGTTGCTGGAGTTTTTTTCAACAAACATTGCAGGAAATTTCTTTATTGATAAACATTTTACAGGAGATTTCTTTATATACTGACATGTAGAATTGTCTTATTAGTGCAGAGCTTATTTGTCATTAGTGATGACCACGTGCCAGAGACATTTCAAGAGCATCTGTTGTTGATACTTCTCCTTATGGTTTACAGGGTCAATACCAATGCTGTTCACGTGGAAATGGGTATCTTTGTCTCCCTGCTGGCATGCCTTTCCCATTCTTTCCATTTTTCTTGTTCAAATTAAAAGCAGCATAAACAATACTCAGCAAATTCATAAAATATATAAAAATATTTATATATAAGCAGAGAATAAAGATAGAGTTAAGGTAATCTAAAAAAACATATGCTTGGCACAAATAATATATTCTGAAAAATTCCCATTGAGTTTTCATCCAAATTGTAAGAAAAAAGTTAGTGAAAATTCACTTTTCCTTCCAACATTTCCTTCCAGTACACATCCCATTGTTGAAAGTCTCTGTATTTGTCATTCACGAGGATTAGAAGAATGACCTAAGCTTATGTTGCTAGGAACATTTCTACTACTGGATTTTTATCATAATGATGCCCTGAGGAAAAATGTATTCTTATAAGTTGTTTTTTGCTTTTGCTTCAGATTTGTTTGGCTCTTGTAAATAATGAATACCCAATGGAAAAGAATTCTAGTTAGCAGGCCTGGTTTTTATGCATAATGTTGCTAAATTTTTAAATATTTGAGATACATTGGTTTATTTGAAAATGTTATGAAATGTTTAAATAGCATTATTATTAATTCTAAGAGATAATGTTGAAAAGAAAGTTATAATTTCCTTTTTTGCTTCATTAATTGTACTTTTACCATTAATTTTGTCTTTGGCTGTTGAACAGACGTCTCTTTTTTAATAACATTTCCTTCCTTACATTCCTCTAATGTATTAGTTAAAACATTTTTCAGAACAGACATCTTGAAATAATTTTCTTTAGCAACAATTTTCAAAACACATATACAAAAACATTTATGTTTTCAGAACATGAGAGTACCAAACTCTTTTCTAATTTTGTTACGTTTAGTGCAGATTTAAGTAATAAACAATATAAAGAAAGAGTCTTGATGTTTCATTATTGAATTTAATTTTAATGTCATTTTCTGCAATGTCAAAATATATTTTGATTCAAATTGCTTTATGCCATAAAAACTCATACAAGGATTGAATTTAATACTAAATTTATTCCAGTAACCGGAAGATATTAATGACTATGTGTAGAACTATTTAAGTTAAAGGTCTTTAGTCAAATAAGCTGAATTAAGTTGATTTAAAGTTATCTATTTGGGATTAATTATGTTGCTAATGAATATAAATTTGGATTCATCAATGCCATTTCTTCTATTTATCAATTATTCTGATACTTTTGTGTGGAAATGTATTACCAATTTCCTAAAATACATTCATCATCATTGCTATTATTAGTAGTAGTATTATTATATTGTTTTGATAAATCCCATGACATGTCTTCTTCAAAGGGAATGTTACAAAGTTAAAACCATGTTAAAGGTAAAGTATCATCTTCTAATTGTTTTATTAATTCAAAATTTTGTACTTTATATACTAATGCAGGGCACATCAATTATACTCCTTTTCAAAGTGAATTTATTTCATGATTGTTTATACCTTAAATATTCCATACATTTTCCATAGGCATTTAAATGAAATTATTTTGGCTATCTGGAACCAAAATAACTACTTCTCACTTTAATTTTCTTTTCCACCTGGATCAAATCTACTTATCTATTTGGCTCCATTTCAATTCTCCTACTTCCTATGTCCATATATATTTTGCTGACCATTTCTTCCACTAGTCATTTTTCTTAAATCACTTCAACAAGACTTAATTTGGTCAGTTCTAATCATTATATCGTATACAACTCTAAGACATTCTTGGATCAATGACATCAAATCATCTTTACTTAATAAATGACATATAAAACTGATCCCCCATATATCTGAGGAGTCAGTAATTATGATTTAAAAATGTTTCGTTAGTACAACACCTCTAATAAAGAAAACGGTTTTCCTGGAAATGTGTGATATAAGAGGGAGAAATATAAATTAAAATTTTTGTCTCATTAAAATAGGGTGTAAAAGAGTAATTATTTTTGATGTAAAACAATGCTTAATTTTAAACATAATGTTGAATGCAAAATTTAATCAACTATAAACAGGGGATAAACATTGAAACTATGCCCCAATATCCTCTAGCTATACCATCTGGAACATGTAATCTTTTTTATCTCTCCAGCAAGAAATGAAAACACTAGATAGTTTTCACTGACAAATATTTTGGTCCAGAACTGATACCCATTGCTTTTCTAAAACCAGACATGGTTCTGCCTAACTTCCAGGGGACAAAGAAGTATAATCCTCTAGCATTCCCGGAAAAGAAGGAGAAGCAGATGTGGATAAACAATAAAACTTTCTACCAATAAAATTTCTACCATAAAGACCAAGAAAGATATGAATGCATGAATCATAGAATGAATTATGATTGAACACATCCATATGTTTAAGAGAATCCTAGTTGCTATTTGAGAAGTCTACTCCATGACAAAATCCTATGGATAATATTTCAGGCTCCATCATTGGCAATCACAATTTGAATGACAGCCCTATGCGGGGGAAGCTGCCCTCCTCACGCCAGATTTGGTGCACAACAATGCCTTGTAGTTTTCTGCAGGGCATTAGAGTTGGGACTCAGTACCCTCCTCCATCTGCAGGCCAGCCAGACTCAAGAACCTGGTCCTGGTGCCTCTATTCAGAGGCTTTATCAGGGGAACCGGCCAAGGGATTTTTCCATACTCTGACTCACTACCTTTCTACTCCTAGCCCTTCCCTGGCCCACAGGTCCATAAAGAGGCAATCACCCTTTTGGGGGCTCCTTGGCAATAAGAAGATACCCCATATCTCTGCTGCATCCACGGTACCCTTATCTGGTGCCATTCTATGGGGGGGAAATGGAACAGTGGGCAGCTGGCCCCTTCCTTTTTTGCTTCTTGCTTACACTGCTGAAGTATGTGAATAAAGGCCTGATTATTACTTTCACATTGGCTCATTGCTCCAATTGACCAACTTGACACCTGGTTGTTTGGCATTTTGAATAGCAGAAAAAATCTTGTGAATCTTGGGGGAAGAGCTAGAGGTCTCTTTGGAGAATGACTTATTCTGAGATCTCTGATCTGAAAAAGGAAAACTGAACTGCAGATGGGGCACCTTAGGAAGTAACACTCTAGGTGAAGTGCTGCTACTCTCCCAACTGTAAATATTATTTTTAAAAATGTGGATAATAGAAAGTGGTTAGTTTGACTTTTAACATAAGTTAATATTATTATGTGTAGTTAATGCCCAGGGTTTGAGAAAAAGGCACTGGATCTGATACTGCTTTTGGACATTTTCTCTTTGGATATTTTTTATTTTGAAAAAAAAAGTTATTTCACTTTCCAAAGCTTTAGTATTTACTCCAAAATCTGTGATAAACCTAAGTATGTGTGTGTTCCTCTGAATAGAAAGGAAGCTTGAAGTATTTCCATGTTCTGCAGCAGTTCATATGGTATGATGACCAAAGTTCTTCTAATGAATTTGAATATATACATTCCTTTAAAAATTAAACTAAGTCTCAGGTAAAGGCTCTGTAAATTATTGTCAACTTTTTTCAATTGTGTATTTTCTTATCTCCCAAAAGTTAAACAATATCATAGGTATAAAATATTGCTTTCTGAATTTAAAAAATGTATATAAATATGAATTTCACATATTTTAAAATATATACTAAAGAAAGAGATTGCATAAACCTATTTACTGTAAGAATTACAAATTTTCAGAACCTGCAACATTTCTATTCCTGTTACGGTAAGATGGCTGGTAGCCTATCAAGATCCATTCTCTACCACTTTCCTGGTAAAAGAGTTGTAGCAGGGATGGACTGACTGGCTGTGAATCTTCCAGCTCTCATGAAAGCTAAGTGTAGATATTTGATTTATTTCTTCCCAATATAAGATGAGATGTGTATAGCTACACTTGGCCTAAAAAAAAACCCAAAACCAAAAAACCCAACATTTTCAGGTTTGTTCTTTCCCCTATCCACAAGCTAGAACATGGAAATGCCTGCAAAACAGTTTCATACATGAAAATGAAACACTTAGAAAACAGTAAAAAAAAAGATAGATGGGATTTTGATCCATAAATGACAAAGTGAACCAGAGCTACTTGCCATTTGAGATGTTACCTGTTAGAGAAATAAGCATTTATTTTTCATTAAGCCTCTGAATTATGATGTCTGATTGTTATAGTTGAACTGTACAAAACCAGCACAAATACACCAATGACTAATATCATGTGATATAAATATAAAATAGGCTTTATTAGAAAAACAAATTCAAAGAATTAGTAGAACACAAATGATGCCCTGAATTCTCATTATCCCACAAAAAGATATGTTAGTTTGTGCACAGCTGCACAATTGCTCAACAGCGTCATCATTCTACTGCTTAGTACTCAGTTTTAAAAAATGTTTATATTTATTGATCATTCTCACTATTTGGTACATTCCCATGTATTCATTTCATCTTTTTTTATTTTCTATGTGCTTATTAATTATTTTGTTTTATATTTCTGATTTATTAAGTTGACCTTATTTTATTAAATTTGCTATATTTTTAAATAAAACAGTTAAAAATCTGCACATCTTGTAACATTATATTATAGAATTTAAGAAGTATTCTTACATTTCTAGATAATATATAATTTGTTTTAGTTTTCCTGAAAATTATTCTTAAGTAGTCTTAAGTAGTCAAGAATCTGAGGTATCTTTTTATTATTTATATGTACCGTTATGTTATTGATGTATAATATGAAATTTGGCTTTTAGTCTCTACATATTTAGTGCAAAATTTAGATACAATTTCAAAGACATATGAAAAGCACCATGTCGGTTGAATATAAGGATAGAGGTATATCATTATTTTCTGCTTCCTTTTTTTCCTGCTGAACTTGTTTTCATCATATTTTGTTCTTAAAGGATTTTTTTGCTTTCTATATTTTACTGTTTCTATTATACATAATCATTGTTATTTTATTTTTTCCTTACTTTATAACCCTTTTAGTCTTAACTTCTACTTTGATATTAATGTTTTCAGGCACAATTTGTTTATATCTTTTTATTATACTGGAATACATTTTATTTTATTGGAATACAAATAACACATTATTTGACAGGATTTTCTTCTCATTTAACTTACATTGACTCTGTCTATGGAAATGAAATTTACTAGTTCACCTTTAACAATATGCCAACACAATATCACCTTGTCTCTGCTGTAAATTCTCTTCTGTTGAGATATCTTCTCTAGTTCAATAATGTCAGAGTAGTTTATCTGGTATTGACCTCAGACAAAATGCACAAGAGGTACAGTAACTCAGCCCTTGCATTCTGAAAATCTTATTCTCTGTTCCTGATAGATGAAAGGCATCATGGTTCTAGAAGGTCCTTTGATTTTCATTTTTTGTCACTTCTCTCTTGACTTATCCACCAGTCAGGATTTTATTATATTTCAGTGTCAAATATGAGAAGTATAATGCTGGTCTTACCATCTCTTCACTTATTATGTATGTTTGTTATTTTAATAAAAAAGACACTCATTAGATAAAGAAAAATAATAGAGGGATTAGTTAGCTAAAGTAATGTTTTTGGTCCAGATTTCCACTTTGAAGAGGAGTTCTGGAATGCTTCTCATTTTAAGTGCCATTTGATCCAAAAGTTCATAATATCATCAGCATTCCTGCTTCATTTCCTAGCAGGAAACTCAATCTTGACTTTTGTAGTGTGCTTCAATTCTGTCATCTTTACTGGCAAGAACCAACATATTATCTAATTTAGAGAAATACAGAATGTCTGTACTACATCTATTAATGAGCAAAATCACATGTATTAATTACTAAGCCTTCTACAAAATTTTTGTTTCTTTAGCTCAAAATGTTTTACTTGTCCATCCCTAGAACAATCACTGGGAGCAGGGTGATGGTATGTCCTATTAAAGACTTTGAGTCCTCCTGTGAATTTCTCTGAGTGACTGCTACAACACAATAAGGAGGGAATAATTCTGCCAATGAAATAAGGATATTACTGATAGAAGAAAGGACGCAATAAGTGATGAAGGGCAGTCTCTACACATACACTACAGTAGGCAGAGAATCGGAGTAGTATTATCTCCTTCTTCTGCCTGGAAGATTTTTAAAATAATGGTTTATTCTTGGATATTGTTGATTATGTTTTATCCTTGAACTATTAGAATTTCATATGGGTCTATATATGTGCATTTTTCAAAAACAAAATGATGACAACTTTTAAAAGAAATATGATAATTTTAACTGGTATTTGAAGTCTTTAAGAAAATATTTTAGAGTACAGGAGAACATTAAGTGGTATCAAAATAGGAACAGTTTTCTTTTCACAATTCCCTCTTTTTTCTACCATGTCTCTCCAATAAAAAGTATAAGATAAGCATCAAATTTAATGCTTAGTTTACCCAGAAGTATGAGAAAACAGAGAAACTTTGCAGTATGATATATCTGGATCACTCTTCTCCAGTTGCAATGTTTAACAGTCTCTTCCTCAGAGAAATCTTGTGCTCCTCAGAGAATCAAGTTCTTATTTGATGTTTAGGACAAATTTCAGTTGGAATAATAATTTTCCTTGAAATTATATAACAAGTAATATTCTAAAATTTGGGTATTACATGAAAATTTTTTCAAAGAAATCAGAAATCTCATCTCTGACATATTTTGTAATGTAATGTACTTATGAAGTTTCTGACTATATACAGATCCGCTTATAAAACCTACAAAATATATCGTAACAATAATAATGAAACATGATTATTTGTCTTTTTAGAATGATTATATTATTAAACAGGACAGTAAACTATTTAAAATAAAGAAATATAAAGTTTTATCACTGATAATACTTTACCAGTATTAACCCCCATGATCTTAATAATACTGTTACAGAATCCAAACATTATAAATTTTACTAAAATAGTCATATGTAGCAGGGGTTAGAATACAAGTATTCTGAAGAGTGTCTAGCACTCAAACTACTAGTATGTTTAACAATTAATCTGATTAATTCAATGAATACAAATATTTTATCTTTTACTTTGTAATTTATTTGAACTTATATAATTTTAAATCAGTTAAGTAATGTTCACACATTATTTTAATTAAATAATTAGTGAATAAGTTTTCGTATATTCACATTAGGTTTCAGCTGCAGAAAAAAGCTCTGTAGTGACTTATTCATTATACTTATTTTTATTTTTTTAAATTGAAGTATAGTTGATTTATAATGTTGTGTTAGGTTCAGGTGTACAGTAAAGTGATTCAGAAATATATATATATATATGTATCATCAAGATATGGTATCAGGAAGACACTTACAAGCAATCGATATCTGACATTTATAAGAAACAGGAACATATGAATCAATAAGATTATAAAATTTGCATTACTTTGTATGTATTTCAGTCTATATTTCTTCAAAGAAGAGACTGTAGTGACAAATTTTCTTCTGAATACAAAATCATACTAGGTAACATTTCCTCATGTAAACTCAATTTAGAAGTTTCATATATTATCCATAAATATCATTAATTTAAATATTGCATTAAGTCAGAAATCTGGCAGTAGCTCTTCCAAACCTGTTGTAGCTCACTGAGTGGTAAATGGGGCAAGGGCATCTCTTAATTAAATTCATATGTGGTGGCTCTTTGCTAAATTAGCAACAAATGAGGAGACTCAAGATTTTCTCTTCACTTCTTAAAAGAAATTAACAATTTCTCTAAGTATTGTTTCTCTTATGAAAGTAATTTTAATAATTAAACTCTGTCTATATTACAGAGCACATTTGATAATGAAGTCCACAAAAATATACCTACTACAGATCAAAAAAGTACAAATTCCTTATAGTAGTTTACGCATTAAAGGACTCATGTAACCACAAGTACAATTTTACATTTTTAAAGAGATAGAGAACAAAACAAATTTCATAGAGACTCTCACGTAATATATCACTAGGAGATTAACACTACAATAAAAATTAAAGCAGTGTAAAGGGATAGACAGTGAAAAGAGATGAATTTCCATAATATATAAAGTAATTTTTCATGAAATATTTTAATTAGACTGTACATCCCCAAGAGAAAAATATATAATGTAGCATTTCATCATGAATGTTTTGTATTTTTCCTTTGGAAGAACTTTTGTAACTGATGTTTCATAGAACACACATTGGCTATGTCACCAAAGTCATCTTTATGCATTATACCTTGTGAGAGAAAAATCTCTTTCAAATAAATTGTCACAGTAAATTAGTGCTGCAATATTACTAAACTGACTTATTAATAAAATTATTGAATAAAAAGTATGTCCATTCATTAAAGGCTTTACAAAAAATACAATTTTTCAGGCACTGTACTAAATACTAGTAATGCAATACTAAATAGCATATACTCTCTTTCCTAAGAGTTCACTGTCCCTACTAACATTCTATCAGAACTGAAAGATAAGTATGGTTGAGAAAGAAAGTAAAATCTCCATGTAGTCAAAACACAAAAACAAGCTTCCATTTCTACTAACGACTAAATTCCTACAGGACTGTTTCCTCTGCAGAAAACAACTATACAATCTAGACATAAGGAATTACCTGGAGGATCTAGAGAGTAAAATACAGACAGCAAATCCTTATTGAGCATACATACTTGGAGGAACAAAGTCTTATGTCGTGAGTTCTTGTTTTCACAGCTTTTAGCCTTTTGCAAACCACATTCTAGTGTGGCATCTGGGGTGTTGGTTCTGGTGGAAAATATGCAATTATTCTTGCCCGAGGAACCGGAAACCTAAATCCAGGGAAACTGCTGGATTAGTAGGTAGGGAATCTCAGGTAGAAAAAAGCCATAGAGTAAATCCCCAAATTCTCTCTACCCACATTTTGGCTAATATGAAGGAAGCATATGCTAAACAGAGTCAAAGCAGCTCAATTAAAAATATCTGATGAGACTGAAATATTTGATCCTGAAATAGGCTTTGGAGCATCATGTCGGCAAGATGGAGGAATAGGAAGCCCTACCTCTCTTTCTTCCACAAACACAATGATCTAACGATGACACTGGTACCAACATAACTTGAAGAGAAATTCAGCATCCAGCTAAGAAGTAGAACTCTGGAGGAGCACAAACTGAGAGCAGTCACATTTCAATGGGTAAGAAGAACTATTTCCCTTAGGAAAGTGAGATTTTAGAGTGTGCTCCTGGCCTCTCAGGGCATCCTGCATGGGGCCAGTTTCTATCTCACTTTATATGGAGTGCTGAGTGACCTGCAGAGCCTGCTACCCTGTGAGAGGTAGGAACAAAGGAAAGGGGAAAGCATGCCCTAACAGCCAAGCATGGCTCTGTGAGACTGGGAATAGGTACATAACTAAGGTTATTTTTCTTCTATTAGAGCTAGAAGAAAGTGAAGAGGGCCTTATCCCCAGCATTTTAAAACACTCTCCATGGAGCCAGTTTCTATCTTGCCTCATACCAAACACTGAACAACCTACAGAACACAGTCCCCTGGAAGTTAGCAATAAAGAAAAGGTGCAGACATCCTCTTACACCCTACACTGCTCTGCATGGCTGGGAAAAAAGCACAGAGCTGAGATTTTCCTCCAAAAGGAAAATAAAAAAATATCTTGAGATAGGTACATGAAAATTTACTCAACATCACTAATCATCATGGAAATGCAAACTAAAGCCACAATGAAATATCACCTCAACATTTTAGAATGGCTATCATCAAAAAGACAAAAGACAACAACTGTTGGTGAAGATGTGAAGAAAAGGGAACTCTTGGGCACTGTTGGTGGGGTTATAAATTGGTATAGCCAGTATGGAAAACATTATGGAAGTTCCTCAAAAAATAACAATATGATCCATCAACCTACTTCTGAGTGTGTGTGTATGTGTGTGTATATATATATATATATATATATATATATATATATATATATATATATATATGTATATATGTATATATGTATATATATATACACATACATATATGAAATAAAATCAGTATATCAGAGATATCTGCACTCCCAAGTTCATTACAGCATTATTTACATTAGCCAAGGTATGGAAACATGCTTTCAAAGAAAGATTAGTAAACAAGAATCATTTTATTGCATTACTATTTTCAATAGTTAGAATTTAATAGAAGTCAAATGTCCATCACTGGTAAATTAAAAGATAGTGTTATATCCATACTATGTTCTCATGCCTAGCAATCTACAAAGTAAAATATTGATGAACAAAACATGGATGATCATCAAAAACATTGATAAGTGAAACATCAAAAGTACATACTGTATAATTTGATGCATATGAAATCTAGAAAAGGAAAATTAATAGTTGAAACAGAGCTGTGGTTCCTAGAGCAGAAAGCTGGGGGTGGAGCTCAACTTGAAAAGCACAGGAAGCAATTTAAGTTGATGTAAACGTTCTATATTTTGATTGTGATGGTGGTTAAATGAATATACAACTGCCAAAATTCATTAAACCATATATTTAAAATAGGCAAATTTTATTTTATGCAAAGTATACATCAGTAAAACAGACAATTACAACCACCTGCTTCACCAGAATGTAGCATAAAGAAGGCAAGAAGTATATCTAATTTAAACCTGAATACCTCACTGAACCTGGAACATAATTGATAATCAATAAACAATAGCTGAACAGTTAAAAGTAGCCATGAGTTACATTCTTGCCTGTCTATATGAAACATACACACTTAATTTACTATTTGTACATATACTTTTATGAACTTTTGAAGTCTGAATATATTTGAGGTCAAATAAGCTATTTCCCACAAAGAAAATATGTGAAATTCATTATGTAATTTGATAATAGATTCTTATAGTTTGTCATTTTGACTTTTTGCATTGTGATTCTTCTAAGATTCATGGTTTATGGATTTGTAAATAAGAGAGTGAAAAAACATGTTCATTTCAATCGTGGTGGAAGCAGACTGCTATAACAGAACAACAACAATAAAAGCACATTTTTTTTTTTACTGTGTTTACTTGTTTTCCCCCCTTGCTTTTTTCAGCACATATTCTTTCCCCAACCACAGTAAATCAAAAACAACGATTCAAAGAAGACACAAATCTTAGTGTAACGAAAAGTCTGACTTGTAAAAGCAATATTTCACCTTTAAGTGCCAGAAAGGGAGAGGAAAGGCAGAAGCAATGTGCTGGAACATATTGTGGAAGAGAAGTATTTAGTATAATGGAGACAGCTACCGCAGAGGGCCTTGGAGACGGGGCGGGACTGTAGGGATAAAGTACCATTGAGCATGCATGCTCCTCTAGTTTTTATTTGTAGGCCGCCTACACTGTAACAGTGAAAGACATTTCTAAGCATACCCTCTGCTCTCTTCCAAACCAATGGAAGGTAGGGGCTTTGCATACCCTGTCTGTGGTGGTAGCCTGAAGGGAAAACCTTATCCACTGACCAGGGGGGAAATCAACAGAACCAGAGGAGGAATTTCTCATGAACGTGAGCAGTGCATGCCCTGTGCAACTGTTATTCTTCTTAGAGGAAAAAGGAAGAGCCTCTCCAGTCTAATCAGATCCACGTAATGTAGTTCTCCAGAAAGAATGAGATTCATGCCCAAAGAGGCCAGATGAAACAGCTGGTTTGACATCCAGATGCCTCATTACAATGAATCAATGCTAGTCATCTTGTGACTTTATCAGGAGAAAAAAAATCTCTTTCCCATTATATCCATATGTTACTCAGAAGTTTCTTGCCTGTCTAAAATTATTTTTGAACATTTCAGTTTCCCCAGCAATAATTTGGCAGGGTTAGCAACCTCTGCTAAGTCATTGCTGAAAAAGAGAAATTCATCTTTGCTGGGTTGGGCATCATTTTAGTTTGTTTGCCACTGTTATTTCTGTTTTCCACATCTATGCCTTGGTGAATTCAGCTGTGTGTTGGTGCATCCTGATAGTATTTCTTTTGCCTTCATTTAAAATGAAAAATACCAGCTGTTCAGATGTCATGCTTTACATCTGTCTTCTCATCCTTCTCTGCTCTCTAATTTCACAATTCCTTCAAGATCATCACTATTCTTTCCAATTACTCTGGGTCACAGTTTTCGCATTACTTTGACTCCTATTACCGCTTCACCTCCAATCAGATCACTTATCAATTTTTCTATGTTAATGGCCGTGATTCATCTTTTCTATCTGTTTGGCTTGTCACAACAAGATTCTCCAATCTCTCTTTTTTTTTGCAATAATCAGACAGGTAACTTTTATATTGTTTCCAGATAACACTCTTCGAACATTGCTTTCAGCACTTTATTCCCTTGATCAGAACCTTTTGCTCCTCTGAATTGTCTAGCATATTGGATCGAAATGGTTTGATTTGGCACCTAAGACTTTCTATAACCTGAACTTCTCTCGCTGTCCTTTGCCCCCAGCTCTCACTTCCCATGCTTGCTTGTATTTCTAAATGTATAGTCATTTCTTGACTGTGAAGTCTTACCTAAGAGAGATGTGTCTTCTCACCACATACATATTTAAACCACTCATTTTTGTTTTCACAGTGATATACAGTCAATTCTCCTCATTTGTGGAAGTTGTGGTCTATAAAGCTGCTGTGAACACTGGACTACTGAATGTTGGAGTATTACACCCAGGAGAAATCGTGTATCTATATCTGCACATCTCAAGTGCCAGAGCTGGGATTACAAACTCCACCCCACTGGCCCCAGAGCAAGAGCTTCTTGTACTGCACTGTCCCCTGGTTATTTCTGTATGAAAGTTGAAACAAGAAGGCAAAGTGTTGCTTTGTTTGACCTCTCAGCTGGGAACATGAGCTTAGGGTGACTCAAATCTTTTGCTACTCTGCATATATCTGCAATGTCTCTGAAAGCACTGTGAGCATTAATTTTAGTGTTACAAATAAACTGTATGTAGTAGAAATTCACTAATAATGAGGATCAACTGTATATGTCTCTTCTGTGAGCTCCTTTAATATCTGCAGGAGCAAAAAAAAAATATGCATTTTCTCTAATTCTGTTGTGTTTTTATCTCAACATATTATGTGGCAATTAATTCAAGATAAGAACCGTGTGTGTGTGTGTGTGTGTGTGTGTGTGCGCGCGCATTTCAAAGAGCTCCAGACAATGGTGAGAACACAATAGACATCTTTATTAAGCAGTCACTATATGGCCAGCTGTAGACTGCTGTTATAAGCTTTTGCAAAATGATAATTGGACTGACTTCAACATAAAATGTAACTATTTATCTTGTAGCTATAGAATTTAATATTTAGGATGGCTCTTGCAGAAGTTTTCATTTAAAACCTCTGCAGATGACCTTCATGACATCTGTGTTAGTAATGATAATGACTTCTAATGTGTATTGTATATCTACTATATGACAGGTATTATTCTAAGTACTTCATATACATTAGATTTTTAAAACTCACATCAATATGACTTAAGTTCATTCACGTTTTCCACGGCAAACAACTTGGAAACGGAAGAGCAGGATTTTCCTGCAGGTTTTCCTGATGGTAGAAAACATTCTAAGCTCATGTATTTGTATATGGTATCTCCAAGTCCTCCGCTTATAATCTATATAAAACTTGAGAATATGTTATTAACAAATGTCTTTTTGCATGAGGAAGGTATTCTGAATACTTTTTAAGATTAAATTTTAACATACTGATTGAACAAAACAAAATCAAAAGTCTCAGAAGGGATACACAGTTTTAGCTTGTAGATAAAGAGTGTCTGAAAGGGTGTTGCTCCATACAATAAGGAAAAGGATGCATAAACTTCCCCTGAAGTCATTAGAGAACTGAAGTCACAGGACAAAAACAAAACAAAACAAAACAAAATGTCAAAAACAAAAACAAAAAAAACACTAACTTTAAATTCGGAGAAATACAAGCACCTGCAGGGAGAATAATGACTTAGAATTTGCCTACCTGGGACAGATTCTACTGGATGTTGTACATGTAAGATTCAGCTAGAAATGTTTTTAAAAACTGCTAAAGACTGATTGTGGGCTAGCTGAATATATGAAGCTCCTGGGAATCACAGAAATAGGGAAATGTGCACTATCTTAATAGCTTTTCTTCAAGAACCCCAAGGGAGTCACTGGAAATATGGGTGAGAATCTTGAAAAAGTTTTCCTTGTGGTGCTGTGGAGAGAAATAAAAACCACTGCCAAAATAAGCCTATATCCATCTTCCTTCTTTCCCATACAGAACAGTAGATTTTGGTTATAGGGAGAAGGCCAAGGGAGAAAGTAGCCTGGGACACTGGTGGATACCCACTGGAGTTGGGGAGCAGAATAGAAGGCACCACTGAAAATATGTCTTTATCTATCTTCTCTACCCACCCTAGAGAACAAAAGCTTTACAGGGCAGGGAGAATGGAAACAAAATAATACATTGGAACAAATATGTAAACCCACTGCAGCAGGAGGGAGGGGAATAGAAAACAAACAAAAGCAAGAGAGAGAGAGAAAGAAGAAAGAAAGGAAGACAGCAAGGAAAGAAGAAAGGAAGGGAGGGAGGGAGGAAGGAAGGAAAACATTACATTTGAAGGGTCAGTTATACCCTCTAGGCCCACTATTACTTCTGGAAAATGGATAGCAACACTTGTGAAGTCCAAAATTCACAGTGTCTATTAGGACTGAGGTTTACTCAGAACATCAGAGAAATGACCTCCCAACCTCATACCCGTCATCGTGCTAACAGCATCAAGTAAAAATAAAAGCAGAATACATTTGGGAAAGCTGCAAGTGATCGAGTTTCTCTGGTAAGAAAGGAAAAATCTAGAATTAAATCAGAAGGTCTAAAGCCAATCAGGAAAAAACATTCGATCCCAGCTCAACTTCTGACTACATAAACACTAAACACCCCCACTAAAGGCTAAGTATGCCAGAAGGATGGCATACTCAACTTTATGCATAAAATAATATTTATCTCAGTTTCTATCTATCCTATACAATATGGCTGACTTGGACCAAATTTATAAGACATACAAAAAAGTAAGAAAATCACAGTCAGAAAAGAAAAAGGAATAAAAAGACCCAGACTCAGACATGATAGGATATTAGAACTATCAGACAGAGAGTTTAAAATAAGTAAATAAATATGTAAATGCTATAATGGACAAGGTAGACAACATGCAAAATCAGATAAATAATTTCAGCATAGATAAAAATTATTAGAAATTATCAAACAGAAATATTAGAAATCAGAGACATAGTAACAGAGATTAATAATACCTTTGATGAGTTCATCAGTATGTTCAAGACATCCAAGGAAAGAATGTATGCTGGAAAAAAGGTTACTAGAAATTATTCAGTCTGAAACACAAAGAGAAAAAAGGAGGGAAAAGGGTATAGAGCATACAACAACTGTGTGACCATAGCAAGAGGTCAACAGACACAACTGAAATCTCAGTAAGAGAAAAGAGAAAAATGGGAAGAATATATTTGAACAAATAATGGCTGACAGTTTTTTTTAGTGACAGACACCAATTTACAGAACCAAGAAGCTCAGAGAACATAAAGCAGGATTTAAACAAACAAAACAAAACAAAACAAAAAAACCCTAAACCAATGCATATCATTCCAATTGATGTAAAATACATATTACCTAGAAAGGAATAAGTGTAACAACTACAACAAACTTCTTATCAGAAACCATGTAAGCAAAAAGATGAGTGATATCTTTACAGTACTAAAAAAAAAAAAAAAAATCAAAACAACTGTTAACTGAGAATTCTATACCCAATGGAAATAGCCTCAAAAATGGGGCTTTGAAGACCTGTTCTACAAAAAATACTAAAATAATTTCTTCAGGCAGAAATAATACAATGTGGTCAGAAAGATAGATCTACTTAGAGAAATGAAGAGTATCAAATACAGAATAAATAAAGATGTTTATCTTTTTTTCCCTTATTTTGTATTACTCTAAAAGATAGCTGACTGTTAAAAGCTATAAGAGAAACAATGTAATGTGTGTTTATAACATATATAAGAGTGAAATACATGAATACAATAGCACAAGGGATGGAAGGTAGGAATACCAATTTTTATAAGCTTTTTTAGGAAATAGAAGAGAGAATATTTTCAAGCTTATTTTATGAGGCCTGCATTGTTCTAATATTGAAACATTACCATAAAACAGAATTAGAGACCAATATTACTCATGAATGTAAAAGCAAAAGCCCTTGACAAAATATCAGCAATTTGAATCTGGCAATATATTAAGGAGATAATATAGCACAACCAAGTAGAGCTCATTCAAATAATACAAAGCTGACCCAATATTTGAAAATCAGTTGATGTTATTCACCATGTTACCAGGCTGAATAAGAAACTCATAGTTGTATCAGTTAATATGGAAATAAGATTCAACAAAATTCAAAATTCATTCATGATTAAAAATTCTCAGCAAATTATGAATAGACGGTAAATCTTGTAACCTAGTAAAAGACATCTACAAGAAAACATAAAAAGACATAATAAAGAATGGTGAGAGACTGGATATTTTCTCCCTGAGATCAAGAACAAGGCAGGAATGCTCTCAGCACTTCAATTTTACTGGAAATACTGGTAATTTTCATAATCAAGAAGAAGAACTAAAATGCCCACTTGGAGAGGTAGAAGTAAAACTTTCCCCTTCACAGAAGTCATGACTATCTATGTAGGAAATCCCAAAGAATCTATAAACTTTAAGAAAAAAGTATATATTTACATAGTCTCAAAGTATCATTTTTATAATATTTATTAATATTTGTGGTGGTTTTACCATAGGCTCACCGATATTCTATACTTTTCTCTCCAGAAGGTAGAGCTTAATTAACGTATCCTTGAATGTGTGCTGGATTTAGCGACTTGTTTTCAATGAATTGAATATGGAAAGTGTAATATAGTAACTTTTTTACAGTAGAGAAACCTGGAGGACACAACCTTACCCAAGAGATCAAGATTAACATCATCAGCAATAAGTTGTGTTGATATCATGTACCCTTTGCTATAATATAATAGGAAGGGCACATCTCTCCAGGGGTATTTCAAATTGAATTTGAGGGATAGTCTACAAAATACCTAACTAATACTCTATAAAAGTTCCAAGGTCAGGTAAAACAAGGAAAGATGGAAAAACTCTCACAGATTATGAAGACTATGGAGATATGAGGACTGAAAGCAATGTAGGATCCTAGACTGAATTCTAGAACATAAAGAGGATATTTGTGAAAAGTCTGGTATAAGACAAATAAAGTCTGTGGTTTGGTTAACAGTATTACAGAAATATTAGCTCCTTAGTTCTATTACATATGAAATGGTTATGTATGATGTGAATATTAAGGGAAGCTGAGGAAGGGTATATAGGAACACTGTGCTGTACTTTAGTCTGTGAATCTAAAATTATTTACAAAAAGAAGTTTTTATTTTTTTTTAATTAATTAATTTTTGGCTGTGTTGGGTATTCGCTGCTGCACGCGGGCCTTCTCTAGTTGTGGAGAGCGGGGGCTACTCTTCATTGCGGTGCGCAGGCTTGTCATTGTGGTGGTTTCTCTTGCTGCGGAGCACAGGCCCTAAGTGCGTGGGCTTCAGTAGTTGTGGCACACGGGCTCAGCAGTTGAGGCTCGTGGGCTCTAGAGCACAGGCTCAGTAGTTGTGGCACATGGGCTTAGCTGCTCCGCGGCATGTAGGATCTTCCCAGGCCAGGGCTCGAAGCCGTGTCCCCTGCAATGGCAGGCGGATTCTTAACCACTGTGCCACCAGGGAAGTCCCCAAAAAGAAGTTTTTGAAAAGTCATAGAAAAGGACACTATGCATTATGCCTTTACTAACAATCATAGCTAAATTCATGAACTCTCCATACCTGCCGCAGTTCAAGAACTCATTGGAAGCATTTAGTACACTGCTATTCTAACATTCAGTTGCCTACAATGAACAAGTAAAGAGAATTTTGACTTTAAGGCACACAAATCAAGGTATGATTAGCTCGTGCCTTTTCAGAAGAGAGCAGAAATTTAGTTAAATAGCAAGAAAAATTAAATTGTAGTAGGAAAATCAGAAGACTATTACTGAGTCCTATGTAGTTTTGAGTTTTAAAAATCTTTTTTATATAAAATTTTTTGATGTCATTGTACCTAATCAACATTCATATTGTAATTTTAATATTGGAGTAATTTTGGAAATCACTTAAATGTCTTAATTATGACTAAAATCTGAGACACTTCATGTCCTGAGAAATAGTCTTTTGATTAATAGTCTAAAGTTTTCCCTTTTTTTTTTTTTAACAGTATTTCCCTTAGAGACAGCATTAGATAGTGATTCAGATCATAAACTGCTTCAGTTAAACAGACTAGTCGGTACATGATGAGTAAATTTGTACGTTTCTTAGCATCTTTTGATCATGTTTTTTCTGATTTATAAATGGAGATGATGATGATGATGAGATGATATCTAATGGAGTTAGAAGATTGGATGATAAGACTTATAAATCACTTAGAAGAATGTATGGCATATGGTGTTACATAAAGTTTAATTGCCATCATTAAGTAATATTCCTAAATGCTATGGACTGAATTGTGTCCTCCTAAAATTCATATGTTGAATTCCTGACTCCCACTGTGACTGTATTTGGAGATAGGGCTTAAAGGAGGTACTTAAGGTTAAAAAAAATGCATAAGGGTGGGGCTCTGATCAGATAGGAATAGTGTCCTTCTAAGAAGAGTCACAAGAATACTTGCTCACTCTCTTCCTCTCCACACTATTAGGAAAAGCCATCAGAGGACCTAGTGAGAAGGCGGCTGTCTGCAGGCTAGGAATAGAAGCTTCACAAGGAACTGAACCCTGCTGGAACCTTGGTCTTGGACTTCCCAGCCTCCAGAACTCTGAGAAAATAGATTTCTGTTGTTTAAGCCACACAGTCTATGGTCTTTTGTTAAGGCATTCCAACCCAACAAATACACTAAAGATAGTAATAAGTCTCTAAAGACTGCTTCTTGATATTCCCACACTGTTTACGTTATATCTTTGATTTGATCCCATACTTTGTGATGAATGTATCATTATAAAAAGCATAACGCCTAAGTGTGCTCATGGGTAACTCCCAACCCTATATTATCAATTAAAAAAATATGGACTTTCTGTAGGCTACCTATTATAATTACATTATATTCTACCATTTCTGCAGTGATCATGGTAATTTTTATATCATTACGTGTGTGCATAAAGAGCAAATTCAATCATTTTTTAAGATTTGCAGCATTCTATATGTTACTTCATTACGATTTTCAAATTAACATACTGTTTTTGTTTTGAATTCAGTATTCAGTATGGCTATTTTAACCATTTTAACCAACTAAAATTTCTTGGTTGAGCTTTTATGCAAGCTTATCAGGATAAAACTATTCAGTGATAAAAACTACAGCACATTTAGAAGTTGGGACAGTTTTGCTTGCTTTCTTTGGTACATAAATAAGTAATAGTTTGTTACAGTTTAAACTCATTTCAATTATATGTAATTTGAGATTGGGTACAAATAATTTTGTAAATTTCACAAATAGTTGAAAAATAAATATTGCCAATAATAAATGATTGCTTCATAGTTGTAAATCTAAGTAACTAAAACTATTGTAATTAGCCATTTAAATTCAACTATGATTAAAAACAGAGTCATTCAACTTGTTCAACATGTTCTTTTCATTTTAATTTTCAATATGGTATAAATGTTGATTGAAATCATTTTTTAATATTTAAAATGTCTTATTTTGAAAGTTTTTCTAAATATTTAGTGGTTTTGGCTTGGACTATTCCTCAGGTTCTGAATGTGGAAATTGGGAACATTGAAGACAAATGAGAATTATACATTTGAAGATTCACTAACAGAAGACTGACTGTATTCTGCATACCTAAATATCTGATCATCTGTTCTCTGTAATTCTTCAAGAGAAAGTAGTTGCTTCTTTTAAAATATGTTTCTTTATTATGAAATTGGAGATAAAATTAGCAGTATATTAATAAGCACAATATTAAATCTATGTCTTCTTTTATTATTTCTGCATGGTATGCTTAGAATGAATGTATCATCCCACACAGAAGTAATTTCCTTTTTAATAAAATCTGAACTTTGGGTCTGGAATATGATCTATATTGTCCTCATAAAAATGTCTGGTATAACCCTTGAAGAATTGTAAACCAAACTTAATTTATTGGACATTTTGGTGAATTGACTCACTGAGGATCTGCATTATTCAGGCAATTCTGAAGAAAAAAAATTAGACAAGACATATCCACTTGTTCATTTTATCAAGTCTTTGTTGAGAGCTTTATATGCAATTTGTTGTTCTTGGTGATAGGGGCACAGCAGTAAACAAAGCAAAGTTCTATCTTAATGGACAATACCTTCAATAATTCAATGTTAACAAGGTTTAAATATATAGTCCTTGCTAAGGCTTTCTTACATTATATGGAGGCATAATGCATTTATAAGGAAGATCATAGAAATTAACTTTTAGTTTCTTGACTAAAGGTAAGATGATAATAAAAGTTTACAAAAAGACAAATTGAGAGAAAATCCTAAGCATCAGAGTGGAACGAAATCTATATGTAGCTCATGGTACATTCTGTTTTTGTTTCACTGCAACTGACTCACTAGAATTCTAAAAAAAGGGGGGCAATTAATTAGTGCTATTTAATATGCTTATTTGTAGTTCTCAGTAGAAGCCCATTAAGGTTCTATTTTTCTTCTCCTCTTTTTGCATCATTACCACTGACATGGCCATTATCATCATCATCTTCATCAGTATTTTTATTGTTTTCATTAAATGTTTATTAAATGCTTACTATATTGTTAAGATATTAGGTGTTATAGGTACAGTAGGAAAAGTCCCACTCCAAATTCATCTCAGTAAATAGCTTCACAATTCATCCTACTGATCAATGCAGTTTGAATATATTTAAGACTCATTATTATCATACCTTATATCAAATCCATCAGCAAATCCTGCCTCTTTTGTTACCAAAATAATACTGCATCTAACCGTAACCTATCCCACCCAAGTTCAAGTGCCCATCACTTCTCCCCTGAACTACTGAAACATCTACCCAACTGACTTCTCTGTTTCCACTTTTGTTCCCTACACATTATCCTCCATGGCAGCTGAATGCCTTTCTTAAAGTGTTAATCAGAAGAGGTCATGCTCTTCTCTGGACTCACCAGAGTCATCTTTATCATACTGTATTAGTTTTCTGCTGTTGCCGTAAAAAATTACCACACGCTTAGTAGCTTAAAACAGCATGGATTTATTATGTCAAGTTTGGGAGTTCAGCAGTCTGAAATGGGTTTCACTGGGCTAATATCAAGGTGTCAGCAGGCCTGTGCTCCTTGCAGAGGCTCTAGGGAAGAATCTGTTTCTTTGGCTTCTCCAGCTTCTAAAGTCCGCTCATTTCCTTGGCTTATGTCCTCCTTGCATCTCCAAAGCCAGCAATGGCTAGCCAAGTTTTTTTCATGCGACATCATTCTGACCCGGGCTCTTCTGCCTTCTTCTTCTTCCATATTTAAAGACCTTGTCATTACATTGGGTCCACTCAGAAAATTCAGGATAATCTTATTTTAAGGTCATCTGATTAGCAAATTTAATCCCATTTTAAATATTAATTCCCCCATATCATATAACAAAATATTCACAGATTCTGGGGATTAGGATGTGGACATCTTTGGGGACTACTATTCCACCTACCATACATATTTATTATAAATTCATATAATGTACCCTTGATGAACTTTCCACTTTCATTTCTTACCATTCTATGCCTCTCTTCATACAACTAAGACATTGTAATTTCCTTGTTGTTCTTTGAAAATGTGGATTTCAATCAAATGGCGGGGACCTTGTATCATCTTTTCCTTCTTCCTTGAAGATAAGTCTTCTCAAAGATGCATGCTTCAAATTCTCCTTGTGTTATTTCATTTGCTCAAATGTCCTGTTTTTCAAAAAGCCCTTCACTAACCAACCTATGTAATATAATATTCTCTGTAACTATCATTTCCTTACCCTGCTTTACTTTCTTCGTAAAATATACGTACTTGTTTCTTTTATTATTGTCTGACTCCCTCATAAGAATTTAAGCACCATCAGGGCAGAGATTTAATATGTTTTGATTCACCTCAGTGTCCTTAGCATCTAAAAAAGTGACAGAGAACAAGCACTTAAATATTTGTTATATAAATGGAGAGATGTACAAATGCATGCTTTTCCTGCTCAGATCTATGGTAGGTACTTCATAATACATCATTCGATCTTTATGGTTTGCTGATGAAGCCATTTATCACTTGTATTTTATAGCTCAGATAACCATGGTTCATAGAAATTATTTTATCTGAGACTCCCCAGTAGCAAAACTGGGACACTTACTCATACATGTCTGATTCCATATTCCATATTGTTCCACAGCCAAGTTTATACTGTTCCGCTCCACTGTGCTACTTTGTAGAGATGAATACGCTGATCCATGCCTTCGAAGTGACTACAATTTTATTGGAGATGTTAGATACTTCACTTAAATGACAGATATCAAGGCATAAAATTAGAGTATGGAAGAAATAGTAGAGTATCTGTTACATCGTATGTTTCCATAAAAATTCATTGAAAACTTGTTGAAGAAAATAAAGTTCTTTAAGATTCCAGAGACATTACAAAGTTGGAGTTATCTGTGACATCTTCAGAGAGGAGGTGCATTTGAACAGCATGAGAATGAAAAGTGCATGCACTTCTCATTTATGGATTCTCTGATGATGTAGTTGGTAGGTGAATTTACCTATGTTGGGTATCCTGATACAGACCAGAGAGACCTTGGTTAGGATTCATTTAGGATAGGTTATAGTACAGTGGTTCTCCACTCTGGCTCCACATTATAATCACCTGGAAAACTTTACAAATACTTCTCCAAAGTTAACTCCCCCAAATAGAGATTTAATTGACACCAGAATCTTTAAAATTTCCTTAAGTGGTTCTAATATTTAGCCAAGGCTGGGAACCACTGCCATAGTATATGTGTCCATGAGAATACTTAATAAAGCCCAGGGTCTGCATGCAGGCATAGAAATGCTTAGACTTAACAAATTAATGGTTGCTTTAAACTATGATTTGTTGAAGAAAGAATATTTGATAAGAAACATTGTACTGCATTCAATCTAATTTCTGTATGCAATAAATGAATACATAGTTTAATTTAAATATCCAATAATTGAGTCTTGAAAAACTTATAAATATCTTCCCATTATTAATGAATATAAATTATGGGTTTTATGTAACTAAAATTATCTTTCATGCCCTCAAAATAATGTATGAATTCCTTCAAACTTTTCATTGGCATAAAATTCTCAGAAGTAATAATTCCTTTTGTTTTGTCTAGGTAGAAGTTTTAACATATGTTTCTCACAGAAGTAGTAATTTCATTTAAAATCACAGATGGGATATTGGTGTAGAAAACTGAACAACTGAGGGCAGAATTTACCTAAAATGTCTTAGGTCGTTTTGCTGGTTCCACATATTTTCTTTGAGAGAGTGCTTCTTCTAAAATCTCTGTAAGTAAGGTATGAATGCAAGCTATTATCACTTTCTATCGCTTTTTAAAATAAGCATTCTCTTGTAAAGCCAGATACACTGAGTGACAGAATACAACTTAACTTTAGTGAAAAAATTATTATATTTTAATAATTGCAAACACTAATGTAATTATTATATCCCCAGCCGATCAATGAGGTACTTAGGTACCTTAATAAAAAAGAAGCAAAAAAAAACCCAAAAAAGATTGCTTAATTAAATAGAGTAGGCTGAAGGCTACATAAAGAAAAGTAATCATAAACTCTTCATGGAACATCATTGAATACCTAAATCTGGTCAGCACTGATATTTATAACTGCTACATAAAATAGCAAATAGCTCTAAATTAGTATAAATTTCTGTGTTTCTGCTGTCTGGTAAAAATTAGAATAAAATACTACTTAAATTTGTGATTTGCTTAATAAATATTTTCATTCTTTTCAATTTTACATATTTGCCTTTCCTATTATATTAAGACTCCTCAATAGTCTGCATGTTCTGTCTCTATTCCTCGGATGAGCAATCATCGACATCAGTGAATGGGTCTCTGTTGAAGAGGAATCACAATTGAATCCATAATCAAAAATGATGAAGAAAAATTTCATTCAAAATGAAGACCAAAGGGAGGCAGGGCAACAGCATGAGCCATTTCAAGGCTTTTAAAATCATAGGTTCTCTGTGAACTTTTCAATTTAATTTTCTGTAAATGTCTTATTAAGCAGCAGACTTTTACACATAACATCTTTACTGAAAAAACAGAAATGAGAGTATGCTTGAAATTATCAGCTAAAAGTTGAAATCAAATGGCAATAGCCATGACTGAAAAGAAACAGTGAGAAAAAAAGTAGAGCTGTAGATTTGGGTGTATGACTAACCAGTTATCAAGATAGTAAAATACTTCGTTGCTATAGCAAAGGGGCAGCAAAATGGACATTTTGAGATTAACTCAGCGGGTGCAGAAACCAGTCAATGCCTGCAAGCAGCTGCTCTGTACATGTCATTGGGAATTGATGTGGACTTTACAAACATACCTGAGAGAGGAGTCCAGCCAAGTGAACGAATATTCAGCCTCTTATTTATTCAGTTGTTTATTTTCTCCCATTGCTTCTTTAAGTGTAAGCAAACTACTTACAGAAGCATTTCAGCCTGCATTGTTTAATTCTCTATTACTCAGCTGTGGCCTCACCAGGTACTTGACTTACTTATGAATAATAATGACTGTGATATTGTTCTGTAAAGAAAAATGAAAAATATTCTGACATGGTCTTTCTTATTTGGATTTCATTTTCCAACAAGGAAAGTTGAGCTGCTGTTCACATAAAAACTTAGGAAATAATTTAATAGATTAATGAGAACTGAAATGGATATTTTCAATATACTTTTTCAAGTAAAGTATATTTACTTGAAACTTCACAATATTTTCCTTTCTTTTTCTTCCTCTTTTCTTCTTTTTACTCTACTACTATTCTTCTCTCATTGCTTTTTTTTTTTTTTTTTCTCTTCATCAATTCCTGCACTCCCAAACATTTCAAGTCCTTTGTTTTCTCACAGTGGTGAGGGTGATTGTGGTCACTGAAAACACTGCTGGGACTTAGATATGAGCTAGGGAATGGCCTGGGAAGTGAAAAACAAGTGATAGTTGCTTAGGCCGTCCTGTGCATATTCCCTCACAACTGGAAACATTAGATATGCTGAAAGTGCTGACTTGAATACTATGTTTTAAGAGGAAGGTTAGTATTTACATTGAGAAAATTCTAATAAAATTGGAAAAGATAGAAAATATATAAAGGCATTATGATAGCGAAAAATTTCATTAATAAAGTAAGTTGTATAAAAAGCCTGACACACCTAACAGCATACTAGTGCCAAATATATGCAATTTAATTATGTTTCTTTGGTTCATTGCACCAATCTTAGATATGGACCATAAAAATATGAAAATAAATAACATTATTGCAATTTAAATAATTATACTCTATTTTAAAAGAAAATACATTCTTTTCATATTATTTCCTTGGTAACAACATTAAACCAAAATATTAAAGGCTATATTTAACATTTTCTTGTAAGGAGCATAAGTGCAATTATTTTCCTAAAATTACTATTGATTATATAAAATCATTTTATAAAAGGTCATTTCAAATTGGTCATTCTCATTATTCAAAAGCCTATTATTCTGATTTGAATTGAAATGAACGTGTCTTATTATGGCATATATAGAATGTTACATTACGTATTACTAAAATCAATATTTTTGCATTCAAGAAATACTGAAAAATTAATATGAGTGAGTTTAAAAAGAATTTTTCAAATATGTTGATTAATCCAATCTTGCTTCCCAAAGTTTTCAAGTGATTTTTATCCATGGGCATTTGAAACTTTCTTTATTTGGGAAATGCAGCAGAGATTGCAAATTATCTATTGAAAATCAGTTCTCTCCTTTTATTTTAGTAACAAAAAGAGTGTATTGATAGATGCAAGAATATATGAATAAATTCAGCTATAAAAAAAACCCCTTCACTTCTTGGCTTCCCTTTGCAAAAACAAGTAGTCAGAACATATATTGCAAAGTCATCTAGTGGGTCTTTGAGGAAAAGCTGGCACATTCCTTCACTTTCCCCTTCTCTTGTTCTTTCTGAGTATGATTAGGAATTAGTAGTTAGCACTCTAGTTTTGATCTTGTTGAGCAGAAGGTAACCTGAAGTACTAAAGATGGGATGACAGATGACAGTGACATTGCTGAGACACACAACCAGTCCTGAGCTACCTGCATAAAACTTTTTTAAAGATTTAAAGGACTATTTCTCTGGGTAGGTTATTTTTTGATAAACATTTTAGTATTCTTCATTGTCCATCAAGAGTTTTCCCCCTAAAAGTTTTCTATGTTTCGCTCTATCATGTTAGTTCCTAAGAAAAAAATAGATTTATACTTTGATAATTTTAAATGTTCTTTTTTAGGTTTAAGGGTACATAGTTATAGGACAAACCATGGTGTTTATATGTTGTACACACAGAAAAATATAAGAAATAAGAATAAAATAAGAAATTCTCATGTATTTGAGAACTGACTACTACTCCAGGGAGATCCTTCTATTAAAATTCCTATTTTTGTTTGTCTTTGAGATTATCTTATCTTAAAGCTTAGAAAAATAAGTTAATTTTTCTTCTATTCTTATTATGTACTACATGTTTCTCACATTAAAACAAATATGCATCAAAATATTCAGTTCAAATATCCTATTCAAATATATCTGGGTTGGAGAATATGACTTTCTAATTTAACCCATCCTTATTCATAAATCTCTTTGAATATTTTCAATTGTTCAATCTTATGACCAGTGAGATCTTGGTTTATACACATTCAAAAATAAGAAAATAAGAAACTCACTCCATTTCAGTCATGCATGACTAATCAAAGTTTCACCATATATATACATATATAGATAAAATAAGACTCTGCTGCTAAACACTTTGGTTTCCATTTCCACAGGGACTATTTGGAATGATGCTTTCTTTGTGTCAGTAAGTTCTTTATCTCTAAACCCACTGCTTAATTATTTTTGCAACAGCCCACTATTCCAGCCTGTTAGGATAATTTTGGATTCTAATACTTCCATCAAAATAATTTACTGTTATTCCTAGTTTCTTTAGTTCTGAAAATCTCTTTATGTGACTTCTGTGGTTTCATCCAAGTGTCATATATGAAAGTATAAAGTGCGCTAAGTTCTATTTAAACATAATGCATTACTGTTACTAATAGGCTCAATTATTAAAAAACAAAAACAGCAAGATCACTGGGAACAAAGACCTGGCCAACAAAAAAGCTATCTAAATTAGAAGTGACTTATCAAGCAATGTCTCTAAATTATTATGAACTATGTAATAAATAAATAGGTATAAATAATGAAATTTTCTGCTCAGTCTTTTTGTTTCCCACCCTCTCCATCACACATAGTTTACATAGTTTCCATGAATTTCTTTGTTGTTTTACTACCACATTGCTGTATCCCTAAACTAACACTAACTATACATATATACACAGATACATACATACATACATGTATACATACATATGTACACATATATACATATATATAATTACTTTCCATGTTTTAATAGTTGTATGTCTGATTGTAGTTTATATATTCTCCTGAAGCTGTCTTTTAAATTTTTTTCTATTAAAGTTATTTCCTACATGTAATGTGTAACAGCAATGATCTTCTTTCATCAAAGCTGATGGACTACTATTCATACTGAGCACCTGTCTTACCAGCAGCAAAGGCTAATGCCATGATCCTTAAGGAGACCTACCAATGTCTTTGTGGCAAGTTAATAACAGTGCATCCCTTCCACCCTGGAAATAACCACATTTCATCCTAATTGTGTTCACATGTATTCAGTTATAAGTTTGCCTCTCCTGACCACAGACTTCACCCAGCATCACTATCTGAGGTTCTCAGAAATCTCAATTTACTAGAATGTGCTTCTGCTTAACATGCCTCATACTTAAGAGATCTACTTTATGGAAAATGTGGTGTTGCAGTGGGTACACTACCATGAATACACTGGTCCCAGCAAATGCTGTACCATCCAGAAGTTTCCACCCTGAAAGAGCAACAGGACAGCCTCTTGAAAATGTAGCAGAGACACCAGCTTGGAGATTATACCACATGAGGCTGGTGTATTATCTTTCATGGTGCAGAAAATTCCTTAAATCAATGGACACTGTATAGTTCTATAATTCCAACAGGTAAAATAAATGGGCCTGGGAATAAGACATTGAAGTAGGAGTGGCCCTGTTCTCAAAGACTGAGTCACTCTCAGTGACCTACTCAGGAAAGTAAAGTTTTCACAGTCTTAGTCTTTGTAAATCTAAAATCCTCCTTTCCAAAGAGTGGAGTGTTATAAGACGGACTTGAATGAAGACCAGGGACAAGAATCATATTCCAGACAGAGGGAATAGCAAGTACAAAGTCCTGATCTGTCTCAAGCAGTGTGAGCCAGACAGAGTATCAGTGGTTCATGACATTCTTCTCATAGGTTCACATCCAAAAAGAAAAATTTTTTAATTTGATTTTTTTTCCTAGCTGCTATACAATTAATGTCTTTTTCCCCTTATTTCTTTCTAAGCCCCTTGTTCTGTGATTGTGTTCTCTCAATCAACTTTCTATATTTACATTTTCTACAACCTTTAGCACAGTAAAAGGAGCAACGTGGTTAGGAAGAACTAGCCCTGGGGAGCTTTATTACTCTACAACTTACCAACCTCACTGGTATGAGTTCTAGTTCTATCTCTGCCAGGCATATTTACCACTGACAGAATGGTTTACCTTATCCAGATGCTGGTCTAAACGTGCACAATCTACTGAGTATTATGATCTTAAACTTTCCTACCCAAAGTGGCTGTTTTTCCCCACTGAACCATTTATCCTCTTGGAACTGGTTTTAAATATTTGTTGAATAAATACATTATTATCATCTATAGCATTCCTTTTTTTTATCTCAGCCTGAAGTCTGTTCATATAACATTTATAAAGCATTGCCTTCTTCCTATTGTTCTCTTATGTACATAAATTCACACTATTATTTAATTTATTAAATCTAATCATCTCTCCTGGCTTTCATGATCTGGCATAATATGATTTTGCTATACTTCAGCAATGATATTTTCCAGTATTTCTCAGGCACCTTAAGCAAGCTCCAGTGTGGTACATTTTCACCAGTGGCGTTCCTAGGATTTTATTCATTCTATTCACAGTCTTTGTTTCTGAATGACCACCAAGGAGCTTTCCTCTTCCACAGAGCCTTTTCCAGTTAAGGCCATGTATTTTCTCTCTCTGAAGTATATAGCATTTTAAAACAATAATAAAATGATTTCAATTATTTTATGTCAACGTTTTATTATATCTCATTTCTTTTTAAGTCAATATTCACATATATGTGTATTTGTGTGTATACTTCCTTCTCTTGCATCCCTCACAAATCCTAGAAATGCTGAGTGCAAAATAGATATTTGGACAAAGTGAATGCCTTATAGTTAATTGGTTAATTTGTCATTCTGGACTTCATTTCCTTATTTGAAAATCAGAGATAGAAATAGTTGGTTTTATTGTATTTCAGACCCATGTTAGGAAATAGTTGTGGCCAGATTATTTTGTAATAATGGTCACATGATATGGAATGAGACAGCTTGATTTGGAATCCTTATTTTGTGGCTATTAACTGTGTAACCTTAAGCAAGTTACCCTCTCTGATTCTCTGTTATACCTCATCTTTATTGTACAACTCATAGATCTGTAGAGGGGAATAATAATGATCATCATCACCATCATCAATGCTAGAAATAATAACTGTATTTATAGGGCACTAACTGTATGCCAGAAACTGTCCTAAGAACACTGAAGATAGGAGCATATTAATGAATTTCAATAATGTTAGCAGCCAGTGGAAGTCTTGAGTATGGAATGATTTATTGAGAAGTTATGCGGCTCCTCTTCTAGCTCACAAATGGTATTATATCAGAATTCTCAGCAAATCAGTAGACAAAAATGATATATAATATTCAGAGTCCATTCCTTGTCAAGAACTAGAGTAGTGAATCAGAACTAAAATATTTGTCAGTGAAAGTGGGTACTTTCATTGTATGAATCTAATAGTCTAGTATAGGCTATTATAGAACATGAAAAATTCATATTTTTCAAAAACCCACAATTTAGAAGGGAAAATAGGAACATAACTGCTTTCCCACTTTGATAAAACCCTTTCTTTATATTAACTATAATTTGGTAAATATATTTGTGCCATAGTTAATAGTTAGAAATCTTGATAGATAATAATTTTTGCCAGTAAGGATTTATAGAGTACACCTTTTTCAGGCTTTAAAATGATTCCTGAAACAGTGTACAAATTTATTTGAGAATACTTATAAAAAGTTAATTACAGGAGTCCATTAACAAAGTAAGACAAGAGGAAAGCATAAAACAGGTTGTTCACAATTCATTGTTAAATACATAGCATGCAATAGCAATTAACTATGAAGGAGAAGCTGAGTGTCTTACTCAACTTGATGTGTCGTTGGTACCCATTGAGAGTACATTTTTTATTGCATCATGTTTTGTCTCCCATGCAACTGTTGGCACTCAACATGAGACATGAAGAAAAGCATGAATATTTCCATAGATGTCTGAAGGTTTTTGACGTGAAAACATTTGGAAAATAATTTTAAGTAGATGCAACAAGTTAATGCTAAAATCAATAGCTGCATTTTTATTCTTAAATAGAGTTATCATGAATTGGTACAGTGTCATAGGCAATTATAAAATATTCTGAACAGCTAGGATCTCCAGCATTCCTAGGAAGAGTTTATTGGTTGTTGGCAAGCTATATCACAAGTGAGAGATTTATAAAAAATAATAATAATAATAATAATCAGTACCCAGCCTTGATTTAACTATAAAATTAAGAAAAATGTCAAAAGCAAAACAGTAACAACAATTGATGGAAAAGTGCTTAATAGGATATTAAAATGAAATTTAAAATAATAGATAAAGTAAAAGTTCATAAATGTCAGAAGGGTTTATAGACTTGACTATAATAAAAATTAATTAAAAAAAGAAAAGACAGGCATCCAGATTGGAGGGAAAAAGTAAAACTTTCTGTATTCACATATGACATGATATTGTATGTAGAAAATCCTAAGCAATCTTCTAGTAAACTATTGTAACTAAAAAGTGAGTTCGGAAAGGTTCAGGATACAAAATTAACACAAAAATCCATTGTGTTTCTATACTGGCAGTGAACAATTTGAAAATAAAATTAAGAAAACAATTACATTCACAAGAGTATCAAAAGAATAAAGTTCTTAGGAATAAATTTAACAAAAGAGGTGTAAAACATATACTCTGAAAACTACAAAAGATTGTTGGAAAAATTAACAAAGATCTAAATAATGAAAAAACATCCTGTGTTCATGGACGGGAAGACTTAACTGTTAAAATGGCAATACTCGCCAAACTGATCTATAGATTCAACAGAATCCCTAATAGAATCTCAACTACTTTCTAGAAATAGATGAGTTTGATCTAAAATTCATATGGAAATGCAAGGCAGCCAGAATAGCCAAAACAATATTTAAAAAGAAGAACAAAGTAGAAGGACTCATATTTCCAGATTTCAAATCTTACAACAAAGCAAGAATAATCAAGACTGTGATACAAGGGTAGACATATAGATGGATGGAATAGAACTGAGAGTCCAGAAATAAACCCATATATCTTTGGTCAACTGATTTTCCAAGGGTATAAAAACCATTGGATGGAGGGAAAATAGCATTTCGACAAATGGTGTTGGGACAGCTAAGTAATCACCTCACACCACCAAAATGCACCAAAGACCTAAATGTAAGAACTAAAATTATAAACTTCTTACAAGGAAACTTCGAAAAAAATCTTAATTTGAGCTGAGCAAATAAGTCACTTTAATATACATTGAAAGCAAAAAAGAAACAAGAAAAAAGAAAGCATCTATATTATTAAAACAGCTATTTAAGTCTGACTTACAACTAATTCTATTAGGTATTATGTCAAATTATCTAACTAAATGCTTCAAGGCACTTTTGCTCCCCACCCTCACTTCAGTTTTGCTTATAACATGTATAGGAAGTATCTGTGACTATTTGAACCCCCATAGTAAATGGAGAACAGGATAGAGAACCAGTATTCTAATATATTCTTTATGCATCATATCCTTAAAAAAGAATCTATATGGAAAAGAAGGTGGAGTAACGTCTTCCAGGTCAAGATATGATACTATGGTTTATGAACATATGTTTTGATATCAGACATTCTGCTCATAAATTCTTTATCTTAATAACTTTATGACCTTAAATCATTTACACTCTCTGTGTTTCAGACTTTTTTCTGTCAAATGGGATTAATTTCTAGATCATATAATAGTTGCACAGGTTGGCATCATTTTGATGCCTTATATAAAACTTGCTATGTCTCTGCACTGGTAAATGTTTAAGGATAAACTGGAATTTTTTACTAACATGGTATGTTGGCATTTCGTTTATACTAAATTAAAAACAAAACAAAAATACAGCAAATGAATGTCCAACCAGCATCTCAGGAATCTACCAGCCAAAACAACATTGCAAGTTTACCAGAAATGCAAGACATAATTTGCTCTGAAATGAGGTTTAATTCTCTTTCTTTAGTTTTCAGTTTTATTGCTGTATTATGATTCATAAACAAATTTTTATATATCTAAAGTGTACAATGCAATGATTTAAATATATATTCTTCGGTATATAATTACCACAATCAGATTAATTAGCACATTTATCACCTTTCATACTTAAATTTGTGTGTGTGTATGCATGTGTGTGTGTTGACAGTACTCAAGGACTACTCTCCAAGCAAATTTCGAGTACACAATACGTTATTATTAATTGCAGTCATCATGCTGTATATTAGATTCCTAGAGTTTATTCACAGTATAACTGAAGGAAGACAGAGAATTTTAAAAGGTCAAAGAAGTTTAACTTTCAACAAAACCCCTGCAGCTCTCTTAAAAGTAAGGTATGAGTATGTCAGGTTGAAATGGCAGCTGTTGAAATAAAATCCTGAGAAGTTTCATTGTATAGTGAAAAGTGGTGTTAAAGGAACAGAGGAAGGCTTGGTCAGTAGGACTTTTAATAGAAACTATGACAGATTGAAAAAAAAAAAACTAGGATATAAATATAAATATATATATATGAAAGTATATTCCAAACATTCATATGTACACATGTGCAAATTCCCATAATTAACAAGGAACATGGCAGATTAATGTGATTGTTTCAAAAAGCTTTCAAAAGCCAATTTGAACCAGGAATAGTTATTTGAGTTGACTCTATATACCTCATGAGATCAGCCTAACACTAATTCAAGCTCTATTGTCTTAATGATAAGAACAAATAGACTATAAGCTTGATTTATAAGTCATGTAATAATCAACTATGAACTTTGGTTTCCTATGCTATGGTAATAAAGGTGTCTTGAATTTAGAAGTTTCTAGTACACACAGAAAGGTTGATGAGGTGATAATTTGCCAGGATTATAAATCATTATGTTCTTACTATAGAAATACTTCTTCAGTTCTTTGTTGTGATAGTGTATTTGGCTTCTGTCTCTTATTTATGTTTTTTTATGATTAAGATTTGTTTTTATGGAGACAAAGCAATTGTGTTTTTTTGACGCTGACAGATTAGATTCTCTTTTAAAAAACTTTTAGATACTTCTATAGGCCTTTGCTTTGCATATATGTTTTACAAATAGTGATTAACTAAGTACACTGTTCTTTCATTGTATAAAGCACCTACAACTGTACGAAATGGAATAGAGTTTTGTCTTTCCCTAGAGCATATTTAACTAATGTATTAGTTTCTGTTTTTGATGTTTATGCCTCTAAGATAAATGTGCTATGTATTTATAGCAGCCACACATCAGTTAAAACAATATATAAAATTCCTCACAAACATTACTTATCTTGTATATGAAACTCATTATTGAATATTACTTCTTTTACCAAATTTGCTCTTTCTCTGACTAAATTAACTGTAGAATTTTTGATTTCGTAAGCATTCTCATTGCTTAAATTTTATTTCTTTCATATATATTTCTGTCGGTCTACCTTATAGAGAGGTAAGTGCTCAGGCATAAATGTTTTCAAAACGTTCTTTGTAGCAGTGGGTTAAAATATTTATATCTTTTTATTTGTGACAACTGGGGAAAAAGTAAAAAATCTACAAATTTTTCTGTGCTGAGAAGCTAATCAGATAATGTTTTCTTTTATGATTTCTAATCAAGGAGTTTTATTATTTATGAATTTAAGAATAAGGCACCTCTGGAGATTACTTTCAGAAGGGAAAACTTCTCTTTGAAATAATATCATTGATACTTGATATTCATTGCCTGCTTACAAGGTGTTGGGAATTGTCTAGGCACTTTAAGTGTGTATCTTATTTAAGTTCCATTGTACTTCTGTCAAAAAATAAGCTAACAAATTAAATTGAGAGAGAGAGAGAGAGAGAGGGAAAGAGAGAGAGAATTTAAGTAAGTTCCACAAGACCACACAGCTACTAAATGGCAGAACAAGAATTCAAACTCATACATTTGGACAGCAGAGCTTGAGGACCTGATCACTGACCTTAACTACCTCCCAAGAGAAAATCAAATGAAAAGGAATAATATGTTATTGATAATACTGATGGAGCTTTGAAATTCTATTCCTTTAACATGGCATTGAATATATCTTTAAAGTGATACAACTAGCTGAAATGGCTGAAGTTTCATAACAGAAAATTAAACCACATGATAGCAAAAAGATACTTCATTGAGAAGGAGATATGATACTTTCCCTTGGCATTTGGACTATCATTTGACGATATTTAAGTAACTATTTTTAAAGAGTTCAGAAATACATATAGATTTGTAAGAATGAGCATACACTGTTAGATTTCTGCAGTGCCATATATGAAGTCTATATAGACTGTTTCTTTCCAGTGTTATACACAACTTTAAAATGTATGTAGGACCTTTATTGTTTTAATCCACATTTGCATTGCTATTTGCCTGCACTTAGAAATCCAAATATAGTATAATCTCATGAATTTATTAATAAAGAGATTTTGAAGTTGAGTCTTTTGGTGCCACCTTCTGGCATGGATTATTGTGTAAAATATTCCAACAAAGCTTCTAATGGTTAAACAAGTTAAATTAGATGGTTTTATATCTGTTCAGTATATAAATTTCCACTTCAAGGTGAATTTACTTGCACTGAGGTCAATATAGAGAAGAAACATGTGAAAGGGACTTGAACTGTACCAAGGCAATATTCAGGCTCCAATACAATGCTTATCATGTACATAGGGGGAAAAAAAACTAGCAGGAAAAGTAGTGACATTAAAAAACACTACTTTATGGATTCTTTTATTCACTTTATTAACTGAATGTTGCCAGTGAATTTATTTAAAATGTTATTTTTTTCTGAACAACTAAGTACAGAACTCAATACTTTTAATTGTTCTTTGAATTAACTGCATTTGATCCAGTACTTTTTTTTTTTTTAACATCTTTATTGGAGTATAATTGCTTTACAATGTTGTGTTAGTTTCTCCTGTATAACAAAGTGAATCAGCTATACATATACATCTATATCCCCATATCCCCTCCCTCTTGCGTGTCATTGGCATGACCCAAAGGTGCATTTATTGGGGTCCATTGAATTTGTTTTTAAATTCTAGCTGTAGTAGCATTAGATGCTAATGGTTTCCTGGAAAAATAGGTCATCATCATTAGATCAACTTTCTTACCTTACCTTTCCCTCCAGAAATTATTTTTATGTTTTTATCAGAGGAATGTGTGGTAAATAAAGAAAGCATAATATTAAGCTTTGTGCAATAAATGACATACTAATGAAACAGAAATAACCTGAGTAGAGTGTTATGAAGTAGTTTGTAAAAGTTAAAGTACTGGATCATATCCCCTCCTAACTTTTACAAACTACTTCATAACACTCTACTCAGGTTATTTGTTTCATTAGTATGTCATTTATTGCACAAAGCTTAATATTATGCTTTCTTTATTTACCATACATTCCTCTGATAAAAACAGAAAAATAATTTCTGGAGGGAAAGGTAAGGTAAGAAAGTTTTATCTAATGATGATGACCTATTTTTCCAGGAAACCATTAGCATCTAATGCTACTACAGCTAGAATTTAAAAACAAATTCAGTGGACCCCAATAAATGCACCTTTGGGTCATGCCAATCTTATTATGCACATTTTACACTGATTTTAACCATTCACTAGGAAACCAAAATGGAAACTTCTGAGTACAAGCAATTTTTTAGCTTTTCCTTATTACTAACTCATCATTATTGTTATTATTAATATTAGTACACCTTTTCAAATATCCCAATTTTATAAATTTGAAAAAAAAGGCTTTTAGGGGTTTCCCTGGTGGCGCAGTGGTTGAGAATCTGCCTGCCAATGCAGGGGACGCGGGTTCGAGGCCTGGTCTGGGAAGATCCCACATGCCGCGGAGCAACTCGGCCCGTGAGCCACAATTACTGAGCCTGCGCGTCTGGAGCCTGTGCTCGGCAACGAGAGGCCGAGATAGTGAGAGGCCCGCGCACCGCGATGAAGAGTGGCCCCCGCTTGCCACAACTATAGAAAGCCCTCGCACAGAAACGAAGACCCAACACAGCCATACGTACATACATACATACATAAATAAAAAGAGAATGTAAGAAAAAAAAAAAAAAAAAAAAGGCTTTTAGTTTTCTTTTAAAATTTGTAACACCATCTACCCCCAATTTCTTACATATGCTTCTTAAAATAATTTTGCCAGTTATTTTCCCCTATTGAGAGTTTATTTATTTACTTCATATTTAGTTTTGTTGAGATTACAATTAACAATCCCTTCTTTCCTTCCTTTTTCTCTTCCTTTTCTCTTTTTCTCTTTTGTTCTTTCTGTTTTTTTTTTCTTTTGGTTTAATGTTTTAACTTTTGTATATATGCATAAATTTACTTTCATTTTTTTAGAAAGCATTGTCCAAGAGATTTAGCCCAATAATCTCAATATAGAATTCAACTATCTATGTATCTATATGTATCTATGTGTCTATATATTATTCTATCTATTGTCTATCTGCCCTTAACATTATGATATTTTAAAATTGATCAAATAATTTCAGTACATGGTTCTTTAGTCAATGTTTTATCAATAATGTGTTTTTAAGATTTACATAATTAGATACCTAAGTCATAAAATTACCTAAATCATAGTATCCTAGGACATACTGCATCTAAAATATTTAACACAATGCTTAAATAACTTAAATAATAAGTTACTTACTATCATTAATAATACTTCATATGTGTAGGGAATTTTAAGTATTTCTACATATATTAGCTTAGATTATTTTTATAATTAACCTGAAATTTGTTTATATCAACTTCAAATTTATTATCAAAATGGCTCAACTTCATTTGAACATATGTTTTGTACTTCAATATTATGTAGTCACCATTTTTCTTTCTTTTTAAATTTAGTTTAGATGTTGTTGTTGAACTTTAGTCAATATCAAAACAGGCCTTTCCAGCTAAAAAGTATGGAATGTGTAATTTATAAATAATTTATTAAGACACAAAGGAAAATTTTGAGTAACAAGGTTGAATATGGAAATTTTTAATAGTGGACTAAATATTTAACTGAATATACGCAAGTGGTAAACTTTTTTTCAAGATACTGTCAAATATCTTTAGATAAAATATGCCACTATGGTATAGCCACTATGGAAATCAGTATAGAGGAATCTCAAAAAATTAAAAATAAAACTACCATATGATCAAGAAATTCCACTTCTGGGAATATATATAAAGAGACAAAAATGTTAACTCAAAAGATATCTGTACCCCCATGTTCATAGCAGTATTATTTACAATAGCCAAGACATGGAAACAACTTAAGTGTCCACCAATGGATGGATGGACAAAGAAGTTGTGATATATATAATACAATACAATAGAATAATATTCCAGTGTGTGTGTGTGTGTGTGTGTGTGTGTGTGTGTGTGTATACACAGATGAGATGTTAGAGAAGATGGATGCTAGATGAAACTCTTGTAATCTCTTCACAATATATGTAAATCAAACTATCATGCTGTACACGTTAAAATTATACAGTAATGTATGTCAATTATTTCTCAATAAAACTGGGGGAAAAAAAATCTCTACTACCTAGACATTTTCCATTTATAATAATTCCACAGAAAAGCCCTATGGAATTAATATAACTCTTTGCTCTTCTTAAGATTGGCTCACTTATATTACACTCAGTATATTTATCTTTCTTAAAAATGACAACCACGTGCCGTTAAAGCCAAAAATGATAACCAACCACAGTTTACAGGTTGCCAGGTGTGATATGAATGTTGTTGAAATGTTAATGTCTTTTATGCAGATGGAAGAGAACTGAAATGTGGACTTTGTTCTCCTTCACTTTAAAGCTAATAAAACAAATGAGCAAATGTAGCAAGAGCTAATCAAAATTTCTGTGAATTATTTTTAAATTTAGCCTTTCATAAATTCAATGAGCCCTGGAAATGAATTTGGATATGCCACATATAATAGCATAGAATTTTTTCAATAACCAGCTATTTAAATCCTGAAGCTCTTTTTCCTATTATTAAGACTTCACTCTAGTTTAACTTCCCTTAATAACTTAAATATTTAATTACATAAAATACTGACAAGTTGTTTTGAATAATTTATTTAACAATATGCTGTAGACATAAATGAATGAATGAATATAAGAAAGGCATTTCACTGAGACAAAGTTTCTGGAACTAACTTCTTGTGTAACCTTGAAAAGTCTTTTAACTTCTCCAAGGCTTTGTTTCTTCATGTGTGAAATAAGGGGTTTGGAGTCAACAGCCCTTTCAATCTTATCAGCTCTGAAATTCTCTGAGCATATGCTCTGGCAACTAAAGGAATATGAATGTAATTGGACACTTTATTGTATGAATTTACTTTGTTCTGGTGGCTGGAGGAAAATCTCAGGATAAATAAATAAGTAGGATGGACAAACATTTGTGTATTGTATGGTCCTCATTTGTCTCACGGTTATACTAGTGAATTCTGTGTTTCAGACTCTCAAAGAGAAGCTAAGAACATCCTGTAGATTATTCTCATCCAAGCTTTTACCAGTCTTGACCCACTGATAGAAATTCATCAGAGTATAGAGGAGGAGGAGGCACATGTTGATATTTTGTTTGATGAAGTCCCCCAAGATGATGAGATTCAAGAGTGTGAGTGGGTTCCATGATTAGCAGGAACCTCTTAAATTGTAGGACCTGTGGCAAGTTAGTGGAGAGACTGTGTGTGTTTGTGTGTGTGTGTGTGTGTGTGTGTGTGTGAAAATGTTTACTAATGAGAATACATGGAAAACACAAAACTCCTCCTGCCCAATGCTGGTACAAAGAAGTGGAGCTGCTTGCCTTTTAAATGCTCATACAGATTATGGCCATTCAGAATAACAGGAGTAGCAACCATAATAGTTTGCCACAGAAGAAGTGAGAGTCCATTTGTTACATTTATTTATTTATTTATTTATTTGTTTGTTTGTTTGTTTGTTATTTTTGGCTGTGCTGGGTCTTTGTTGCTGCACGTGGGTAAGGCCTCTAATATTATTGTAATCCTACAGAAAAAATAAATATCTTTCATAAGGATTGTTATGGTCTGAATTATATTCCTCCAAAATTCATATTTTGAAGCTTTAAACTGCATGAAACCAATTTAGAGATAGGGACTTTAAGGAAGTAAAGTTAAATGAGATCATAAGGGTGGGGCCTCAATCCCACAGGATTGGTGTCCTCATAAGAAGAAGAGACACCAGAGAGCTTGGTCTCTTCACATGTGCACACAGGAAAGATTATATCAGGGCACAGTGACAGGAGGCCATCTGCAAACCAGGAAGAGAGGGCTACCCCAAAGTCAACCCTACTGGCACCTTGATCTTGGACTTCCAGCCTCCAGAACTTTGAGAAAATAAATGTTTGTTGTTTAAGCCTCCCATTCTTACTATGGTATCTTGTATGGCAGCCTGAGCTGACTAATATAAAGACTTATTTTTAATTCAATCAGAGTAGTCATTGGCGGGGCTCAGACTCAAACTTAAATTTCATTAAGAAACCCCACATTTTTCCTTGGAGTAAGAATATTTCAATTCATTTCACTAACGGGTACTTTGAACAGTGTTTGACCTTCAACAGTGTTTGAAGAACAGTGACAGTTTCTTTTCTTCCTCTATAGGTAAAGTATTTTATTTTTCCTTTGGCTTCTTTTAAGATTTTATTTTGTTTGTTTTTGCTTTCGTTTTCTACAGTTTAAATATCATATGCCTAGTTGAAGAGTCTCTGGCATTTTTCCTGCTTGGTGTGTTGTCTGAGCTTCCAGATCCGTGGTTTGGTGCCTGTAATTAATTGTGGAAAATTCTCGCTACTATCTCCTTCTTATTTTAAATTCCTCCTCCTTTCTTTTCTTCTCTTTCCTTCCCTCCTTCCTTCCTTTCTTCCTTCCTTGCTTCCTTCCTTTGCTTCTGATATTCCAATTACACATAAGTTACACATTTGTAATTCTTACACAGTTATTGGATATTCTGTCTTTTCATTCCTTTTTCTCTCTGCATTTCAATTTAGGGAGTTTTATTGGCGTATTTTCAAGTTCAGCAATTCTTTCCTCAGCCTTGTCATGTTGACTGGTAAGCACCTCAAAGTTAATCTTAATTTCTGTTACAGTGCTTTTGATAGCATTTGCTTCTGATTCTTTCTTAGAGTTTCCATATTTCTGCTTATATTGCTCATCTGTTCTTGCATGTTATCTGCTTTTTCCACTTGTGCCCTTAACATGAGTCATAGTTATTTAAATATCCTGTGTGTTAATTACAACATCTGTGTTATATATGAGTTTGGTTCTGATATTTTATTTGTCTCTTGAGTGTATGCTCCTGACTTTTGGTATGTCTTGAAATCTGTTGTTGAAAGCCTGGGATGTTATAATGGGTAATAGGAATTGAGGCAAATAGGCCTCTGGTGTAAGGATTCATGTTTATCTGGCTAGAACTTAGTGTTTAATGTTTGTTTTAGACAGAGGTACCAGAGGCTTCAAATTTCTTAATGTCCTGTTTTTGTCTCCCTTCTTGACTTTAGGCTTTCCTATGGACTCATTTTATTTAAAAAAAAAAAAAAATGAAGTGGATTTTTTTTCCTTTTATATGCAATGATTTGTGAATGACCTTTTGCAAAATAAAGGCCATGATAGTAATATGTGTAATAATATCTTATTAAAAGGGCTTCCTAAATGAGTTATAAAACAGATGTAGTTTTGAAAATGCTCAGAGCCAGTTTTGGTTAAGAAATATCTTATTAAATATCTGATTTAATTACTGGAATTTAGATCCAGAACAATATTTCACCTTCTCAAATCTGATTACTTGAGAATTTCTTATTAAAAGTACCTTGCTAAAGAAGCTAGGTTGCTTTCTGAAAATTTTCACTGCATTTCAAGTCAGAGAAAGCAACTCTCTCAAAGAGAGAGAAAGTCCTGCAAGTAAGATGATTAAAAAAAAGTACTTTGCTAAGATGCCATCCATTCAATGACCATCATTTACCAGATTTTACTCAAATTTCATTTACTCTCTATATACAGATGGGGGAAAATTTGAGGAAAAAAGATCAAGCACAATTCTAGGTAAGTGATTTCATGCCAAACCACAGGACATGAGTGCATATATGAAGAATAAAGTATCAAAGAACATTAAGAATTGCCTTGGTCCTTAAATGCTATAGGTTCACTGCTTCCAAAAATTTTGATGTTGGAATGCTATCCTCTTGAAATCTGAGAAATACAGAATTTGTGTTCGAATATGTTTGGAAAATATTTTGAGCCATATGTTCTACCTCACTCATTTGCTCAGTCAAGGTTCCAACATGTCTCACACTAACTTGGTTTAAATCATGCATTACCAATGAGAGTTATATCACCCCCCCCAAGGAATGAATATTGGCTCTTGGGGGCTGAAAAATTCTTAGATAATACAATAGTTTGTGGCCCTCCCAAGCTAAACTCTACTGGACAACACAGACAGATATTTGTTTGTGGTATTAAAATTCCATGGGTGGGAAGGGGGATTAAAAAATATCTAAAAGTCTCTTTAGGAGATAAAGAAAATTCGATTGTGAAACGCTACTTCTAAAGCATTTTCTCCTAAATTTTTAATGTATGGCAATCCTATAAAAATTAATAGCATAAAAATTATATACAATTTCCCTAATATATATTAAGGAAAATATCATTAACAGTAGTATTCATTTAGATAGCCATTGGAAATTTAGGTGATCTTTGGGGAAAAAATGAAGTATACTCAATTCACATCATAAATCACGAAATTCCAGAAGGTTTAAAAGAATACATGTTTACATATTAGTAGGCTTACTTTTCAGGCAAGTAAGTGGAGAACAGACAAAAGTCAAAACAAAGATGTTTACTTTGACTTCAAAATCTATTCTGGCATACTGAATTTTCTCCAAGAATTTGATTCTACCTCTTTAAAAGAGAAGTACTGAAGGCTGTTCCCTCCCTACCTAAAATACTGGGCTTTCTGCACAGAAATAAAATTTTAAAGAAAGACCTGAAGCATTTTAAGAAAGTTTTCACTATCTCCCTTTATTCAGCCTCCCTTCTCCTCCTGCGATCTTGCCTGCTATTTAGAGACAACAAGCCCTCTGGTTTCCACAGGGTACCCACCGCACTGTGCTCCACACCATGGCCTAGGCTGGAACTTCCTCCCTTGGTTTCTTCTATTGGTGTTCATTCTTTTACATGTTGTCTTCTACAAACTTACTGAATTATGTTCAGTGATGAACATACTCTTCTTCCACTTACTATAATTAATTCCTTTTTTTTTAAAACCACTATTCTAACTTTACTAATATTTCAAAGGAGAAGAAAACAAAATGTTTTTCTCAGTCCTCCACCCTAAACCTCTCATGAACTGTTGTTAAAAAATAACTAAAACTTTTATTTCATTCAAGCAATCTGTATTTCTACCAATAGTCACCCTATCCAAGCAAGCCTTAATTCCCCTGTGGAGAGAGAGATTTCACTGATGGCCCCTCTGAATGAAGAAGACATGAGGCAGAAGTGGTGCAATGCTGTTGATATGTTTTAGGTCACAAAATCCACAAAAATTAGCCTTAGATTGTCCTTTTTCATAATTTTATATAGTTTTACTAAATCAGGAACACATGATAATTTATTTTATAAAACACATGCACCTCTAAAGCAGTGGTTGAAGACTTTTTAGAAATTTCAAAAAATTCAATTAAAACTAATACATTAGTATACTAAGATGTTATCTTTACTTAGAATTCATAATAAGAATATCAAATTTCAAAGAAACTTAGGATCTTATAAAATAAATGGCAATGTATTTATATACAAATATATACAAGTTTTAGTAAAAGTGTTTTAAATTAAAGACAATATTTTTGGTGGAGTAAAATGAGTGTGTGTATATATATATATGTAGTGAATGTGCATATATAATTGAACATATATACATATCATATATTTATATATTTTTTAATATTTTATATATTATTTAGTATGAGGTGTTTAATCTTGCAGATATTAACAAGAATGTTTCATATAAACAAAACCTGTGAATGGATGTAAACTATGACACTTTTAACATTCAATACCATAAAATCAAATTCAGTATAAGAACAAATTATGCAGTAAACAGATTGTTTTTTTTTTTAAGCAAAGTCTTTGAAAATGTGCTGTTACTGTATGATCACTTTAGAATAAATTATGAGCGTTTTGATATCATTTATGTGTTATTGAAAATAGTAAGGAAAAACAATGTTTTCAACACCTCATTTGCATTGATGCCTCTTTGATCACTTCATTAAAAATGTGTTAAGTGAACAGAATGTATATTCATTGAGAAAGCTGACTCCATTCTAGTATATATGGTTCATACTATTTACATGTGAATTTAAACAAACAGCTAAAAAATATCTGCTGCTTAAATGATATGGGGGAAATTAGCTAACATTTTTCTGGATGCTACTACAATGAAAGCATGGGTTACTACAATTTTAACAAAGGTAATTAATTTTTAACGTTTTATTATTTACTGGAAAGATATATATTTTCAGTGGCACCCAAACATATAAATAAACAAATTTTTATTAGCCTTCATGTAACAGAAGTAAGACATTATAAAGACTCTATAACACTAATGAGAATTATAGTGCCACAGTATTCCATATATAGCTGATAAGTGTTGGACTCCATCTAAGAAGATTGGATCAAAAAAGACCTGTAGCACACCTTGGTCATAGGCCAGTTTCACCTATATATGACAAAATCACAGAACATTCAACACATGACAGCATTTTAGCAAAGAAAAATAGAAATTAGTTTTTAAAGTAGAGGAGGCACTTTTTTTTTGGTAGTGTAATTTTGTGGAATTTTTCTATATAAAGTCTCTCAAAATAATTTTCAAACAAAAACAGTGTTTCTCATTTTAACTTGAAAAATGTCCCCATCTACAAACAAAGCATTTTTTGGACTTGTTCTGTTTTCTGCACTCACTCTCTTCACAAGAGTTTATCATGAGGCTTCAAAGAACATCTGAAACTTGCAACTCCTAAATGTTGTCTTTAGCCTAGACTTTTTTCATAAACTTTGGACCATAAATCTAATTCTATATTTCACACTTCCACTGCATTACCTAACAAGCAACTCAAGCTTAAAATGTTGAATTTGCTCTATCCAGAGCCTTTCTCTTCTCAGTTATTGCCAACCTCTACCTTTTGATTGTTCAAGTCAAAAATATTGGAAACATCGTTCACATTTATCTTCCTTTTAGACCATTTGATCCATCAGGAAATCCTATTGCTTCTACAATTTGCCACCATCTCCACTGCTCTGTCACCCTCGTCCAAACTACTGTCATCTATAGACTCCGCTATTATATGTGTCTGCTTCTACTCTCGTCCCCTGTAGATTCCTGAATACACCTAAATAGAGATTCTCTGTGATGCTGTGAATTATATTATGTTGTCCTCTCAATTTCCAATCAAATTGCAAATTACATCAAATCACTTGCCTCTAGCATCAAATAGCTTACCTTTCTGACCTCATTTCCTTCTATTCTTCTCTTTTATTATTTTGCTCCAGCCACCTCCTTGCTTTTCTTATTCATATAAAAACTGTCTCCATCTTAGGACTTTTGCATTTGCTTTTTCCTCTCATGGAATATTTTTCTCCCATATCTCTAAATGTCTAGCTGCCTGAAATCCATCCTTTTTGTTCTTTTCTTTTTTTCACTAAAATGTCATCCCTTCCTAGATAATTTTTATTTACCGTCTAAATGAACTTGCAAATCACCATCCTCCTCCATGAACTCCTTAACCCCTGTTCTGCTTTGTTTATCATCTGTTTCACCTCACTAGATTGTCAGGTTCATGAGATCATTATTTCCCTCCTATCCCTAATGTATCAAAAAAGTTTGACATGTAGAAGGTGCTAAATATTGTATATATCATTGAATGAATGAAAAAATGAATTCATATTAAAATTTAAAATTTGACATTTAAAATAGTGATATAAAAATATATAATGGGAATATTCAAGAGATCATTATGTTATTAATATGACATATGTTATTAATATGATTAATATTAATATGACTATAGCAATAAGAAATAAAGTCATTACTTTCAAAAAACACTTTGGCCACATAAAGTGATAAGACTACATGGAATAAAATATTTAGAGTAAAATTGTTTAAAATGTCAGTCAGTTTAGCAGAAAGATGGATTATCTTGACATCACCTTAAAATATTTATGTTTAGTGTGCTTTTAGATTACTCTAGGATATTCTTGGGTGTTAAGGTTGGTAATTTTAGTTGATTAAAATTTTTCTATGTCATTACCAATATGTCTCTGACTCAAGTCAGAGAAGTGTCTCCACCTAGGCATGGAACAACTTGATTCCCTTACCCTCTTAATTGAATTTGAATTAAAAACATAGTTTGGGTAATTCTTGGTTGCTTAAGTGAGATGAAACTAGAAAAAAAAATCATCCAGATTAAACAGACTATTTAAATGAAAGAAATACTTCTGTAGGTCTGCAGGTGGTAACCACACATAGTTTCTCTCCTGTAAGTTAGTGATGTGATTAATATATGAGACTATATAAATCTTAGTTACCCAGAGAAGGGAAAAAGCCTGAGGATTCAAGCCCTTCTTACTGTGTAAAAAGGAAGGAGGGCTTCAAAATCACTCTATTTCCAGTATGAAGGGTTAATTCCCCAGGTGTCTTCAATCTCATTAGGAGTGGTCAGCATTTTAACAGTAAGTTTATTCTTCTTCCAGTAAGGGTCGATTTAACTTGTGACCTGGGTCTAAAGTCCATGATTTATTTGGGCCTTACATCTTCTTCTTCAGGAATAAAGTTGAGCCTGAGCCCTTGGTGTAATACCTGGAACTTCAAAAGTCTGGACCCAGCCAAAATGTTCAATTCGGGCCCAGAAACCAGGTATAGACTCACTTCTCCCTTAACGTATATCAAGGTGAATTTACACCGTGGGTCTAAGACATATCTCCTCTAGGATTTATTATTGTCATCATATGCCAGAGGGGTTCTCACTGTGGAATTAAATCACATTCTTCCCCAAACTCCTTGGGTCCATTGATACCTCAACTTTTACAACCACTGTCTATCTTGAACTATATTTATTCTATCTCTTCTATGTTTTGGTTATTCACCATGAGAAAGCCTCAAACTCCAGGTCATCCTTTACTACTATAAACTTCAAAAAGCTCTGCACAGCCACTAAATAGCATCTACTGCCTTTTCAATTCTACTATTAAGGGATTTGGGGCTGTTTCCAGGTTTCGATTTTTATTATTACTAGTAATGCTAGAAACACTGTTGTACATGTCTCCTTGTGTGCATGTGCATGCATTTCTGTGGAGTATATGCCAGATAAAATAAAGTACATCCATATATCCCCTCCCTCTTGGACCTTCTCCCATACCATCTAGGTCATCACAGAACACTGAGCTGAGCTCCCTGAACTATACAGCAGATTCCCACTAGCTATCTGTTTTACGCATGGTAGTGTATTTATGTTAAACCTAATCTCCCAATTCATCCCACCTTCTCCTTCCCCCTCTGTGTCCATATGTCCGTTCTCTACATCTGCATCTCTATTCCTGCCTTGGAAATAGGTTCATCTGTACTATTTTTCTAGATGCCACATACATGCATTAATATATGATACTTGTTTTTTTCTTCCTGACTTACTTCACTCTGTATGACAGACTCTAGTTCCATCCACATCTCTACAAATGACCCAATTTCACTAACACAACATTGTAAAGTAATTATACTCCATTAAAAAATACTCTATACTTTAAAAAGAAAAAAATACATCCAGTTAAATTTGAATTTTAGATAAACAACAAATATTTTTATTATAAATATTCCCAAATGTCCTCCCAACTCTACTCTCTTGAATTCACAGTCCATGATTGTGGATCTTTAAATGACTGTGGATCATTTAAACTTTAAAATGACCTGTAATTCCAAGCAAAATAACTTATATCATCAACTTTTTTTCTGAATTGTCCCTTTGCTTTCTCACTTTAACAGAAACGTGTAGCTCATATGAAGACACCATAGCAACAGAAGGCTTTTCAAGTAATGACTATTTATTTCTCTCAGAGTCTTTACATCCCTGTGACTGGAGGCTGGTATGCATCTTCCTTGTTCTTTATTGTTAATTTCAAATCATTCTCCTGCCTTCCTCCTTTAAACCCCTCAGTTTTGAAACATGTTATCCGGTTATATTATCCAGTACTACTCATTAAAAGTCTAATCAAGCAACCCTTTAGCATACTCTCCCTAATTTCTTTGACAGTTTAACTCCTGGCTCTTTATTATTTTCTCCAACAGTAATCACATTTTAATGTTTGGAGATTTCAATAATTATATGGCTAATACCTTCAACATTCTGGCTCCTCAAGTCCTTGAAGTCTTCTCCAATAATCGCAGCTACCCATTCCTATGGTCACACCCTAGATCTGTTCATTACTAACAAGGGAGCTCTCCTGGTTTTCATCTTGTCTTTTGGATGATTACATCTCAGATTATTTTCCTGGATCTTTCTGGTTCCTTTTCTTCTCCAAGACATGAGTGTTGGGATGCTCAGTCCTTGGCGACTTTCTTTGACATGGTGTCCTCTCTTTGGGATGCTGCGAGTCTCACAGCTTTAATTAGCATACATATTTTGATTAAAATCTACATTTATATTACTTATATATTCAGCTCAGATATCAGTTCTAGTCTTAAATCATATATTCTCCTGAATAACTATGGACATTTCAAGCTTTACATGTTTAAAACTGATCTCTTCATATTCACCCCAACCTGCTCTACTTGTAGCCTTCCTCTTCATAATTTAAAAGAGCTACTTTCATGCAATTACTAAGGCAGAAACTTATGAGTAATCTTTGATTTTTCTTTCTTTCACATCCCGTATCTATTTTAGCAGGAAGTCCTCTTATCTCTATCGTCAAACTAGATTTAGAATCTGATCATTTCTCATCATCTCAGCTGCTGGAGCCCTGGTTCAATTTGCCATTCTTTCTCACTCAGATTACAGCAATAGCCTACCAATAGGTTTTCTTAATTCTACCTTTACCCAGTTAGTTGAAAGTCTCTCTCCTACACTCCAGCTAGAGACATAACAATTAAGACATATTTCAGACTATGCTAATTTTCTCCTTAAAATTCTTAAATGGCTCCCATTTCTCTCAGGCTAAAAGCAGATTCTTTAAAATGACCTGTAATTCCTTAGACTTTCTGGCCCCTGTTTATCTCTCTGACTTCATTTCCATTTTCCATTCCCTCACTTTTCTCTGGCCACACTGTCCTCTTTGCCAGGCCATAAATGCACCAGGCAGATGTCTACCTTAGGCCTTTGCAACAGATCTTCCTTTGGCCTGGAGCACTCTTTCCCAACTTATAGGCAGACCAGTTTTCTCATATTCTTTGTTTATTCTCAATTATCTTATTCTCAGTGACTGACCACACTGTATAAACTGCACAAATCTCCTCTTATTATTGCAAATTTTCCACACTCTGCTCTAATATATTAATATTAATATTAATATATTAAAATTATATATATCATAGTTTAATCTATTACACTGTTATTTAACTATGTCCTCCCTTTGGAATATAAGACTGAAGAGACATAAGGGTGTGGTACCTGGTACACAGTGGATGCTACATATGTATCTGCTGTATTAATAAAATAAATATTCCATTGAGTAAACTAAGTATCTTTTTAAAGTGCACCAGTAATGCAAGTGTTTGCTTTCTCTAGGCAATCCTAATCTTGTCAATAGTTACCAAACATCATTTTCTTATGATAACTAAATATTGTTATTATTTGTATTCACTGACATGTAGAGACAGCTTGGTTGAGAGTAGTACTCATAACTTCAAGTTCTGAAACTAACTGATTGCACAAAATTATATCTAGAGCTGGAGCATTTCTCTTGTCCCTTCCCATTCCCTCTTCACTGAGCTAATTGTACTTCAACTTTAGCATTCCTTCATAAGAAAAGATGTCCCTGTACCCCGTTACCAGATAAAGTTACCATTATAAACTCTTTATTATACTTTACTTCACTCTGATAATACTTTTTATAATAGTAATTAAATAATTGTTTCATTCCCTATTTGTCTCTTCCCAATAAATACAAGTTCCATGAAAACCAGGATTAGCCATATTATATTTCTTAAATGTCCACTTATAACTTGTCAAGTTATCCCTAGTAACTATCGAATTACTTTAAAATATACCCAATAATTATTTGTTGAATGAATTTTTTTATAGAAAAAGATCAATGACTTTTAAATAAGCACTACTTTATTTTCTGACATATAATCAATTATTTTTTTTTTTTGCTGATGACAATTACAAAGCATTCTCAATAATGTTGATTACTAAGAATAATATCCCATATCATCTAATCACCTAAATTTTAACTTGACAAGACTTGTAATATATTATGTATTTGTGTATATATAAACATGAAACATTACATTTCTTAAGTGTTCAATAAATGGAATATTCCAACTTGTTAAATGATCTGTTTAATCGAATATGAATATTAAAATTGTCTATTCTAGTTTTACTTATGAAGTATTAATGGTGAGATCTATCTAGACACTGAAACTGAGGGCATAGAGAAGTCATATATCTTTCAGAATTTACTCCAATCATATTTATTCATTAAATTTCATAAAATGTGTTTAGCCTTATACTATCATTTACTCTGATGTTTTAATGAAGTTTGTAATTTTTGATATATGGTATATTATATTTTAGTAGAAATTGCATATTACTAATTCATAATACTGTCATTCAAAATAAGTTATTTTCTTAGATTACACAAGGAAAAAAATTCCCCGGGGGTTCCCAAACACAATCTCTAAATTAAAAAAAATAATAATAATTAGACTTATCAATTAAATAAATAAAAGTTTAGTTTCCGAAAAAGCACTAAAATACATGGGTTTATCACCTCAAGAAAGAATAAAAATATACATCAAAACCACACTATTACTGCAGTTGATATACTCAGTCATCTACTGTAGAGTATGGCACTTATCTCTATAGGAATACTTATTTTTATCAATCAAGAATACCAAACAGGAATGACTTTTCATCAGTCTCACCAGAGCAGTCATGCCTTTCTAGTTTGAAACCGGCTATAAAATATGTCTTTGGCTATCAAACCTCCATGCTAAGCAGAGCTCAAAATGCTAGATCAAATTAGTTTGGGAGAGGGCAAATAGCTCTATTTGGTCTTGACTGAGTTTTAAAAGACTTACTTCAGTTAGAAAATTGGGTAAAAGATTACTGTGTCTAAATTCTACATTTAATAATCTTCTGAAATTTTATGGTGAAAAAAACATGTTCTACACATTTCATCCAAGGCTTCATCAGTGGTAAGTATAAAGTGAGAATGTATAAATATTAATTGTAGAATAAATATTATTCCAGAATAAGTACGATTATAAAGCAACTTAAAAAAATTAAGCCTAATATATAGATTATTCCTGAATAGGTAAAAAATCTAAAATTTAATTAATAATTATCCTTTTCATGGAATATTATTTTAATTAAGTTTTACATTCTTCCCTTATATAATTATGATTTATGATATTTAATATTTTTGATTTCTCTTTTTTTTTTAATGTCAATTTCTTATTTATTTATTTTTTATTAATTTTTGGCTGTGTTGGGTCTCCGTCTCTGTGCGAGGGCTTTCTCTAGTTGTGGCAAGCGGGGGCCACTCTTCATCGCGGTGCGCAGGCCTCTCACTATCGTGGCCTCTCCTGTTGTGGAGCACAGGCTCCAGACGCGCCAGCTCAGCAGTTGTGGCTCACGGGCCCAGTCGCTCCGCGGCATGTGGGATCCTCCCAGACCAGGGCCCGAACCCGTGTCCCCCGCATTGGCAGGCAGACTCTCAACCACTGCGCCACCAGGGAAGCCCCGATTTCTCTTTTTATAAAAAGTGTAGCAAACATAAGCCACCAGAAGAGAGATAGTACGTTTTGTAATCTGCATTAAGGAAACATATTAGTATATTTTGATGTTGGAAAAATCCTGTTAGAAAATTTCATTTACTGGTGGCCTTTTTGCACTGACTAAAGAACATGATTTAACATACATATAAAAATATGAAACAGTGCCTGTCATTCAGGATCCAGATTTGCTATATTGTTTTCATATTATGAATTACAGTTTTCATAAATTTACTATCACTTTCATTTGATTTTTAAGCTTCTATATCAAATTACATTTTGAAGCAAAGATTCCAATTTTTATTAATCTAGTTTTGAATTCAGTCTCCAAAAAGGACCGGGATGTTTTAACAAACTTAAAATGTACAAAGATAAACAATGAAATGATCTATTGAAATATTAATAAGGTCTAGAGACTGAGTATTTCTAGAATATACAGGAAAATTTTACACAATACTTTTCCCTATTTACATATTCATAGGCAGGTCTGAGGAAATGATGTGGTCCAATTCCTGAACAGAAGATAAATATAAACACTAGAAAAACTAAATGATTGGTCTTAGATCATATGAGCCAGATGGCAGCAATAATGGACCAGGGCCATGTTGCCTAACATCCAATATTCTACATGTACGACTTAATTAGTTTTACATCATAAAAATAATATATACTAATTACAAAGAATATGAATTAGTAAAACATTAGGAAATCCTGTAATCCAATTAACCATTACTGGCCTCCTGGCCATTCCTCAAACACGTTAAGCAGGCTGCTGGCCTAGGCTATAGTTCTGATATCCATTATAATCTCTGAACACTCTCCTTCAAGAGAGTTACATGATTCACTCCCACACTACCAATCACACTGGCACAATTTCCCTTTAACACATAGCTCTTCCTCACTACTTGATATTAAAGTGGAAACTCTCTCATGCCCCCATCACTATATCTATACTACGCTTCTTTTCTTTTATATTGCTTTTTTCATCACTTGATATATTTATATATTTATTTTACTTACTTTTATGCCTCCTCTCACTATATTTCACTCTCCATAAGACTTTGTCCACTTGATTCACCACTGTATCTCAATCCTTGACAATTCCTGGCAAGTGTTAGGTCCTAGAATATATAAATATCACTAATCTGAACCCCTCCCCCTGCAGAAATTGAACTTTAAATGTTTCTTCCACTCATGATCTGGGCAACATAAATTAAGACCATAAACAGCCTTAGACCTGAAAGAGCAAGAGGAGAGAGCAATTTCTAGAACCAGAAACAGAGTGGACTGTATGGGGAGAACAACTCGACTGGAGAAGAAACTTTAGTCTGAGGATGCCTCTAGGAACATAAAATGAACCATGTAATGAACAATAAATGAATTACCCATGTAAGAAGAGTACATAAGGAGCAGTTACAGACACTGACATGAAAACTACAGAAGAGACAGAAATATGCATTCTTTAAAAATATTTAAGAATAATTTATCAAATAAAGCTCAAATAAAAATTTGGCAGAATGTCACATTTTACCACTGAATTAAAAAATATAGTTAAAAAGGATGTTTTCTTACAGAAAACACAACTGACAAAATAGAAGCAAAAGACCAGAGAAACTGAAGGAACAGTCTATTATCTTTGCCCAAAAACAAAATCCAACAAAAAAATGTAAAATATTTTAGGCTCATGTTGGACCAAATCTTTCTAAAACAGATATTCACTATATTATGTAATTTTTCTAAAGCAGAGGGACTGGGTACTGCTAACTGCCAGAAAGGTCCATTCCAATTCCCTATTTATGGATAGGGAAAAAGACCACTGCGTAGTAACTCTGAATTCCAATGGGCCCACAAAGAGGTGAACTTAAGACAAAAATCCATTAATACCTGGCCCAAATATGCCCTGACTCTAAGTATAGTCAAGATGATGTGTAAGGTCTTTGAATATTAATATCATCACAGAATTTGAGTGATTTGAACATTTCCCTTTCCCTGGTATAAGTTACATAAGTAAAAGGTCATAATTCTCTTTGAGGGCAGGGTAGGTTAATCCTTAACAAACAGTCTTGATTTTTGAGGCCTGGCCTCTCTTTCAGTCAGTGGGTTATGGGTCAATGTGTCCTGGGTACAAATACTGGTTTAGATCTGGCAACTAGCGAGGAATCCAGATTTTTTACTGGAGTGGCCACTCCAGCCATCTGATTATTCATCTTCGATTACTGTTGATCTTAAACATTGACCAACACCTTGTTGGATGCCTATCTGTCTTGCCCATACAGTCCCCATATTATGCTATCATTGCCGTGGTTTCTAAGTACTCCTGGCCACTGCTCTGCCATTTCTGTTCACTACAATAACTTTGTCCAACTGGCTTCTGAAAGTTAAGCATTCAGATCTTAATCAAATCCAGGTTTGATTAATTAAGGGTCATTTTATATGGTTTGTTCTTAGGGTGGCAAATTGTCTAACAGTATCTCCCTACTGACAGCTTTGACCTGAAGAGGACAGCCACCACTGAGCTTTTCGAAGCTGATGGCTCTCCTCTCAACAGAACATAACCTACCGCTTTGTTAAATGGAATGTGTGCTAGACCCTCTAGTGGCACAACAACCTTTGGTGGGTTTTCCATCCATGGTGTATATGTCATGGTATGCAAACCATCTGAGCCTTGTGTTCCCTTCCTCCACAATGTGCCACAGATACTGTGGTTATTTTACTTCAACTAGTATATACTTTCATTTTTCTCAGAGTTCAAAAATCAGCCTCGTAGTGTGTCAGTTGTCAAGGTTTTAAATCCTATGGAACAGGGATACATTCCCATATCAATACACTCTCCTTTATACAATCGTTTTTTTCTTATCCTCTTGAATTTAGTTTCATACAGACCCTCCAGCTCCCGCTGGTAGGTTCTATAGCTTCTTGGGGTATAGACCTTTTTCTCCATGAAAAGACTCTGATTCCCTAGTGAAGTTATGTAATGATTTAGTCCTAGTTATTGGTTTACTGACAATGAGGGGAATTGTGGTCATATCCTCAGGGGGATATGTGTTGACTTGCAAGGCAGAGGCTTCTGCATCATCATCATCATCAAGCAAGAGGGTGGAAAACACTACTCTTTAATAATATGAAGTGCTACTTATGCAGACTAAAAATGTTCTGGGTAATCTGGGTTGATTCAAAGCAGATGTCATCATCACACATTTCAGAGTCCCATGACCCTGGCATGGTAGACCTGCTATGGCTAAAATTTCAACATTCTCTCAACATCTGCTACTGGAACGTAATAAGTCCTGAGTCCAACCCTCACTCTTCTGCCCTGAGCTTGTTCTACAGGATATAAGAATCTTGGGATTAATATATACTATAAATTGACACTACTATATATGAAATAGATAACTAATAAGGACCTACTGTATAGCACAGGGAACTCTACTCAATACTCTGTAATGGCCTATGTGGGAAAAGAATCTGAAAAAGACTGGTCAAGAAATCTGGAAAAGACATATGTATATGTATGACTAATTCACTTTGCTGCACACCTGAAACTAACACAACATTGTAAATCAACTATACTCCAATAAAAATTTTAAAAAGAAGAATCTCTTTATATGTTGTCGGAGAGGCTCTCTGGCTTTAGCACTTAGATTTCGGTTGGTTATTAATCACACTCACACTTTCTTCCTATTTCTCCAACCATATCATCTGCTCCCAGAAGCAGCCATCTGATATCATTGTCCTTATAATTATTATTTCTCCCACATTTCTCAAACTCCTGATACATTGCATTAATAAATACATTCCCTTTCAGGATTATCTCATCCTATGTCATCACTAATTAAAGTTTAACAATTGCATTCTAATTTCATGCCCAGATCTTTCTGAGCTCCACCAATTCACCAGTGATGGGGCTCTAAATGACTAGTGCTGATATAACTGTACAATCCCATACTAAAATCTGTTTTTTTCAGACATTATGGTATGCCTTTGGTTTTAATACCTACAGATTAAGAAGAAGACAGTTTTAGTAGATGGGAAAGTTGGTTTGCAATGCATTACAATAGAAAATTCAGCTAATCCAAAGGGAGCTCTGGAGTTTGAAGGACCCTTCAGAGTTGTCCCAAACTGGGAGAACATGGCTAGGCTCTTTACACCAACATTGCCCAGTAATTCTGCCCTAGAAAGAGGACATTACCTTGAGAGATCATCTTTGGCCAAGAGCACTCACCAAAAGATAGCTCAGATGCAAGATTTTAGTCACCAACACTCTCAATATCTGGAGGAAGGAGTGCTTTATTACTGCTCTTATTATATATGCTTTAAATATTTAATTGATACCTTTATCATATATGCTTTAAAATATTTATTCTTACACATTTTTCATTCTTATGGTTTATACTCCTAAGACACATTCTTTTCTTTTCCTTAAATAACATGAACAAATAATATGCTAAATTTCTTTTCCTTTGAATATGTTTTAGCATGATACAAGTTTTTCTTTTTTAAGCTCTAAGGTGTATGGGGTTAATAAATACACAGGCAGATAGCTGTTATGTTACTACTCATTAAGTCATTATTATTCATTTTCTTATCATAGCTGTATTCTGATGAAATGGTTTTTAAGTATTTTGTGTTGTTCACTGATGTTTAAAAATATATTTTTGTATCTCCCATTGATAAGAGCAATAGTTAACACACTCAACAGTCATCATTTCATTTCTAAAATGCCTTAAATGTTCTCAGTAGAATGCTTTAAATAATGCACTTTATTAAATAAAATATTCATATCTTCTTTTGAAAAATATTTTGTTCTATCTTTTCCCCTCAAGATTAAAAGTTTTATGTCAGAAGTTTTAAACACTAAATTAACTGGGAAAGGATTCATTTAAGTCCAGTATTGGCCTTCTGGTTTAGATATATTAGATATGACCTCTTCACCAATTTAATTAAATAAGGTAAATTTTTAAATACTAGTGAAAATCATTTTCTGATCTTGTTGGAATTTTTAAAAACGGGTGCATACCATTTTATTCAGTGACATTAAAGAAGATAATTAATATAATAGAGGCTCATTTTAAGTTTGTAAATTTAATCACTGTATTCTGACAATAGTTTAACATTAGTTCTTCGAGTAATAAAAGAATGATATCTTCCAACCACCTAATCTATCCTTTTAAAGGAGTCATGTACTGATTGGTTACTATATGGAAATCATGAAGGGCTTTAGCCCCTGACTGCCTTATTTTATCACCATCGCAGATACTGCCATCATTCTATGAGACTTCAGTAGACTAGATTAAACCATTACAAATTCTGATATACTAAGAATTATACTCAGTTCATGACTTCCTAATCTCCAATGAATTTTTCTTCCTCGCCTGCTAAAATATGGTCACACTCCATAAATGGGAACTTTTCCATATGCCAAAGCACTAACACAAGAATCTCATCCTTAACCATAAACTCCCTTTCTTTACAGTACAATTTCTAAACCCATTATAACTTTAAATCTACTGATGTTGATAATCTATCACTTTAATTTCTTCAATTTCTATCATCTATCATTATTCTTATCTTTTTGTAGGTACCATGAATTCACCTTCATCCTTTCTTCTTTCTCTTCTTCTCATCCTACCTGCCTGGCAAGACCTCATCCTTCAATGAAACTTATGTGTACTATTTCAGTGGCCACACGGTCAATCTAAGCATAATTGGAGGAAATCAAGTGCCCAAGATGATTGAGGTAACTATATCTTAAAGATCACCAAACTCAATGGCTCTTCATACTGATGATTTCATAATTAAATCTCTCTTCTCAAACTTCTCACTTCTCCATACGTCCAAGTTGCTATTCTAGTTATTGACCAGTTACTCTGTTTCATTTAAAAAAATAGAACACAGACTGTATCTTTCTTTTCACTGAATGTACACACATGTAGGCCTTTGCAACTGTTTTCTCTCCTCATAACAATAAAGAATCCTTCCTTTCAAAACCCAGTTTTTCCTCAATAGTTCATCATTTGATACCCTATTTCTATTTTACTACTTAACATCTCTTCCCATCAGCTTTACTACTTAACATCTCTTCCCATCAGCTTTACTACTTAACATCTCTTCCCATCACTCAATCATTCCTATGTCATACAAATATAATTTAGGTATTCCCATTAAAATACACAAGCGCACACACACACACACACACGCACAAGCAAACAAATGAACTGCATCTATTGGCCCTACTACTCCTTAAATCTGCTGGCCGCTATACATCTTCACTTCAAGAAGTGATGCAAATATTATGGGTCAATTTCTTATCTGCCGTTCATTTTTCACCTTACTACAATGTGCTCTCCTCTTCTACCAAGCTACTAAAACTGCATTATAAATTCACCCATACACATTGGAAAATACAGTAGATCCCTTTCAGTCTTTAATCCCTAATACCTCTCATTAGCAATTAACTTATTTGATAACTGCTTTACTTTATACATATTCTATTACATTCTATGCATTACAAGCTCTATTTTTTTCTTACTTTCCTGGCCATTGTTTCTCATACCTTTTTCCAGGCTTGCTCTTTTTCACAGTACATTATGTGTTGAAGAGATCCATGTTAGTTCAAAGTAAAACAAAATTTAAAACTATAGTAAGACAAAAATCTCATAATAAATTAATAAAATAAAAATAAGCCAAAATAAAGCAAAATAATAAAATAATAACGATGATAAGTGCTTATCAAGCACTTATTTTGTGCAAGGTAGCTTGCTAAGTTACTTTATATGGATTATCTTATTCACTACAACTCTCTTATAGAGATACTTTTGTCACCTAAATTTGGAGATGATGAAACTAAGGACAGAGTGTGACTGGGTCAAGATGATATGATGCAGCTCCTCTCTTTCTTCTCATTCAATGTTCTTTCCCTGTGATCTCGAACAAATCTATAGCTTTAAATGGCATCTCCAGGTCATGACTCCCAAAACTTGCATCTCCTGTTCAAACTTCTCTATTAAATGTAACACATACATACATTCAGATACCTCTTTTATAGTTACACTCAGATGCTTTTTAGGCATCTCTCTTTTTTTTTTTGAATACATTTTATTTATTTATTTATTGCTGCGTTGGGTCTTTGTTGCTGCGCGTGGGCTTTCTTTAGTTGCAGCGAGCGGGGTCTACTCTTTGTCGCAGTGCGAGGGCTTCTCATTGCAGTGGCTTCCTTTGTTGCGGAGCATGGGCTCTAGGCATGTGGGCTTCAGTAGTGTGGAACACAGGCTCAGTAGTTGTGGCACATGGGCCTAGTTGCTCCGTGGCATGTGGGATCTTCCCGGACCAGGGCTCGAACCTGTGTCCCCTGCACTGGAAGGCGGATTCTTAACCACTGCGCCACCAGGGAAGCCCTAGGCATCTCTTAATGAACAGTCCAAATCTGAACTACTGTTTATTCCCTTTCTCAAGAGCATATACTTAGAATATCAAAGTGGATATGTAAATGCTCTAAACTGATATGTACATTTACTCAAGCCTAAAATACTAAGTATTATTCAGAGTTAAGGCTCCTCAAGTTTATAGGTACAAAACTGACTCCCTTGCATCACTGACTCAGAGAGGAGATCCATGCAGGTTTTCCAAGGAGGCGAGGGGCTGCCTGTTCAGGGAATTCTGCAGTTGAGGTCCTCAAGCATGTCCAGAAGTGGGGACACAGGCACTTCTTGCTCTTGGGGATTCCTCGCTACTATTATGGTAATTCCACTGAGAATTGAGAAACTGACCTGGAGCAGGTCTACAACAGATGCATAAGAGGGAGGGATGCAGTTACACGACTTTATCTTCCAGGATGCCACCAATCCAAGCCTGAGCTGGTTTGTGAAAGTCTGTTATTTGGGCCTTATCGTAGTCCTTCCAGACCAGGAGTATATGGGCTAGTGCAGTCTGAGTACCAACCGTAGAATGTGTGTGGGGTAGTCCCTGAGCAATCTGATTTAATTCCCTGCTTCATGTATGAGGAAACCAGGGCCAAAAAATAAAAACAAAAACAACAACAGCAACAAACCAAACAAACCAAACAAAAAAAAAAAGAAAAAAACAAACAAACAAATCAAGGGACTTACTTGTCCAGGACAAGTTTTCCTTAGATTTATAGATATAATCATCTATGCCATGGCTGTACTAGATTTAGCTGTCAAAATGATAAGTATCTTGCAGGATTTACTTATTTTTAATAGAAGGAGACACTGAGCCATAAGAACTTAGGCTCATTTTTAATTTCAAAAAGAATGAAGTCAACTGATAGTAATTACATTATGTAAAAATTCAGTATTAAAATATTTCCTTGTTATGATAAAAATTAAACATTTTTGTTATTTTATTTTTTATAAAAGTAATTTTCCAGAAAAAATCTTATTGCTAACAGAGTAACACTGAATATGGGATATAATAAATAGATAGACATAAATATACTATGCCAAGTTATTAGCAGTAGGGATCAAGTATCCTGCAGTTTCATCACTATGAAAGCTTTGTTGTTGTTGTTGTTTCTTTAATTCAGAGAAGAATTAATTTTGTCAATATTGCTCAAAAAAACTTAAAATAATATGAAATGAAAAGTTATAAATTATCACTCTCCAAAATATCGTTCTCAATAATAATCTCTCAGACTAATCCTGTGATTTGTATAGATAGAAAAATAGCTTTAGTTAAAATTTCTATGTTTAAAAATACTTACAATATGAGGCCATAATGATTTTTCATATGGTCAACTGCCATTCCTTGATGTTTTACAGGGCTCAGACCTAATTCCTTATACATTTTATTTTTTAAAGTTACATCTTTGGTATTTTGATGCAAGTGTTCCAAGATGATATAATTCAAAAATAAATTCCTAGCCAAAAGTAATATTGCTGGAGTAAATATATTTTATAGGTATATTATTCACATATGCCATTAATCATCATGTTCTGATAACTAGAAAAATACTTAGATTCTTTTATAAAAATCGTATTAAAATGGAATTTTAACTCTAAACTGAACATATTTTGGGGACATATTTTATATTTTCTAGACTTACTCTGGGCTATGTCTTTGTTGTGACCTATTAAATCTCAGACTGCATGAGTCAGAGAGCTGGGAAATCAATGAGTCTGTTTTGGTGTTAGCATAACCAAAAAAGGGTGCTTCTCTTATTGAAAGAGATGAAACCCCAAATTCCCAGAGTTATTCATCATTTTGGGGTCTGATTTTACAAAAAAAAAAAAAAAAAAAGAGCTATTCTTATTCCATGAAAAGCAACTTCCTCTCACTATCTGTTTGTAGGCAGGAGAAGCTGCTGAAAGCCAAATCGATGCTGTAACATGTCATGCCTAAAGCTGGTATTCAAATCCTTGGGAACTCCCAGCTGGTATTCACAGTACTGTGTCAGCAAGAAAATATCTCAAGTGTAGAGGTAAGACTGTAGATGTTGACTTCGCTTAATGGTATGTCTTCAAACATCTGTATGACTTTGTGATTTTTGTCCGTAACATACAAAAGTACAATAAACATATTATTTTTTACTTAAACTTTGATATAAATAAAATCCCTTTGTGACAGTAAACCAAATTATTATAGCCTTAGGATCTAATGAAATATTTAAACTTTACAAAATGTTTTCTTGAAAATAAAATGTGATAGCATTTAATAGTACCTTACTGGGTTAACTTGGGAAGACAACACGGACAACAGCAACAAAAACACTGGACAAAAGAGATAAGTCCACTTTTTCCACTAAAGCTATTACTATCTAAAATATAAAGATAAACTGGCATAAGGTTAAATCACAGAGGAAAAATGAAAGAATAAGTGAAATGGACAGCTCCCTGTTGTTCTATTTTAAAGGTTATTTTCCTTTTGACATAATCATTTCTTTTATGTCACCTTGATTCAATTGAATTTATGTAGTCCAAATATCATTTGAGACTCTTTTTTCCACAAATATTTGCAGAAAAGTCTTCTTTTGAGAAAAGATGAGTAATCACCATATGCCTGACATCAATTACAAGTCAATTCATAATTTTTATTAAAACTAACAATCTCAAGCAATTACTTAAAATTTCTTGATCAATAATTAGAAAATATGTAATAAAGTTTAAACAGATTATTAGCTGTCTTCTATGAATAGCTTTTAACACTTCCTCCTAAAGGAAAGCTTAATCATATGTAAGCCCTGTCAGCAAACTGACATATAATTCCAGCTAAAATACATTTCTTCAAGAATTGGTCAAAGACCAAATCCCATGGTTACTGAGAAAATCTGGCACAATCAACAATAATCATATTTTTAACATGGAATTCTTACTTCTTGTACCATAATCATAACAATTCAAAATGAATTTAATGTGCTCTCATTCATGCATTTTGTAAAGTATTGCATGCGTATAAAGAGGGAGAAAAAAGAATAGAAGGTGTGTTTGGCAGGAAGTCGTGATTTCTATATTTAGTCCTAATCCAGCCCTCTTTGAACAGCCTTCTTAACCTTTTTTTAAAAATTAATTAATTAATTAATTTACTTTTGGCCATGTTGGGTCTTTGTTGCTGCGCGTGGGCTTTCTCTAGTTGTAGTGAGCAGGGGCTACTCTTCGTTGTGGTGTGCAGGCTTCTCATTGCAGTGGCTTCTCTTGTTGCGGAGCACGGGCTCTAGGCACACAGGCTTCAGTAGTTGTGGCACATGGGCTCAGTAATTGTGGTTCTCGGGCTCTAGAGCACAGGCTCAGTAGTTGTGGCGCACAGGCTTACTTGCTCTGCAGCATGTAGGAACTTCCCAGACCAGTGCTGGAACCCGTCTCCCTTGCATTGGGAGGCAGATTCTTAACCACTGTGCCACCAGGGAAGTCCCCCTTCTTAATCTTTTGAACCACATTTTACTAATCTCTAAAAGGTGTGTGTGTGTGTTTAACCTGTAAGGAATCTCCAAGCTCTAATTTTATGTTTCTAAGAGAAGCCTGATATATGACAACTTATTAATAAAAGATAAAACAAGAAAACAAAATAATTCATCAAACCATAGAAATATTATCATTTGTATTTTAAAAGTTTTCCAAAACTAAATATGTTTAAACTGAAGTAAATTAATTCAAATGAGACTAGGAGAGCTTTGTCCTGCTTTGATATCTAAATCATCAACTCTAATGCATGTTACCATGGTATCCCAAGGACTTCCAATGCACTTGCCCAGAAAAGTTTTTTTTTAAGTACAATAACCATTGACTTTATTTTTTTTTAATTTCCACTAGTGATTTTTTTAAAAAATAAATATGTAATTTTTTGCTAAGGGTTGTATTTTCTGTGCTATTTGTATACTGTTTCATTTATCCATGTTTGTTTTTGTTTAATAGCCACTTTTTTTGCTTTAATCTTTTTATGTCATTCAGGTTTAATTATTTCCTGAGTCATTACTAGTACCAAACAAGCACTGAGGTTTATTTCTTACCCTGAAGCTAGATTTTTAAATGTCCTCCTTTAAAAGTAAGCATAACTTTCTCAGTTTAGTGTCATAAGTATTACATTTGGTTTTATCATTTATTTTGTGATTTCTTTTTTAGTTCTCTTTTATTTCTATATTCTAACATCTTGCTGAACTATATAAACTATTTAGGCCCCTATTACCTATACGGTGATATTCTTAGATACACAGCTTTCTTTAAAGTAGATTAAAATTTACCTTAATATTTTAAGCCACACATTAACCGGAGACATTCTTAAAAACATATTCAACCTACAACTGAAATTCCTATCAGTCACAATTTTTGTTTCTTTCTTTTGGAACATATTTTATGTTCCCAATTCATCTACTTTTGCAAATCTCTCCATTTAAAAACTCTGATTTCTCTTATAAATAAACAATTATGGCATCTAAAAATGCGCCAAGGGGTGGGGTACACCTGTACTCTATAGGCAGATGGCACCAAAATGTTAGCTAGAACTAGCTAAAGTTTTGATGGTTTCACTGCTTCATTAGCCAGTATATCTCCTCGACAAACATACATTAGTTTTATAGCACCTCTCCAGAAATTATGGCCATAAATATAAGCTGAATAATAAACACCTAGTATGAACCTTTTTAATCTTAATTTTTTTCTAGAACCACTTCCATTGTTTTCATTTGGTTTACTACTATTGTCACAGTGAGAATATCTGTGCCTTTTCTTGATAAAAATGTCCAATAAAGCTTATCCTGACGTCTTTAAATTCAGCTTCAAAACAAATAATAGAGGTTTTACTCCCCCAATTTTGCTAATATAGTTAAAATATATAAAATCAGAGCTTAAAGGAAAATTAAATTATAAAATAATGTTAAATATTTATGAATGTTTATATATTCTCAGATTTTTATATAATTTGGGGTTACAATCGACAAACTAATTTCAAAATATCAAACATCACAATGGAGCCTACTGCACATGGTAAGTACACAGTTTAAGTCTGACAGAACCAATGGATATATAACTTTTTCTGAGATAAGCCTGTTGATAATGTGCTTGCATGTAGCAGCCGTGTCAAAGTTCTATAAAATTTTCTAAGATTTTTTTTTCTCAGTTTCTGAATTTATCTATTCCTGGACTGGTAATTAGTGGTTTGGCAACCAGCACTGATGTGCAGGTTACACTTTTAGTAACAGTGTTTTAATCATCACCTTGGTATCTCAAAACATAGCCCTCATCCAAGGAATTAATATAAACACCGAAAAGTGGGGCTATCAGTTCATATTCAAGAAATCACCGGTCTTAATGTGCTCCACCACCCAGAAGCAGCTCACCTGGTAAAACTGTAAAATGGCCTATTGCAGAATCATGTATCATGCCAGATGGCAAAGAGAATTCCCTGCAAGCACAGGGTGCTGTTCTATAGCATGCACTATGTGACTTTAATAGGGTGATCATATAACTTATTGTGGAAACCAAGATGTTTTCAGAGGGAAAAGGGCAACTACTCAATATGAGAATAAGACAAAAGATGTGCCTGCAGTACATAGGAAACTATAGTCACTATGGGCCAATATTCAGTGTCATCTCTCCCACAGAAAGGAAGCAAAGGCCTAGAATCCATGGTTGGGGGTGGTTAAGAATGCCCCCCTTCACTATTATACCTAATAATCCACTTACAACATTTTTGTATTCAATTTCTGTGATTCTTGGGATCATATATTTAGATGCCCTAGTACCCAAGAAGAAATGCTTTCACCAGGAAACATAGTTATGGGTTTGTTATATTGAAACCTAAGAAGGTCCACTTCCTATTTGAAGCTTCTGCTACTGAACTAACAGAGAGGAGTTAATGTACTGGCCAAAGTGACTGATGCTTATTACTAAGGAAAAATTAAGTTGTTGCTCCAAACTAGTGTCAAGAACAACTGTATCATTCTATCCTAAAGCGAGGGGGTTCTCTTAAGTGCCTCTTATTCCCCCATGCTCAGTAATAGTGGTCACCCTGGTAAAGACAGGAGCATGGAGAACTTGTGCCCCAGGGGAATGAAGATATACGTCAAATTAACCCTCCACATAAAAAAATCTCCAACCAGTTGATATACCTATAGAGGGTAAGGAAACATGCAATAAATGATATAAGAAGGGATACTAATCAGCTACATAAAAGCAACCATGTTTTATATTTATTTGTCATTTCCATTGCTCTGCTAAGTTACCTGAGTCGTCCAAACAAAACACCTGAGTTGATATTAAGGGGAAAAGGGGAAAAAGAGGTAGATTGTACAAGTTATTCTCCATTTGTTCCTCCAGCTTCACTCTTCCATCTACTCTATTTTGCTACAAACACTGAACCCATGGCTTCTAAGGGCTAACAACTCACAAAACTGTTATTCCCATCTTCCAGGAGAGTTATCCAACAGGCAGCACTGGAAGGGGTTCAAGGACAATTGGAGAGAAAAGTCAGGATATTTATTACCTTGGTTCACTTCAATTTCTGTTTGGCTGCATTTTGGCTGTGGTTGCTCACCACTCTTTTTTTTTTTTTTTTTAATAGCTACAGCCATCAGATGTGATAACCACGAGCTCCCAATTCCCTACCAGCCTAGGGGTGATAAGAGATGACTGCTATTGCTAGTCCTGTGGCGATTCACCATCCCTTATTAGTTTTCCTTAACCTTGTCTTTACCTCTGTAGAGACTGTTTCATGAAACCCTCTTCATTTATACTTTTTGAGATCACCATCTGTTTCATGTGAGAATTCTGACCAAATGGACATTTTATACTGTTAAGATTGCTGAAAACCTTTTAAAAATATATATTTATCTACACTAATTATAGTTTCTGATATAAAGAGGATAATTATTGCTAGTAAAGGTAAAAGTAGTTGGAATTTAAGTTTTAAAATAAAAGAGAAGAACTTTGATATAAAAGAAATGAAAAATTATTTTCTACTTTATGTTTGTATCTAGATTAAAGTTATGAACACCCACATATATATACATATGCACATAAATTCATATGTATATACCTGGAACTTTTTTGATTCATGAAAATGAACATAACCTGCCTAGGAGCAAAGACCTAAGGATACAGTTTAGCAAAAGGTAAGGAGAGAAGAAAGGACAAAGATGAATTGCTCTGCACATGATACAGTGTTTTTAAAGTAGGGATAAACAGAGAAGAGAGAATATAGGACTTCCCTGGGGGTCCAGCAGTTAAGACTCCATGCTTCCAATGCAGGGGGCACAGGTTTGATCCTTGGTTAGGGAAATAAGATCCCACATGCCACGCAGTGTGGCCAAAACAAAACAAAACAAAAGGAGGTGAGAGAGATTAGGCAATGATGCAGAAATCTAGAAATTATAAAAATTCCTTAAGACGGGTCGTCAGCTAACTTTTCACTAATATCAGAGATATGTTATATTCACTTTGGACTGTTTGTCCTGTTGCATAATAAAACTGATCCACCTCCTCAAATATTGAGTAAAATCTGATATGCACAGGAAAGCCTCAAAGGATGGTATTGGGAGTAAAAATAGCACAAAGTAGTGACTTCCAATATTCACACCTCTGCTTAAGTTACAATGGGGAGACCAGCACTAAGAAGGGTAATACATTCTAGAGATCCTTCCTGCCATGACAGGGAGTAGAGTGAATGCAGTAAATGAGAGTGGCACAGAGAAGCAGCTACATCTTAGAGTAGCCCTAGGAAATGATTAAGACTAATTCTCTTTTGCCCAAATACTCTAGGGAAAAGGGGAAACTGACAATCAGGTAATTTAAATCAGTTTAATTTTTTTAAATTTAAATCAGTTTAATTTTTTTAACTTAAAGTCTATAATATAAAGTTGTGTAAATCAGGAAACATACATGTTTAATGGCTGAAGTAAACAGGCATCATACATTTATAATGTATATGTTTATTTTGAATAAACTAGACTCCATAAGAGTCCATAAAGAGTACAGTATTAACATGTATATGTTTAAAGTATTCTGAATAAACTAGACTCTATAAGAGTATACATTTTAAGTTTATTCATTGTCTTTTCAAACTCTCTCCCTGGATAAAATCGCATACACAAGTGTTTGTTCTCTCACTTCCTTGCTCCACATCTCAGTTCTTATTTGCTATTTTAGCCCTTTCAGTATGACAGGGGCAGTTGCAGGAGAGCAATGAAGACATAGCAAAGGTTTAACACACACACACACACACACACACACACATATATGGTAGATTCAAAATTTCTGGCTATTTCCTTTGGGTGGTACTTATGTGGGTTCCCTAAAGAATTCCATTGCGGGGCATCTCTCATGGGTAGTTCACTCTGTCAAGTGAGTAATCTTGCCTCTGACTGGGCATTCTTCCTACAGCCCTAGGATGGTACCACTGTCTGTGTATCCTAACTCCAGCAGGCATTTCTACTGGACAGAGATGGCCCTGTCTGACGCCTTAAACAATTTCACAGGAGAATTAAATGCATCCTTACTCAGTCCATTCTGGGACAGCCAGCTATCCACGCTCTGCTGCTAAAGAGTAGCAACTCTAGTAATCACTGCTCACCTTAGAGTTGACCAGATGGAGTCAGATGTCCCCTGGACTCTAGTGAACTTATGGCAAGCTCTCCCAACGATTATCTTGAAGCCCTTCAACTGTCTTGATGTAGATAGAAGCACTTTCTCTCATCCCCCTTGACTTGAGTTTGAGGAGGGAGAGAAAATACAAAGCACAGAAACAGCTCTCTTTACAATTAAAACCTTCCTCAGCCACACAAAGAATTCATATATTAATATATCTCTTATCTATACAAACAACCTTGTTTAATCTCCTCAGGCTTATCTTTATTTTTTCTTATAAAGCATGGAGGTGGTAGGTAATATGCTGTTTCTGAGAGTACCCTTTAATTTCCATTTAGTGTATTCTGCAAAGGTGAATCTAAAAGGAGCAGGATTTTGCATTGCAAATATGTTTTTAATTTTTTCAGTGATATTAACTCATGTTCTTTATTTTTTTTTACATCTTACTTTTCACACCTTCCTCTCCAATTCTCATTCAAACACTTAGGACTTCTCACGCTCATTTTCCCAGGGCAGGGATGTAACCAAAAACAATTTTAAAAAATAAAAAGTTTCTTTTAATGCTTTGGTTTCCAAGAACTCAAGCAATTTTGAAAGACTCTATTCATAAGCAAAACATTTGATAGATATTCAGAGGTTATATAACAAGGAATTTGTGAAATATGCAGACTTTTTCTGAAGACTAGAAAATATTCTCCTTGGTAAGGCAAAAGAAAGGCAAATAATAGAACAGTCTGTTCCAAAGTAGTCTGTATCGTGTGATTTGAAAAAGACAAGCCATGTGCCCTCTTTTCTATAGGTGTTCAGTAAGAGTTAAAAAAAAAATAGCAATAATGAACCTAGTCACTTTGGGCTGTAAAGAGCTTCTCAGAGATTTTCTTATCCCAGTGTGATGGAGAAATAGCAAAGTGAATCTTAGCTATAGCACGAGATGACTGGAGAGACCTGCTGGACCCAAGAGTCATTAGAGACAGTAGTAAAGAACATTCCCACAACATTTACTAATTGGAAACAAACGAATGGAGTGATGCCTCTCAATGGATCAGTTGATATGTATATAGACAGATGATACGAGGACTACATAGGCTTCCTACTACTTAGTAGTATAAAATCCTCCCAGAATTTTTACTCAACCCTGAAAAAAGGAGATAAGTAGCAGATTAACTAAGATTAACATTCTTCTATCTTGATTGAAAGATAATTCAAAATGAAAATTAACCTGAGTTACAGAAAAATAAAGATGAACAATAATGAATATCAGATTTAAGTCTGCAAGTTGGAGTGTGCATATCTGTGTGTGAAAGAATGAGCATTAAATAAATACAACTATTTGGAAAATAATATTCATATATCACAAAATTTACTTGGTTATATAATCAGGATTAGTGGCAAATAAATTGACAGTTCATGTAGGATAATGAAATAGTAAAGTTAACATTTCATAAATAATTTAAATCGAATTTATAATATAGAAACTATCTGTGTTCTTTCATAGAATAGAGCATTTTCTAAAACCTGCAAAGGGTAGGGTGATGTTTTTAATTACCACTTTGAGTTGAAGTTCACTTCATGCAATGCCTTAGGTATTATAAATTACTCAATTCTGCAAACATTATTTATGTCACCAGATGCTTTATTTTCATAAAAATCAATTTCCCATAATTTCTGGAATGATTAAATTATAAGTACAATATTGTGAAAACACATACAAAGAAGCTAACCTCAGAGATATTTATGTCTAATTATTTTCAAGTCTGTTCCTTATGGGAGAAATAAAGTGAATGATAGAGAAGTTAACTGAGAGAATATTAATTCTTTTTAAAACACTGGTTAATTTGCCTTTGCATATAATTTGTACAATGTGCACATCTCCTCCTAAAACCAACAGATCATCCACCCAATCCTCTCTAATTGCAAAACTGTCAGGCTCCTTACCTTGGCAAGCAGTGCCCTGTTATGATGGCTGTTCAAAAAATCAGTGCTGATGAGAAGACTTGTGCCAGAAACTGTAAGCAATTAATTTCTACATTGATCTCTGGAATTCATCCAAACTTTTCAAAACTAAAAAGAGCCTTGCCATACTGTCACTCAGTGAATGTATTTCCAACTAGGCTGTCTGATAACTTTGCTGTGAAGAGGTGAGATTAACTGAGTCTAATATTAAATTATGTGGCTCTTATTTTAATGTATAATGTGTAATGCATATTTTCATTAGTGAAAGATATTTATTAAAAACAAACAAATGAACAAAGCTACTATGCATTAAAGCATATACTGGACCAGAAAAACAATCTTAATTTCAACACGGACAAAAATGAAATATGGCAATGGGCAAAAACCTTGGGATTATCCTTCCTCAAAGGTTTAATTTATCTCACATCCCATATTCACTTTGTCAGGAAATCCTAATGGCTCTAATTTCCTAATATACATTAGGACCTAAATACCTCCTGCCATTTCCTACACCTCTTTAGCCAATTTCACCAACATCTCACTTCTGTACTAACTCTAAACCTACTTTCCTAATAAATATGTTTTCCATATATTAGCCAGAGTCATTATATTAGTTTGCCAGGGCTGCCATAACAAAATACCACACACTAGGTGGCTTATAAAACAGAAATTTAGGGGGAGACCTTCAAGATGGTGGAGGAGTAAGATGTGGAGTTCACTTTCCTCCCCACAAATACATCAGAAATACATTTACATGTGGAACAACTCCTACAGAACACCTACTGAACGCTGGCAGAAGACCTCAGACCTCCCAAAAGGCAAGAAACTCCCCACATACCTGGGTAGGGCAAAAGAAAAAAGAAAACAGAGACAAAAGAATAGGGACGGGACCTGCACCAGTGGGAGGGAGCTGTGAAGGAGGAAAGGTTTCCACACACGAGGAAGCTCCTTCGGGGGAAGAGACTACGGGTGGCAGAGGCGGGAAGCTTTGGAGCCACGGAGGAGAGCACAGCAACAGGGGTGCAGAGGGCAAAGCGGAGAGATTCCCGCACAGAGGATCAGTGCCGACCAGCACTCACCCGCCTGAGAGGCTTGTCTGCTCACCCGCCGGGGCAGGCTGGGGCTGGGAGCTGAGGCTCGGGCTTCGGAGGTCAGATCCCAGGGAGAGGACTAGGGTTGGCTGCATGAACACAAACTGAAGGGGGCTAGTGCGCCACAGCTAGCCGGGAGGGAGTCCAAGAACAAGTCTGGAGCTGCCGAAGAGACAAGAGACTTTTTCTTGCCTCTTTGTTTCCTGGTGCACGAGGAGAGGGGATTAAGAGCGCCGCTTAAAGAAGCTCCAGAGATGGGCGCGAGCCGCGGCTATCAGCGCGGACCCCAGAGACAAGCATGAGACGCTAAGGCTGCTGCTGCAGCCACCAAGAAGCCTGTGTGCAAGCACAGGTCACTATCCACACCTCCCCTCCCGGGAGCCTGTGCAGCCCGCCACTGCCAGGTTCCCGTGATCCAGGGACAACGTCCCCAGGAGGATGCATGGCGCGCCTCAGGCTGGTGCAACGTCATGTTGGCCTCTGCCGCCACAGGTTCGTCCCTCATTCTGTACCCCTCCCTCCCCCGGCCTGAGTGAGCCAGAGCCCCTGAATCAGCTGCTCATTTAACCCCATCCTGTCTGAGCGAAGAACAGACGCCCTCAGACGACCTACGCTCAGAGGTGGGGCCATATCCAAAGCTGAACCCCAGGAGCTGTGCGAACACAGAAGAGAAAGGGAAATCTCTTCCAGCAGCCTCAGAAGCAGTGGGTTAAATCTCCACAATCAACTTGATGTACCCTGCATCTCTGGAATACCTGAGTAGACAATGAATCATCCCAAAATTGAGGCAGTGGACTTTGGGAGAACTATAGACTTGGGGTTTGCTTTCTGCAAATGATTTGTTTCTGGTTTTATGTTTATTAGAGTTTATTATCGTTGGTAGATTTGTTTCTTGATTTGGTTGCACTCTTCCTTTTTTAAAAAAAAAAAAAATATATATATATATATATATATACTTTTTTTCCCTTTTTCTCTTTTTGTGAGTGTGTATGTGTATGCTTCTTTGTGTGAGTGTGTCTGTATAGTTTTACTTTTACCATTTGCCCCAGGGTTCTGTCTGTTTTTTTTTTTTTTTGGTATAGATTTTAGTGCTTGCTATCATTGGTAGATTTGTTTTTTGGTTTGGTTGCTCTCTTCTTTTTTTCTTACCTTTAAAATTTTTTTATTTTTAATAATTTTTTTACTTTTTACTTTAATAACTTTTTATTTTATTTTTTCTTTCTTTATTTCTCCATTTTCTTCTGAGCCGTGTGGCTGACAGGGTCTTGGTGCTCCGGCTGGGTGTCAGGCCTGTGCCTCTGAGGTGGGAGAGCCGAGTTCAGGACATTGGTCCACCAGAGACCTCCCAGCTCCACATAATATCAAATGGCGAAAACTACCGCACAGATCTCCATCTGAACACTAAGACCCAGCTCCACTCAACGACCAGCAAGCTACAGTGCTAGACACCCTATGCCAAACAACTAGCAAGATAGGAAGACAACCCCACCCATTAGCAGAGAGGCTGCATAAAATCATAATCAGGTCGCAGACACCCCAAAACACACCACCAGACGTGGTACTGCACATCAGAAAGACAAGATCCAGCCTCATCCACCAGAAGACAGGCACTGGTCCCCTCTACTGGGAAGCCTACACAACCCACTGAAACAACCTTAGCCACTGGAGGCAGACACCAAAAACATCAGGAACTACGAACCTGCAGCCTGCAAAAAGGAGACCCCAAACACAGTAAGTTAAGCAAAATGAGAAGACAGAGAAACACACAGCTGATGAAGGAACAAGGTAAAAACCCACCAGACCAAACAAATGAAGAGGAAATAAGGCAGTCTACCAGAAAAACAATTCAGAGTAACAATAGTAAAGATGATCCAAATCTTGGAAATAGAATGGAGAAAATACAAGAAACGTTTAACAAGGACATAGAAGAACTAAAGAGCAAACAATGATGAATAGCACAATAAATGAAATTAAAAATTCTCTAGAAGGAATCAACAGCAGAATAAATGAGGCAGAAGAACGGATAAGTGACCTGGAAGATAAGATAGTGGAAATAACTACTGCAGAGCAGAATAAAGAAAAAAGAATGAAAAGAATTGAGGACAGTCTCAGAGACCTCTGGGACAACATTAAACGCACCAACATTCAAATTATAGGGGTCCCGGAAGAAGAGGAAAAGAAGGGGACTGAGAAAATATTTGAAGACATTATACCTGAAAACTTCCCTAATATGGGAAAGGAAATAGTCAGTCAAGCCCAGGAAGCCCAGAGAGTCCCATACAGCATAAATCCAAGGAGAAACACACCAAGACACATATTAATCAAACTATCAAAAATTAAATACAAAGAATAAATATTAAAATTAGCAAGGGAAAAACAACAAATAACATATAGGGAATCCCCATAAGGTTAACAGCTGATCTTTCAGCAGACACTCTGCAAGCCAGAAGGGAGTGGCAGGACATATATGAAGTGATGAAAGGGAAAAGCCTACAACCAAGATTACACTACCCAGCAAGGATCTCATTCAGATTCGACAGAGAAATTAAAACCTTTATAGACAAGCAAAGTTAAGAGAATTCAGCACCACCAAACCAGCTTTACAACACATTTTAAAGGAACTTCTCTTGGCAGGAAACACAAGAGAAGGAAAAGACCTACAATAACAAACCCAAAAAACTGAGAAAATGGTAATAGGAACATACATATCGATAACAACCTTAAATGTAAATGGATTAAATGTTCCAACCAAAAGACATAGACTGGCTGAATAGATACAAAAACAAGAGCTGTATATAAGCTGTCTACAAGTGACTCACTTCAGACCTAGGGACACATACAGACTGAAAGTGAAGGGATGGAAAAAGATATTCCATGCAAATGGAAATCAAAAGACAGTTGGAGTAGCAATTCTCATATAAAACAAAGTAGATTTTAAAATAAAGACTATTACAAGAGACAAAGAAGGACACTACATAATGATCAAGGGATCAATCCAAGAAGAAGATATAACAATTGCAAATATTTATGCAACCAACATAGGAGCACCTCAATACATAAGGCAAATGCTAACAGCCATAAAAGGGGAAACTGACAGTAACACAATGATAGTAGGGGACTTTAACACCCCACTTTCACCAATGGACAGATCATCCAAAATGAAAATAAGCAAGGAAACACAAGCTTTAAATGATACATTAAACAAGATGGACTTAATTGATATTTATAGGACATTCTATCCAAAAACAACAGAATACACTTTCATCTCAAGTGCTCATGGAACAATCTCCAGGATAGATCATATCTTGGGTCACAAATCAAGCCTTGGTAAATTTAAGAAAATTGAAATCGTATCAAGTATCTTTTCCGACCACAACGCTATGAGACGAGATATCAATTACAGGAAAAAATTCTGTAAAAAATACAAACACATAGAGGCTAAACAATACACTATTAAATAACCAAGAGATCACTGAAGAAATCAAAGAGGAAATCAAAAACTACCTAGAAACAAATGACAATGAATACACGACGACCCACAATCTATGGGATGCAGCAAAAGCAGTTCTAGGAGGGAAGTTTATAGCAATACAGTCCTACCTCAAGAAACAAGAAACAGCTCAAATAAACAGCCTAACCTTACACCTAAAGCAATTAGAGAAAGAAGAACAAAAAAACCCAAAGTTAGCAGAAGGAAAGAAATCATAAAGATAACATCAGAAATAAATGAAAAAGAAATGAAGGAAACGATAGCAAAGATGAATAAAACTAAAAGCTGGCTCTTTGAGAAGATTTAAAAAAAAAATTGATAAACCATTAGCCAGACTCATCAAGAAAAAAAAGGGAGAAAACTCAAATCAATAGAATTAGAAATGAAAAAGGAGAAGTAACAACTAACACAGAAATACAAAGGATCATGAGAGATTACTACAAGCAGCTATATGCCAATAAAATGTACAACCTGGAAGAAATGGACAAATTCTTAGAAAAGCACAACCTTCGAAGACTGAACCAGGAAGAAATAGAAAATATAAACAGACCAATCACAAGCACTGAAATTGAGACTGTGATTAAAAATCTTCCAACAAACAAAAGCCCAGGACCAGATGGCTTCACAGGCGAATTCTATCAAACATTTAGAGAAGAGCTAACACCTATCCTTTTTAAACTCTTCCAAAATACAGCAGAGGGAGGAACACTCCCAAACTCATTCCACGAGGCCACCATCACCCTGACACCAAAACCAAACAAAGATGTCACAAAAAAGAAAACTACAGGCCAATATCACTGACAAACATAGATGCAAAAATCCTCAGCAAAGTACTAGCAAACAGAATCCAACAGCACGTTTAATGGATCATACACCATGACCAAGTGGGGTTTATCCCAGTAATGCAAGGATTCTTTAATATATGCACATCAATCAATGCAATACACCATCTTAACAAATTGAAGGAAAAAAAAATATGATCATCTCAATAGATGCAGAGAAAGCTTTCGACAAAATTCAACACTCATTTATGAGAAAAACCGTCCAGAAAGTACGTATAGCGGGAAGTTACCTCAACATAATAAAGGCCATATATGACAAATCCATAGCCAACATCGTTCTCAATGGTGAAAAACTGAAACCATTTCCTCTAAGATCAGGAACAAGACAAGGTTGCCCACTCTCACCACTATTATTCAACATAGCTTTGGAAGTTTTAGCCAAAGCAATCAGAGAAGAAAAAGAAATAAAGGCAATGCAAATCGGAAAAGAAGAAGTAAAGCTGTCACTGTTTGCAGATGACATGATACTATACACAGAGAATCCAAAGATGCTACCAGAAAACTACTAGAGCTAATCAATGAATTTGGTAGAGTAGCAGGATACAAAGTTAATGCACAGAAATCTCTTGCATTCTTATACACTAATGATGAAAAATCTGAAAGAGAAATTAAGGAAACACTCCCATTTACCACTACAACAAAAAGAATAAAATACCTAGGAATAAACCTAGCTAGGGAGACAAGAGACCTGTATGCAGAAAACTATAAGACACTGATGAAAGAAATTAAAGATGATACAAACAGATGGAGAGATATACCATGTTCTTGGATTTGGAAATGTCAACATTGTGGAAATGACTATACTACCCTAAGCAATCTACAGATTGAATGCAATCCCTATCAGACTACCACTGGCATTTTTCACAGAACTAGAACCAAAAATTTCACAATTTGGATGGAAACACCAAAGACCCTGAATAGCCAAAGCAATCTTGAGAAAGAAAAATGGAACTGGAGGAATCAAGCTCCCAGACTTCAGACTATACTACAAAGCTACAGTAATCAATACAGTATGGTACTGCCACAAAAACAAAAATATAGATCAATGGAACAGGATAGAAAGCCCAGAGATAAACCCACGCACATATGGTCACCTTATCTTTGATAAAGGAGGCAAGAATATACAGTGGAGAAAAGACAGCCTCTTCAATAAGTGGTGCTGGGAAAACTGAACAGCTACATGTAAAAGAATGAAATTAGAACACTCCCTAACACCATACACAAAAATAAACTCAAAATGGATTAAAGACCTAAATATAAGGCCAGACACCATCAAACTCTTAGAGGAAAACATAGGCAGAACACTCTATGACATAAATCACAGCAAGACCCTTTTTGACCTACCTTCTAGAGAAATGGAAATAAAAATAAAAATAAACAAATGGGACCTAATGAAACTTAAAAGCTTTTGCACAGCAAAGGAAGCCATAAACAAGACAAAAAGACAACCCTCAGAATGGGAGAAAATATTTGCAAATGAAGCAACTGACAAAGGACTAATCTCCATAATTTACAAGCAGCTCATGCAGCTCAATATCAAAAAAAACAAACACCTCAATCCAAAGATGGGCAGAGGACCTAAACAGACATTTCTCCAAAGAACATATACAGACAGCCAACAAACAACCCAATCCAAAAATGGGCAGAAGACCTAAATAGACATTTCTCCAAAGAAGATATACAGACAGCCAACAAACACATGAAAGAATGCTCAACATCACTAATCATTAGCAAAATGCAAATCAAAACTACAATGAGGTATCACCTCACACCAGTCAGAATGGCCATCATCAAAAATCGATAAACAATAAATGCTGGAGAGGATGTGGAGAGAAGTTAGTAATTTTTAAATAAAAGTGGAATTTTATTATGTCTCCACATGGATATTTGGATCTTCTTTGTGATTCATTTTGTCATTTTAGAAAAAAGAAACTCTTCATTAAATAATTGCAAGTACTCTTAATTTTATTTATACATTTGAGTTGTTTTATTCTACTTTAAAATTATAAAAATCATTCAATTATAATTCTACTTCTGATGCTACCCCATAGAGATTTTCCTTATGAAATACTGAACAGTTTGACAATGATTTCTTTCTTAACTTGCAACACTGAGGATAACTGAAGAACTGCTTTTTAATATTAGTATAATTTATTTGTTATGCCTCAGAGGAACAAAAATATACATTGCTACATATATTGCATTTCTATAACATGCTGGTTTGAATGAGGCTGATTAGGAGATAATACTTATGTATCACCCAAGGATGTTTTCTGAATATTTGTGTCTGTGGGGTAGGGTAGAGACAGTCAAGGCAGGTGCTGGCAGTCCCAGCCAACTGTTTGTCAAACGGCTGCACACTTCTATTTAGAACCATAGCATCATCTTAATATTCCCAGATACTTTAATGAGTTTTCAGTCTAATTAAATGTACAACTTGCAGAGATCATTGGATGCCAGATTGCCGTGACTGGCAACAAGCTTTCTTTGTTCAGAGTCACATTTTACATCACCTAAACACATCCATTTTTGGTAGCTTCATTATAGATGAAGTTGGATTTTATTTCAATTAAATAACCTACAAACTGTGAAAAAAACCTAAGTATACAATTAAAATCTTCAGGAGAGCAAATGTAAACAAAGCAGAGGAAATATAACAGTATCAAACAGGCAGGAAAACAGATGGAAGAAATGAAGAGTCATCAAAGTTCAGTATTAAAATTTCATACTGGAACGTCAGACTACTTCTGATAGTCACACCATGGTGTGACTACATGTTACTTCCATCTCTTGCTGGTGATTCATTAACACCAAATATATTTTTGCTGTTATCTTAACAAGGTTAAATGATGCGTTTTTCATTGTATGGTAACTTAGGTTAGAAGTCACTTTCGAAGCATCTTTTAAAGCCAGCTGGAAAAATCACACATTTTTAACCATAAAACAGCTAAAATATGTCTAGTAATTTTTAAATTTTAGGTTATTTTTTATACTTTCTCCATTTTAAATTGTTCTGGGATTGCCTGTGTTAAAAATAATTTATCACTTGTTTTCTACATATCGATATTGTATTAAAGATAGCCAAGTAGGTGCACATTCATCACAGGGAATCTAAGGAGGCACTTTAAAGTGCCTTGTAATAGGTATCTTGTTTCCATATTTCTGCCCAAATGCCAAGTTCATTTTTAGCTTGTCTCCTAATCAGGAAGATACACACGGGAAGCAGGATAAAATGTTCTCCATTGCCTTAATCTGCTCAAAATAAAAGGAAAAAAAAAAAAAAGAAAGAAAAAAGAACCCACAGAGAAGAATATAGGTCATGAAGGCACAGTATTTAGGTCAGCAATCTGTGGAGAGAGCCATTTCCAGGTTATAATGCAATGGGCTGCAGGGCTTTTGCAGAATGTATCAGAGGGAACAAAATGTTTTAGGAAGGCAATTGAAAAAGACAGTTTAAAATGAACTTTGATCCACCTCATAACAGATAATGAGAATTTTTTTTCCAAACAGAAATAAGGATTCCAATTTAAAAATATCATGCACAAGTACCAGAGTTAAACTAAGTCAGTAATATTCACATGAGGATCAGCAAAAGACAATCCCGATTAAAAAAAAAAAAAAAAAAAAAGATCTTTAGAAAAGGAAAATCTATTATATAAGAGCTTCATTATAGTCTGTTGTAAATGATTGTATATAACTTAGCTGTATGCTACTGTTTATTTGGTTTTGCTGAAGAGTAACGACTGAAATATTCTAAATTAATCATTTCTGTGACCTTTACAAGATTATTTTTTTCCATTTCTTGGTGTGACACAATGATAATCTCTGTCCATTGTGTTGATTTTCACCTAACCCTGTTGTAGGGTCTTTTACCATAAAAAGTTTTGAAAGTTATATATGAACAAAATAATTTTCATTTGTCTTACAGGAGATTCATTCTGTAGAAAGGAGACAACACAAGCTGTCATACATGGAGGAATGTCATGACCTACCATTTCCCTCTCTGTAGAAAAGGTAAGAGAGAACCATCTTTTGGAATCTGACCACAGGAATTAAGAAGATGGGGCAATTAATGCTGGTAGAGTGCTCAAAGATTCGGGCGGGAAGGAAGAGGGATTAATGAAAGAAGAAGAAAGAGTAGGGGAGAAGGAAATTTCATCTACTCATTCATGGCTGACTCTTGTGTCTGCATAGGTTCAAAAGTGCCCATCAGAAGGCTTATGTTCTTTCTGGTAATGATTACTTTACTCATGTTTGGGGTAAGGCTCTAGTTAACAATGCCAGGCGGTACTATATTTTAAAGAATTCTTAGTACAAACTATGCTTCTCATTTTCCTCCTTCTCCTCCTCAGAATATTAAATCAGGTAATCAGAATCTATGAAGGAACAGATTTGTATTCAGATTTAATTCTCACTGAATGTATTTAACTGAGAAGATTCGAAATACTGGCGCTAAAAACAGCTGCCCTTTATTCACCATCTACTAAGTTTCAGACACTGTTTTGAGTGCTTTGTATTTCATTTAATACTTAAAACTTCCCTGGAAGCATGTATTATTTTGCCAACTTTACTAAATAGGAAAGTTGCTCAGAGCTATCCAAGTTTACACAGCTGGAATGAAAATTGAATTGAGGCTTCATTAACTCCAAAGCCCTTTCTGTTAACATCACACACACGTGCGTGCGCGCGTGCGCCAGACTCACAACACATCAGATTTGACAACTGCCTCTGCCCTGCTGGATCTTAGAGCATTATTTTTAAGCCCAACTATTTTTCTCAAGTAGCATACATCACAGAATGTTATGATGGACTGTACAATACAAACCGCCCAAAACATAAAGATCCCTGAACCTGCTCTTTCTGAATTCCTGAATTTCATCCATATTAGGAAACAGAAAGGCCACTTTGTCATTTTGTCTTAATACTAAATAACTATTCCGAAACTTTTGCTACTCCTGGAATTCCTCTCCTTGAATCTTTTTTCCCTCAGCTCCTGGGATACCACTATCTGTTGGATGTTTCTCCTACTTCCTGGGCTCTCCCTTTATTTAGTTTTTTGCTAGTTAACTTTATATTATTCTGGAAGCACTATCCTTGGCCTGATACCTCTACCTCTAGACAGCCAATTCCTGATCAACAATATTTATTTTCCTGGCCTCACCTAATGATCCTGATGTCTTTATCAAGTTATGACACAATTCTACTTCATATTCATTCAAAATTATTTCGTTCAACACTCATTCATGCAATAAATTTTTAGGAAGATACTATTGTGTGCTAGGCACAGGTGTTGGCTCTGGAAACAAGGAGCCAAGCACCTACTCTTGAGAAGTTTGGATGTCCCATTGACAGCTCAAATTTATTATGTTCCAAATCAGACTCTGCCACTTTCTCAGGAAATATTTTTCTCTCATGTTCTCTACCTCAATAACTAATTTGCCATTCATTCATATTCTTAAGTTAGAATCTTAGAGTTAGTGTATCACTTAACTTACACATTCTATCATGTCAATAAATGCTGCAGGTTCTATCCCTCACTATCTCACAAATCCCTTTTCTCCTACAGCTACAGTTCAGACTCTCACCACTTCTCATGTGGATTCATCAGGAAAAGCTTCCTCTCTCAGGTGGCTCCTGTGTAATCTGTTTTCCACACTAATTCTAGAATGACCTTTCTAAAAAGCAAATTTGATCAGGACATTTCCCTGCTCAAAATCCTTGAGTGCCTTCCCAAAGCTTTCAGTGTAAAGTTCAAACAGCTTAGCATATAAAGCTTTACCTTATTTTCTCTCTTTAGATTGATTTTTCCCTTATATACAATCTTATAGCAATCTTTTCATGCTATATACAAACTGTATAGTGCAATTTCTCACTTCTGTGTATTTGTTCATTGTGTCTTTCTCAATTCAAACACAGTCACTTTATAAAGCTTTCTCTGAGCCCATCTTGATACGTTACAGAAATCTCTGGCACGCTTCCTTTTGCATTCAATTCACCTATAAAATCACTTTTGCACTGCAATTTAAGTAATTTATTTGATTATTTTACAGTTTGAATCACGAGCGTGTTGAATGCATTTGAGAATTAGGAAGTCAAGTTTAGGAACTTTACTTATATTTCTAAACCTATCACACTTCCTGGGCCATGAAATCCACTCAACAGATACTTAATAAAGTAATGTAAGAAATAACTGCACTCCTGATATGTGCTGTGGAGTTAGTCCAAGGTTTCATGTAAGAGTGGAACAGACTTGAAATTAAGTACACATACTGTTTCAGTTGGTGTCGAAGAAAAGCTTTTGAATAAAGCAATGCCATGTAAAAAGGAACAGACACAAATATAAAATACAGAGTAATAGACTAACCTATTGAGAGATGGTGCCCATAGCTAAATGGCATGAAATGTGCAGTGGGACTGACAGATGAGATCAAATGTAATGAGATCCTTGGAGATTGCTTTTTCTTTCTTTGTTTTCTTCTTCCACCATCCTTCTTCCTTCCTTCCTTCCTTTTTTCTTTTTCTTCTTTTTCTTTCTTTCCTTTAGTTGTTTCTTTCTATTAATTCCTTCTTTCCTTTTCTTCTTTTACTTTCTTTCCTTTCTTCCTTTATATTTTTTTAAGACACATAAAAGAAGTCCTCAAAAGTACAATGTTTTTCCATTCCTTGATATCAAAGCTTTCCATATTTATACAGTCTTTTCTCTAGTCCATGTTTCCTGTCCATTAGCCCGTGTGCAAACATTTATTTACTTTCTCACCTGATTCACACAAAATGCAAATCTTTACACAGAAACTAAAATGTGGGGAACGCTGTTTTTCCTGTTTGGTCCTGTTCTCCTGTTACTTATTATGAATCAAATCTTGAATTCGGACTATATGGTCTTCTGTTTTACTTTGTTTCCTCTTTTCTGTTATGTGGATTATAACTTTAACTTGCCCTTCAAAGGTTCTTTCCTTAATTTTCAAGTGTTAGTACTTTGAGGCTGCTTGTATATTTATACCTGGTCTCTTACCCAAGATTGTTTTCTTCTTCTTCCTCTCCTCCATAACACTACCTTACAGAACACAGAAAGCTAATGTAGCATGATGCCTAAGGGCACAGTCTATGGAGCACGACTATCTTGGTTGGAATAATGGTTCTGATCCTTACATGATGTGTGACACTGTGGAAATTAGTTAACATTTCTGTGCTGCAACAATAAAACAGAAATAATAATATGACCCTCATAGGGAAGTCACGAGATTTAAAATATTTAATATGTATAACACACTTAGAATAACTTTAGAAACAGAGTTAAGAACTAATAAACTTTCTATTTTAACATTCCTTAAAATTATCACCCCTTGCCAATGACAGGAAAACAAAATATATACTTTTAAAGACATCTGAGGTTTATTTAAACACTTAGAATTTTGTACATTCTAAGTGTTTAAATAAACACTTGGTAGTTTATTTAAGAACACAGAACTAGGCTTGGCAGCTCTATGTTTTCTTTTTACATAAGCTATAAATGTTTAACATTTTTCTTAAATGGTCTTTACACTTTATTGCTCATTAGTTGATTGCCAATGCAATAGCATTTTCTCTTCATCATCATGAGTGACAGGATGTCAAGTGCAGGCATTTCAATACTGATGAAAATGGTCAATTATGCATCTTGATGGCTAATGAACCCTTAATCAACAGTGCTAGAAGGTTTATGTGCATTCTATTGACATTCATCAGCACTCCCCGACATCCTGATATGATTAAGCATATATCTATATCTATATAGAAAGAGATATATAGATATATCTTTAAAACTTAATTATTATTGGCAGGGAAGTAAAAGTCTCATCAAATTGAATTTATATTTCTTGGAGAATAAATAGGTTCTATATTACTTATTCCTGAGTACCTGATTTTAGATATTATGTAAGAGCTTAGTAATATTTTACTGTCTTCTATTTGAAGCAACTTTTTGTTAAGCAAGAGGGGCCACTGATAATAAGCAATGTCATGTCAATAATCACATTAAATGTAAATGGTCTAAATGTTCCAGCTTATTATGTAAATTGTTATAACTTGCAGAAAATATTTTGACCTGGAAAACAAACATTTTGACCCAACACTTAAAAAGCAGAGCAAAAGTGCAATGCTATGTTATTTTAATTGACACACCTGAAAATTAAAGATAGCCAAAAGTTGAAAGTAAGAAGGTTAGAATAGAATTCGGGGCAAATAACTCCTGGGTACATATCCAAAAAAAAAAAAAAAATGAAAACACTAATTTGAAAAGATACATGCACCCCAATGTTCACAGCATTATTTGCAATTGCCAAGATATGGAAGCAACCTATGTGTCCATCAACAGATAAATGGATAAACAAGATCTGAATAGTACTCAGCCATAAAAAAAATTAAATTTTGCCATTGGCAACAACATGGATGGACTTGGAGGGTATTATGCTAAGGGAAATAAGTCAGACAGAGAAAAATAAATACTGTATGATATCACTTATATATGGAATCTAAAAAATAAAACAAACTAGTGAATATAACAAAAAAGAAACAGACTCACAGATACAGAGAACAAACTAGTGGTTACCAGTGGGGAGAGGGAAAGGGGGAGAGGTAGGTTAAGGGTAGGGGATTAAGACATACAGACCACTATGTATAAAGTAAGTAAGCTACAAAGATACATTGTACAACACAGGGAATATAGACAATAACTTATAATAACTATGAATGGAGTATAACCTTAAAAATTATGAATCACTATGTTGTATACCTGAAACTTATATAATATTGTGCATCAACAATACTTCAATAAAATAAATAAACAATAATTTAAAAAATTTAGTTGCCATTAAAAAAAGAATTCAGTGCAAATAATAACTAAAGGCTAGCTTGCATAGATACAAAATTTGGTGGAATTGCTCAAATTATTTTGGATTTTTGGTTTTTAAAATTTGATTTGAGATTATGTAAAAATATGAGTTATTTCTTTAAAAATGTTTATATAATAAAATTATCCTTAGTTAACTATTTAGTTTTTATTTTTCATTCAGTCATATATGTCAAAAAATATTTCATTTTCTTTGCCTTTGGTAGAACATTAGGACCTTCCCTCTTTGAGATTATATACAGATTTACCCTTTTAGTTTCAGTGCTTTCATGGCTATGTGGTTTATATTTTATGATTAAACCATACTGATTTATTTCTGTTTATAATAAAAGACATGCTCAGTTTTATTGTTTTCCACAAATTGTAGGATAGTCATATCAATATCATATATTGAAAATCTATCCTTCCCCAACTGATATATATGTGTATAACATATATTATAAAATCATATTAATTATTAAATACTAAATACACGTCAGTGTTTACTGACATTGTATACTACTATCTGTTTCTACAAATTTTTACATCTATTCTTTCCATCTATTTATTTCAACACCAATATCACATTTCTGTTATTTTTTTTACAGGTTTATTGAGGTTAATTGATATACAAAAAATTGCATGTGTTTAATGTATAGAATTTGATGAGTTTGGACATATACATACACTCATGATACCATCACCAAAATCAAGGTAATATAAACATATCTGTCACCTCCCAACGTTTCCTTGTGTTCCTTTGTTTTTGTTTTTGTGGTAAGAGTGTTTAACATGAGATGTACCCTTTTAACACATTTTTAAGTAAACAACATCTTATTGTTAACTATAGGCACTATATTATTCATCTTGCATGACTGTAACTTTATACCCATTGAACAAAACTCCCTATTTCTCTCTTCCTCCATCTCCAGGCAATGACCATTTTATTCTATGCTTCTACAAGTTGTGCTATATATCATCTCACACTTGTTAGGGTGGCTATTGTCAAAAAGACAAAAATGACAAGTGTTAGCGAGGATATACAGAAATTGGAACACTTGCACACTGTTGGTGGGAATATAATGGATCAGCTACTATGGAAAACAATATGGAGGTTCCCAAAAAATTAAAAATAGACTACCATATGGTCCAGCAATTCCACTTCTGGGTATTTATCCAAAACAATTGAAATCAGGACCTTGAAGGGATGTATGCACTCCTATGTTTATTGCAGCACTATTAACAAATGTCAAGATATGGAAACACCTGAAATGCCCATCAACAGACAAATGGATAAAGAAAATGTGATATGAATCTACATATTTATCTCTCTATCTCTATTTCTATCTCTACCTCTATTTATCATGAACTGTCACTCATCTTAAAAAAGAAGGAAGCCTATCACTGACAACAACATACTTCACAGTATATTATTCTTACCAAATTGCTTTGCATCCTTTTTATTTCTTTTTACTCTTCCTTGGTATATCTTTGAATATAAATTTATTTAATTTTTAACATAATACTTTGGCATACTGCCTTTTCCCAAGATGACCACAGTGTCATCTCTCATCTAATATGCCTCTCTATAAAATTACTACTCCTCCTCACAAAGTATTGTATAATTCTCTCCCTTTGAATCTGAATGGGTTTTTAAATCACTTATAACCATCAGAATGTGTCAGAAATTATTCAGTACAACTTCCAAGGATAGATCATGAAAGACAGTGAAGCTTCTGCCTTTTTAGTTGAAATACTGGGATACTCATGTTCTGAAGCCTTAAAGTGTCATTCCAATTGCCATGATCTCATCATGCTCTTAGGAAGACCAAACTAGCATTCCATAGAGAAAGAGAGAGGCTGCACTAATCACCAGTTCATCCAGCACCCAGACCTCACCAATACTCCAGCCTTAGCCACTGTTTGACTGCACCTACATAAAACCCCAGGACATAGCCATCCAGGTAAACATTTCCTGAATTCATGATCCAAAAAAACCATGAGAGATAATAAAATAATTGTTTTGTTTTATGTCACTAAATTTTGAGATCTGTTATGCATCAACAGCTAAGTGGAACAGAAATGTGATAATTGGAATTAGGAATCTGATATAAGAGAAATAAAAAATGGTGGCACTGCTCTTGAAACTGGATGGTTGATGAAAATAAGAAAAAAATCCTGAGGAGGCTGTTGGTAAAGACTTGGAGGTCAGAGATGAAAATATATGGAACACTGGATAAAAAGAGACCTAAAAAATACTTATAGCTTTCCCTTAAATTATCAATCATTAGCTTAAGAATTTGATATCCTATCTGATTATAAGCAATGGATGGCCCCATACACACAGCTTGAGTAATTTTATTTTTAAATAGTTTTATCAAGTTGTAATTTACAGACTGTAATTTTAAGGACAAGAAGGACGAAGGGAAGATGATTTTATCAGGATTAAATCTGTAGATCAATTTGGGTATTGGTGAAATTTTAGAAATAGGTCCTTCAATCTGTGAGTATGGAGTGTTTTCCAACTCTCAGAAGCAGGATGAAAAAAACGGGAACATGGAAGTGGCAGCTTCCCATTTTAAGAATATATTATGGAAGCGACTATTCTTCTGAGTTGCCAGTATTGTTCAGAGTTTGGCTACTTAACCTCATCTACTACAAGGGAGACTGGGAAATGCAGGCTTGTGTTTGGTCTGCATTACCTGCATTTTATTAAGCTACAAACTGGGCTTCTGTGACTAAAGTAGAAGAATATATATTCATACTGTACAGTAGCAGTCTCTGCCTCCTTCTGTGTAGTGCTGTTTTACGGAATCAGGCAGGGAAATCAGAATCATCTTCCTTCAGCTTATTTTTGAGAAAAGCCACCATAGTGTGATATTATTCAGATGAGTTTGGAAGGAATAAATGTTGCACGCCATTATTAAACTATTCTTTCCTGCCTTTTATTACATTTCCTGAATGTTCCTTTAGTATACATCAAAGGATGAGTTTCCTGTTATTCGGAATTATTGGAAATATTTAACACTTTCCTTCATGCTTTTCCAGCAAAAATAATTTGCTTCAATTATTTTTATGAAACATTAACAATCAAGTTTAGTTTTATATTATATTGAAAATAGTTATGATTTTGTTTGCAAATATATAGAGATAATAAAGAAAAATCATAATTATTTTATAATTATATTACAAAACATTTCATTGAAAAGTAGGAAGTTTCCATAGCTGTGTTTTGGGGAGGAACATGAAAATGACAAATTTATTTTTGGTTATGCTGAGTTTGAGATGTTGATAATACATTTATCTGGAAATGTCCTACAGACATAGAACACATATTTGAAATAGAAAATTGAGGCTCAAAATAAATGAGATTTTTGAAAAGCAGATAGCTGCTCTGAATGATTTTAAATCTCTTGATCTCTGTGAATTATATCTTAAGATGCTAAAAGTACTTGCAGTTGAGCCTGATAACCTTTTGAGAGATAGGCAACAAGTTATTAAACTGGAAGTACCACAAGTTAATATGAAGTAAATGAAGTTGTGACTCCACAAAGGAGAAAAACATAGTTTTACAAAACAATCCATCCCAGGAAAGGTTATCAGGTACATTGTTAAAAGGATAAATTTTGCATCTTTAAAAATGCAATTAGAATCTTGAATCTTAAAAAGAAAAAAATAAGTGATTATCAACAGGTACAATAATAGTCATAACAGTAACATTATTTTGGGGGAAAATCACAAGGGAAGTGAAACACTAGCAAGACTGGCATTGAGGATTTTCAATGCAGCAAAACAAGAGAGAAACATCCTGGGTCTCTGACACACCTGTGAGGTGAAACAGCAGCTGACTAAACCATCTTGAAAAAGTATTTCTTACTAGTCACTAAACACGGATGGGCTGAATGGAAATAACATGCCTCTGTATGTTGGCATGTGTTGTTTCTTGGGTAATGGGTCCCGGTTTTCACACAGCAAATTCCTATATATCCTTTGGATGAATTCAGGCATTGTTTCTTCCATGGGGGATTATTTAACCCTCAACCTAGGAACACACCTTTACCACTCTCACAGCACCACACATAGGCCTTTTTTTGGTGAGAACTTGCCCATTTGTTTGGGACGTTTGTTTATTTTGGTCACATTCACTTGCAGTGCCTAGATTTAGAGGGCAGGGATTTTGACTTTTCATTTTTGTCAGTAGCTTGAAAAAGTACTTTGCTGCTATGTTGATGAAGAAACATGGAATGTGAAAGAAACAGCAATATTTTAGATTAAAAAATCCAAGGACTTTGAAAAGTAAGAATTGAATGTCAGGATAAAATGAAATACTAACAATTTTAAGGCATACACATGTATACACAAAGCAAAAAGAGCACAAGAACTGAATAGGAAATATATTCCTTAATAGCAGTGCTTATGAAAAAGTAAAGAATATTTAACCGATTTTAATCTCATTATACTTCAATTGTGTAAAGTGAGTATTGCAATTCTATCAGTGTTTTAGAAACATGTCCATAAAAATTGTTTAATTCATCAAAATATTATATTTTGGTCAGAATCCATCTAAATTGTTTAACACTTTATTTGATTTTTTTGAATTGGTATTACAGTTATTTAGTAGAAGCATCAAAAAGGATGTCAACAGTGAAAAGATTTTCTGAACCACAATCCCTGATCTTTTCAATTTCCACCCTTCCCAAACTCTTCCTTCAGTTTCCTTATGAATATACAAAAAAATGTTATTATAGATTATCAACTCCTCCATTTTGTTTATACAAAAGTACATATATATAAAACATATACACCTTGCTTGCTTTTAATTAGAAATATATTTTAGAAATAATCCCATCTTAATACATAAAATCTTCGTTATTTTTATTGCTGCATAATATTCCTTTGGATAGGTGACTTGAATTTTATCCAGTACCATATTGATAAATATTTTGTTTCCAATTATTTGGAGTTATAAATGGTAATTTAGTAAAAAATATTGCAAATATTTTGTTTCATATGAAGTCACATAATCATGTAAGATATTCTTAGATGTGGAGTTTCTGAGTCACAGTGTGTGTGGGAGCATTTGTAATTGTAACATACACTATCAAATTGCCCTCTTAGTATCCTTAAACATAATTTTGGTGCAATGCACATATCTTTGTATATTGTTCTGTTAGGTTCTTGGTCATTTATAATAGTTCTGTAGAAGCTTCCAGCTTGTTCAAGAAAGTAATCTTTTTGGGATACAAGTTGCCAAATTTTTGCCTTTTGCTATTTGTCTTTTTTAATTGTGTGTGTGTGTGTGTGTGTGTGTGTGTGTATTTCAGCTAGTTAAAAATTTTAAATTAATTTTAGTAGATGTGGTCTGTTTTTCAATCTTTTCATTTCTGCTTCTAGATTATGCCATAATTTTAATACAAAACTTTCTCTAATTAGAAATAAAAACCTTCTGTGTTTTCATCTAGCATTTTTGCTTCATTGTTTCTATTTAGATTTTTGATCTATTTGCAATTAATCTTGTATAGTTTGAGTTATATGTCCAACATTTTTCTCCAAATCACTACTCATTTTTTCCAGTAGTATTTAGTCAATTGTCCCCCCATTCTCATTGTTTGTAGATGTTACTGCTGGCAGAGACAGTTGATGCTCACTAGGTAGTCCAAATGTTTCCTTATATATTTCAGTCAGCTTTGCTATTTGGCCAGGGCCATATCTATTTTCGTGTCTAAAGAGCAATACGCAATCAGAGTAAATATCACTTTTAAGTAGGAGGTAGTTGAAAGCTGGTATACCTTACCCATCCCTCCTTTCTCATTTCATGCTAACTTGAAATGCCACATGTTCCAGGTTTCAGTTCCCAGGTGGCCAAGCCTCCCTCCATCTACCTAGACCTCTGAGTAAGCATGCGTAACAGAATCTTACCAATCCAAGCTAGCCATGTACTGTAAGCAAGAGATTAAACCACTGAAGTTTGAAGGTTAATAACAGCAACACAGTCTCTCCTGCATGGAACACTAAGCACTATTTATCATATACTAAAAACCCATGGATATTCAGACCTATTTCTGGATGTGTGTCACTGTGAGGAAAGAGATACCAAGATAGCTCTGGAGACCCCTTCCTTTCTCCTTTTTTAATAGCTTAACAGAAAAATTGGGGGCAGATTAGTTCAAAGTAGGAAAATGCCAATAGCATAGAATTCTAGAGTCTTTTCGACAAAGACTACTTTTTCAATCAAGGAGCTAGAATTTGGAAGCTTTTAGATATTTATCACTTTCCTTTTGTATACCAAGAGGTTTTTAAAAAATAATATTTGGTCAAGTTGATGATATTAGTGTGCCCAAGACTGTGAAAGTATATTCTTTATAATAAAAATGATGCATCTGAAGTTTAAGACCTCCATCCTTTATATAAATCTTGAATATTTTAAATATCCTTATTTATATTGAATTTTTCTAAAAAGATCAGTGATTAACATTAAGATTATTCTTTTATACATGGTTATAAATAAGTTGATTTAACCAATTTTGGACAGTTTTTGCATTCATGCCCAAAATTCATACTTTGAATTATGCCAGAGTGTTTTAAAGTATATTTATCTGCAAACATCTATTGGATACTAATTACCTTGTCTCCTAACAAAAAAATAAACCTAACTTTGAAACAAGGTGAACATCTTTAAATCTGTAGCTTGGAGTACTTGTTTTTATCTCATTTATGTTGTGAAAACCATTGAGAATTGAACATAAGTTAAGTCAGTTTCCAAAGAAAAAAAAAAAAAAACCTCAAAAAACATTGTACAATATTTCAGAGTTCACAGATTCTATTAAACCCGTAAGAAAGGCTTCTTGCCTGACTTTCTCCACTTGTAAAGTTAGGATAGCCACAGATAGTTCTCAAAAATATTTTGAGAAGTCCATGACACAACAAATAATGTTTGAGATAAATGTAATTATAGCTACTTCAAAAGCTAGAATTAAATCAAATAATATATATAAATCCTTTCAAAGAATCTCCGGGACATAAATGCCAATAATTATTATTACTATTTTAACAGTAAAAAATTCATAAGCATTATGTACAAACTGAAATACATTTTAGGACAAGCACCAATTTAATACAATAACTTTAAAGTTATTTTTGAGTTTTTAGATGTAATACACGGACATAATTTAAAAACATATCCAAAAGTTGAAAGGGGTGAAAATGTCAATCTTTTCTTTTTCCTCTCTAAGTTTTGGTTGTTGTATCCCGTGAAGGCTAAATATTGAGAAATTAACATTTAACGTACAAATCCACTCTTGCGTTGTTCAGAGTGTTGTTTTCCTCCACCCTCAGTATTGTCTGTTAACATTGATTTCATTCAAAACCAAATAAAAGACTGGCCATCTTTCTAAAGTCTCTAGCACAGACCTTTGTACTGGGGAGAATGGAAGAAAAGAGAATACAGAAATCAAGTTGTAGGTTTTAGGAAGGTTATACAGTGATTTGGAGGTCATAAAAAGCTTTGCATCACTTGTTCTAAGGCTGACGGTTGAGAATCATTGGTATAAAAATGAAGTGTGAAACTGTTTATACATTGGTTTTATGTTTGATTTTAAATTATATTAGGTGTGAATGTTTTATAATTAATAAGATACTTTTATATATTCTTCCAAAATAATGATTTGTAATGATGGTTAATACTAGTAAGGAAAAAATAAATCATGTTCTACCTTGCCGGTGTCTTTGTCTTGCTTCTTTAAGTGGCTATCGCTGTTCATTCCAAAATTTGGTCACTGCCAGCATTTTTAGGTTGATTTGATTTACAGCATCTTCTGCAGTTATATAATTGCTCTACTCTTGCCAACCATTATAAGATTCATCTTGTGCCTGTACTCTTAATTTGTTCTGGAAATTAGTTGGCATGAGTTTCACTCCTCTATTCTTATTTGATAATTTTCCAGATTCATCAACTAAGCTTTTGCCTGCATTTTACTAAGTCCACTTTACTTTTTTGTTTTGATTTTCATGAACTTTATAACTTTCTTGTGAAAAGTTCTACATCTAACTCTACTTCATTATCTGGAAGGAATTCAAAGTGTGAAAGATTAACTTATAAATTTGAATGTTGTTTCCATTAAAGGCTAATGATTATGTTTTATAATTTTGACTTGATTTCATAAGTGTTTTTGCTTACAATACTTCATTATATGTATTATATATTGCATTTATAAAATTAATATAAAATATATGCCTTGAATGTAATATGTATTTTCACCTATCTATAAATTTCTTCTTAAACACTGTCTAATTTTAAAATAATTCTTATGCTTCCTGTCTCAAATTTTTTTCCAGAGTATAACTGTAAATCATTAATATACTACACTGCTAAAAATATATATATATAGTACACTTCTTCTTCTTCAATTTATATGTAATACCTCTGTTATTTATAAACTCACTTTAATAGTTTACTGATTACTCATATTGACTTTCTCCATGATCAAAAAACGCCATATATATTCTAACTCTGTGAACACATATACATAGATTTTTATACTAAATTGAAATACAAAATATTACCATATCATAATACTTTTCTGTTGTTTCTTTTCTCATTCATCAATAACTGTTATTACTTTTCTCATATCAACAACCTTTTGCTCTATATTCCTATTTTGATATTGACCCCAAGATACTTATTAGTGTACATTGAAAATATAATTGTCCAAGTGACTATTATTTTTAATGTAACTGTAGAAGATAACAAATCATAATCAAAACTTACTTTATTTCATAAGAAATCACTTTAAAATGAAAAAATAATCAAAATTGTATATTATTTTTGAATTTTTCCTCATGAGTCAGATCTACTTAAAACAAACAGGCAGTAGATGGCAGAAGTTAAAACTACAGAATCTAGTGTAATAAAGGCTTCATTTTAATCCTGGCTCCGTCATTCTTCAGCAGTAAACCACTCTGTCTTAATTTCCCTCTAAGCAAAAAAAGAACAGTAATAGAATCCCATCTGGGTTATTGCAAGAACAAATGGAAGTAATACATGCGAAATGTTGATATTGGTACCTGGTACCTAGTTAGTATTCAGGGAATCATACTGGGTTGGCCAAAAAGTTTGTTCTGGTTTTTCCGTAAGATGAATGAACTTTTTGCCCAACCCAATACTATGCCTATAAATTGTTACTAATAAATTGTTGCTATTCCTTGGATGGTATTAGAACAAGAGAGATTACATGGTCCAAATATTAAATGACTATAAATTCTGATAGTCTGATGCACTAACCACACAATAGACGCACTGGTGTTAATGAGGGAACTGTTAGTTTTAAGCTAAAGTATTGGGTTGGCCAAAAAGTTCGTTCGGTTTTTTTCCATATCTTCCGGAAAATCCCGAGTGAACTTTTTAGCCAACCCAATAATTTCTTCCTTAGAGACAATCCATAAATATTCGGTTCTCATAGTTTCAGCTGTCCTGTGTCTCTTGGATAGTACACAGATGGACACTGCCCAAACTTCCTTGTCTCATGCTTACTATTCTTGGATCCCACGACTTTAAAACTTCATCATACATTTATTTCTTGGATTGATAAATTCACTCATTCATATTCTTAGTCAAACTTTACTGATGCAAGAACCATTCTGTCTGTTTTGACTTTGATCAGACATATTATTTAAAGTTGATTTTACACTTTAAATCTTAGAGGAAATCTCACTTTTCTATCAAGTTTTCCCATCATTCCCACTAAGTTCAGGGACTACACTTATGGTACTATCAACCTGTGCAGCTCATTTATCTCCTTAGTACATAACAGAGCTGGAAATCCAAATGTGCTGACACAAAATACGTTCTTTCTGGACATAATTACTGATAAACAATACTTTGTGTAAAAAATTTGTCAGTTGCTAGCAACATTTTGTTAGTTAAACCAAACTAAGCTAACTTTCTTCTGTTGGCGCGATCATTAGGCAATTTGGTTTTGTTTCTCCACTTAGATGCTTATTTTCCCTTCTACTTACTTAAGCACTTCATATATCTTGATCTACCCTTCTGAAACATGTCTTTTATATCCATTTTCCTCTGAATGATTTATCTATCATACAATGTGTTGTAGTATTGGTGATTCTATTTTATTTTCCAATTTCCTGACACACATTATAAATGAAATGTTTTCATAGTTATGAAGCTATTCATTCCCCATCCTTGAATTTATCAGTATTCTTTAAAGATGTAACATTATAAATGAAATGTTTTCATAGTTACGAAGCTATTCATTCCCCATCCTTGAATTTATCGGTATTCTTTAAAGATGTAGCAGGCAGTGTGACAATTGGAATTTTTCATCAAATGTTTACTCTGTTTACCCATATGTGAATAGCTAATAAAGAATCTCAATGTCCCTTCAAAGTAGCTTATGCATAGCTCTGAACAGGCAGACTTCCTGATCTTGTGGACATCTGGTTCTATGGCCTTTTACCTAATTTCAGGAAGAGAAGAGAATTTGGCCATAGGTCAATTTTTTTTAAAACATTAGTTCAAGGAATTTAGAGGAGTTTACCTATAGTTTGGCTCCACAATAAATATAAATCCTGATGAGTTCATGAGGAACCAGATTAAGTTACCAGACTAGAAAAGTATAAAAGGTAAAATGACTTCAGAGATGATGGCTTTCCCAAACTCATCTACTTCTGTGTCTTTTGATGTCTTGCTGCTGGGATTTGAAATAAGTCTGGCTTTAAAGCCCAGTCTCTAAAACACTTGTTTATATCTTTCTCTAATGAGATCTTACAAATCACAGTCATTGAAAAAAATCCAATAAAGTATGTGTTAATAAATAACTTCCAAAAATCAATGATTTAGAAATTAATAGTTAATAAAATGAAGCTCATAATAAAAAAACAGTAAAACTGATATCCAAATTACTTCTTTGATCATAAATTTTAGTCATTTAATTTTTCCAGAAAGCCATCAATATCCATTAACATTTTATTCATTTTGCTAAGTAATTGAATTTATGTTTTTTAACAAAATCATAATTTTTTTCTTTCTAAATCTATAGTTATATCTTTTTTACTCATTCTTAAATTTACCCAATTTAGTTTCCTCTCCCTTCTATCTTTAACCTCTGCAATCTATCTATATTTTATTTATGTTTTACCTAAACAAATTCACAATAAGTTTATTGCTTTTTTATAATTTTAAAACAACCCAGGGGAGGAACTTCAAGAGGGCGGAAGAGTAAGACGTGGAGATCACCTTCTTCCCCACAAATACATCAGAAATACATCTACATGTGGAACAGCTCCTACAGAACACCTACTGAATGCTGGCAGAAGACCTCAAACCTCCCCAAAGGCAAGAAACTCCCCATGTACCTGGGTAGGGCAAAAGAAAAAAGGAAAAACAGAGACAAAAGAATAGGGACAGGACCTGCGCCAGTGGGAGGGAGCTGTGAAGGAGGAAAGGTTTCCACACACTAGGAGCCCCTTCGCAGGCGGAGACTGCGGGTGGCGGAGCGGGGAAGCTTCGGAGCCACGGAGGAGAGTGCAGCAACAGGGGTGTGGAGGGCAAAGCGGAGAGATTCCCGCACAGAGGATCGGTGCCGACCAGGACTCACCAGCCCGAGAGGCTTGTCTGCTCACCCGCCGGGGCAGGCGGGGGCTGGGAGCCGAGGCTCGGGCTTCGGTCGGATCCCAGGGAGAGGACTGGGGCTGGCGGCGTGAACACAGCCTGAAGGGGCTAGTGTGCCACAGCTAGACAGGAGGGAGTCCAGGAAAAAGTCTGGAGCTGCCAAAGAGGCAAGAGACTTTTTCTTGCCTGTTTGTTTCCTGGTGCATGAGGAGAGGGGATTAAGAGCGCCGCTTAAAGGAGCTCCAGAGACGGACGCGAGACACGGCTATCAGCGCGGACCCCAGAGACGGGCATGAGATGCTAAGGCTGCTGCTGCCGCCAACAAGAAGCCTGTGAGCAAGCACAGGTCACTATCCACACCTCCCCTCCTGGGAGCCTGTGCAGCCCGCCACTGCCAGGGTGCCGTGATCCAGGGACAACTTCCCAGGGAGGACGCATGGCGCGCCTCAGGCTGGTGCAACGTCATGCTGTCCTCTGCTGCCGCAGGCTCACCCCACATCCGTACCCCTCCCTCCTCCGGCCTGAGTGAGCCAGAGCCCCCGAATCAGCTGCTCCTTTAACCCCATCCTGTCTGAGTGAAGAACAGACGCCCTGAGGCGACCTACATGCAGAGGCGGGTCCAAATCCAAAGCTGCACCCCGGGAGCTGTGCGAACACAGAAAAGAAAGGGAAATCTCTCCCAGCAGCCTCAGGAGCAGCGGATTAAATCTCCACAATCAACTTGATGTACCTGCATCTGTGGAATACCTGAATAGACAACGAATCATCCCAAATTGAGGAGGTGGACTTTGGGAGCAACGATATATATAGATTTTTCCCCTTTTCTCTTTTTGTGAGTGTGTATTTGTATGCTTCTGTGTGTGATTTTGTGTGTATATCTTTGCTTTTACCATTTGTCCTAGGGCTCTGTCTGTCCGTTTTTTGGGGGGTTTTTTAATTACTTAAAAAAAATTTCATAATAATTATTTTTGATTTTTTATTTTAATAACTTTATTTTATTTTATTTTATTTTATCTTCTTCTTTATTTCTTTCTATTTTTGCTCCCTTTTACTCTGAGCTGTGTGGATGGCAGGCTCTTGGTGCTCCAGCCAGGCGTCAGGGCTGTGCCACTGAGGTGGGAGAGCCAAGTTCAGGACACAGGTCCACAAGGGACCTCCCAGTTCCACGTGATATCAAATGGCGAAAATCTCCCAGAGATCTCCATCTCAATGCCAAGACCAGCTCCACTCAATGATCAGCAAGCTACAGTGCAGGACACCCTATGCCAAACAACTAGCAAGACAGGAACACAAGCCCATCCATTAGCACAGAGGCTGCCTAAAATCATAAAAAGGCCACAGACACCCCAAAAACACACGACCAGATGTGGACCTGCCACCAGAAAGACAAGATCCAGCCTCATCCACCAGAACACAGGCACTAGTCCTCTCCACCAGGAAGCCTACACAACCCACTGAACCAACCTTAGCCACTGGGGACAGACACCAAAAACAATGGAAACTACGAACCTGCAGCCTGCGAAAAGGAGACCCCAAACACAGTAAGTTAAGCAAAATGAGACCACAGAGAAACACACAGCAGATGAAGGAACAAGGCAAAAACCCACCAGACCTAACAAATAAAGAGGAAAAAGGCAGTCTGCAAAGAATTCAGAAAAATGATAGTAAAGATGATCCAAAATCTTGGAAATAGAATGGAGAAAATACAAGAAACGTTTAACAAGGACCAAATATTCCATGCAAATGGAAATCAAAAGAAAGCTCGAGTACCAATTCTCATATCAGACAAAATAGACTTTAAAACAAAGACTATTACAAGAGACAAAGAAGAACACTACATAATGATCAAGGGATCAATCCAAGAAGAAGATATAACAATTATAAATATTTATGCACCCAACATAGGAGCACCTCAATACATAAGGCAAATGCTAACAGCTATAAAACGGGAAATAGACAGTAACACAATAATGGTGGGGGACTTTAACACCCCACTTTCACCAATGGACAGATCATGCCAAATGAAAATAAGGAAACACAAGCTTTAAATGATACATTAAACAAGATGGACTTAATTGATATTTATAGGACATTCCATCCAAAAACAACAGAATACACATTCTTCTCAAGTGCTCATGCAACATTCTCCAGGATAGATCATATATTGGGTCACAAATCAAGCCTTGGTAAATTTAAGAAAATTGAAATCATATCAAGTATATTTTCCGACAACAACACTATGAGACTGATTATCAATTAGAGGAAAAAAACCTGTAAGAAATACAAACACATAGAGGCTAAACAACACACAACTTAATAACCAAGAGATCACTGAAGAAATCAAAGAGGAAATCAAAAAATACCTAGAAACAAAGGACAATGAAAACACAATGACCCAAAACCTATGGGATGCAGCAAAAGCAGTTCTAAGAAGGAAGTTTATAGCTATACAAGCCTACCTCAAGAAACAAGAAACATCTCAAATACACAACCTAACCTTACACCGAAAGCAATTAGAGAAAGAAGAACAAAAAAACCCCAAAGTTAGCAGAAGGACAGAAATCATAAAGATCAGATCAGAAGTAAATGAAAAAGAAATGAAGGAAACAATAGCAAAGATCAATAAAACTAAAAGCTGGTTCTTTGAGAAGATAAATAGAATTGATAAACCATTAGCCAGACTTATCAAGAAAAAAAGGGAGAAGACTCAAATCAATAGAATTAGAAATGAAAAAGGAGAAGTAACACCTGACACTGCAGAAATACAAAGGATCATGAGAGATTACTACAAGCAACTATATGCCAGTAAAATGGACAACCACGAAGAAATGGACATATTCTTAGAAATGCACAACCTTCCAAGACTGAACACAGAAGAAATAGAAAATATGAACAGACCAATCATAAGCACTGAAATTGAAACTGTGATTAAAAATCTTCCAACAAACAAGAGCACAGGACCAGATGGCTTCACAGGCAAAATGTATCAAACATGTAGAAAAGAGCTAACACCTAACCTTCTCAAACTCTTCCAAAATACAGCAGAGGGAGGAACACTCCCAAACTCATTATATGAGGCCACAATCACTCTGATACCAAAACCAGACAAGGATGTCACAAAGAAAGAAAACTACAGGCCAATATCACTGATGAACATAGATGCAAAAATCCTCAACAAAGTACTAGGAAACAGAGTCCAACAGCACTTTAAAAGGATCATACACTATGATCAAGTGGAGTTTATCCCAGGAATGCAAGGATTCTTCAATATATGCAAATCAATCAATGTGATACACCATATTAACAAATTGAAGGAGAAAAACCATATGATCATCTCAATAGATGCAGAGAAAGCTTTCAACAAAATTCAACACCCATTTATGATAAAAACCCTCCAGAAAGTAGGCATAGAGGAAACTCTCCTCAATATAATAAAGGCCATATATGACAAACCCACAGCCAACATCATCCTCAATGGTGAAAAACTGAAACCATTTCCACTAACATCAGGAACAAGACAAGGTTGCGCACTCTCACCATTATTATTCAACAAAGTTTTGGAAGTTTTAGCCACAGCAATCAGGGAAGAAGAAGAAATAAAAGGAATACAAATTGGAAAAGAAGAAGTAAACCTGTCACTGTTTGCAGATGACATGATACTATACATAGAGAATGCTAAAGATGCTACCAGAAAACTACTAGAGCTAATCAATGAGTTTGGTAAAGTAGCAGGATACAAAACTAATACACAGAAATCTCTTGCATTACTATACACTAATGATGAAAAATCTGAAAGTGAAACTAAGAAAACACTCCCATGTACCATTGCAAAAAAAGAATAAAACATCTAGGAATAAAGCTACCTAAGGAGACAAAAGACCTGTATGCAGAAAATTATAAGACACTGATGAAAGAAATTAAAGATGATACAAATAGATGGAGAGATATACCATGTTCTTGGATTGGAAGAATCAACATTGTGAAAATGACTCTACTACCCAAAGCAATCTACAGAGTCAATGCAATCCCTATCAAACTACCACTGGCATTTTTCACAGAACTAGAACAAAAAATTTCACAATTTGTATGGAAACACAACAGATCCCGAATAGCCAAAGCAATCTTGAGAAAGAAAAACGGAGCCGGAGGAATCAGGCTCCCTTACTTCAGACTATACTACAAAGCTACAGTAATCAAGACAGTTTGGTACTGGCACAAAAACAGAAATATAGATCAATGGAACAGGATAGAAAGCCCAAAGATAAACCCACACACATATGGTCACCTTAACTTTGATAAAGGAGGCAAGAACATACAGTGGAGAAAAGACAGCCTCTTCAATAAGTGGTGCTGGGAAAACTGGACAGCTACATGTAAAAGAATGAAATTAGAACACTCCCTAACACCATACACAAAAATAAACTCAAAATGGATTAAAGACCTAAATGTAAGGCCAGACACCATCAAACTCTTAGAGGAAAACATAGGCAGAACACTCTATGACATAAATCACAGCAAGATCCTTTTTGACCCACCTCCTAGAGAAATGGAAATAAAAACAAAAATAAACAAATGGGACCTAATGAAACTTAAAAGCTTTTGCATAGCAAAGGAAATCATTAACAAGATGAAAAGGCAACCCTCAGAATGGGAGAAAATATTTGCAAATGAAGCAACGGACAAAGGATTAATCTCCAAAACATACAAGCAACTCATGCAGCTCAATATCAAAAAATCAAACAACCCCATCCAAAAATGGGCAGACCTAAATAGACATTTCTCCAAAGAAGACATACAGATTGTCAACAAACACACGAAAGAATGCTCAACATCATTAATCATTAGAGAAATGCAAATCAAAACTACAATGAGATATCATCTCACACCAGTCAGAATGGCCATCATCAAAAAATCTACAAACAATAAATGCTGGAGAGGGTGTGGAGAAAAGGGAATCCTCTTGCACTGTTGGTGGGAATGTAAATTGATACAGCCACTATGGAGAACAGCATGGAGGTTCCTTAAAAAACTAAAAATAGAACTACCTTACGACACAGCAATCCCACTACTGGGACTATACCCTGAGAAAACCATAATTCAAAAAGAGTCATGTAAGAAAATGTTCATTGCAGCTCTATTTACAATAGCCAGGACATGGAAGCAACCTAAGTGTCCATTAACAGATGAATGGATAAAGAAGATGTGGCACATATATACAATGGAATATTACTCAGCCATAAAAAGGAACGAAACTGAGTTATTTGTAGTGAGGTGGATGGACCTAGAGACTGTCATACAGAGTCAAGTAAGTCAGAAAGAGAAAAACAAATACCGTATGCTAACACATATATATGGAATCTAAAAAAAAAAAGAAAATGGTCAGAAAAACCTAGGGGCAAGACAGGAATAAAGACGCAGACCTACTAGAGAATGGACTTGAGGATACAGGGAGGGGGAATGGTAAGCTGGGACAAAGTGAGAGAGTGGCATGGGCATATATACACTACCAAACGTAAAATAGATAGCTGGTGGGAAGCAGCCGCATCCTACAAGGAGATCAGCTCGGTGCTTTGTGACCACCTAGCGGGGTGGGATAGAGAGGGTGGGAGGGAGGGAGATGCAAGAGGGAAGAGATACGGGGACATATGTATATGTATAACTGATTCACTTTGTTATAAAGCAGAAACTGACACACCATTGTAAAGCAATTATACTCTAATAAAGATGTTAAAAAAACAAAAAACAAAAACAAAAAAAAACCCAGTTTTGGATTCATTTATCATTTCCATAATTTTATTTTTAGGTTTTTAAGCATTTCATTATTTTCGGCTTTTAGATTTAGTAATTTACATTTCTAGAAAGTTTCAAGCTTAACTTGTTATTTTTCTAATATTTTTCAAGTTTAGTAAAAAGTTTCTCTTCTTTTTTGTCTTAAATAATAAAGTCATTAAAAGCTAAATTTTTTCCTGTGAACATATTTTCCCATAACCTTTCATTGAAATGTTCCTCTTTTAATTAGTGTGTGGAGAGATTATAATTTCACTTAGAATTTCTCCTTTGACAGAAGGATTATCTAAATGTGTATTTGTTAATTTCTAAGTATATAAGTTGTAATAATTTGTACTACTTATTTCTAATTTTATTGATTTATAGAATGTGGATTTTTAAATGTCAAATTTTAAATATTTTAAAGATCTTCCTTGTAGTCAACTATAAGCATTTTTATCTGAAAATATCTCTAAGATACTCCAATTATATGTTTGACTTTTTTATGTCTAAATTTAAGAGTATTAACTTTTGGCTTGCTGTTCCTTATTATCTCTTGGATTGCCCTTTATCTTTACCCTTCTATAACATAATAAGTGTATTCACTTCAATGCCAAGGTTTTGCAGAAATAATTGAAGTACTTGTATTTTCATGCTATGTATGAATTTCCTACTATTGTGTTTTTTTTTTCTGTTTCAAGAATGTTTAAAAACCATGGATTGTCATACAATATCTCAATCACTTCAAATGTATACAATCACTTAGATTAAAAGGTTGTTTTTTCATTGCAAACAAGTTAAAACCATTTAATCGGATTTTAACATCTCTATAGCTTCCTTTCTTGATTGTTTATTTTTTGAGTAGTTCTATAATAGTTTCCTCAAACTGACATGCAGATGACAGGGTCTTCAAATCCTTGTATACCCACATGTATATTTATTTCACCGTGTGAAATATGTTTTTCATATATTTTTCCATATTAAACTATTTATTGTATACTCCTTTAGTTTTGGTTCATAATTAGTTTTAGATCAGTAAGAGAATAATAATTTATAATTGTAAAAGCTTCTTGTTGAATTTTTTATTGTTGTGAAAAATACTGTTTTATCTCTAATAATCTCTCTTGCGTTTAAGTACATGAATATTATTATCATAGTTACAAGTAGGTAAATTTTTGTTTGCTCTGGATCTTTTTTCTTTCTACTATTGCTTCATTTCTCAGTCTCCATTCTCACTAATTCACCTTTGGGCCTCAAAATCCTACACTGTGATTTACTTTAGTAAGGCCTTTTTTTTTTTTTTCCCCTTTTTAATCTTACTGGATCTAATACGTAAAACAAGTATTTAAGGTTTACCACATTTGCATCCATGTATTTGTTCATTCAATCATTGTTTACTGAGAGTCTAATGGCAAGATTTGAGTGAAGTAGTGAAAGTGATTATCTGGGAAGTAGAAATGTTATCCTAAGCTTTTTGTTCTTATTTGAGATCAAATTACTCATTACTAACCAGCATAGTAGGGCAGATAAAAATTATAGTTCATAACAAGAAAAGTCTAACTCTTCAATGATCAATGATGTCAGTCTAACTAACAAGATTCCTTTCTTGTTTTAGGAGCTTCATGTAGCAAAAGTACTTTCGTTTAAATATGTTTTTATTGTTATCTCATTTTATATTAACAAAATTGTATCAACATTTCAAAACTTGACTATTTTAAAATAAAACCTTATTCATGGAACTATACAATTCTGTTGATTAGTTTGAGTCTAATTTACATTAAATTCAAAGTTGTTGCTAGAATGTATGAAAAAGTTTCCTGAAGGGGTGCATGAAATCAACCTTATTGAAGCATTTATAATCCTTATTTATATGCATCTGTTTAAGATGGCTGGAGGCTGAAAGAGATTAGAGATCGTAAAAACCTGTTTATCTAGAGTATGCCTATTTCTACAATAAAGGTATTTATAAATACATTTTTGGTGTAAATAGAATATTTACTGCTTCATCAAATCGTTTTGGCTTTATATAAGCTACATGTCACAGAAATTTAGGAAAACAAGAAGAGGAAGAAGAGAAAAACACTAAGTCTGTACTGGCAATGTGAATTCCTAACAGGCTTTCTAAAGTTTACACAATTTTAAGAATAAATTCAAAATCAAGTATAAAACTTATAACCCTAAATATGCATAACAAATTGACCTTTACAAATTAAAAAGCAGGAACAATTCTTTTCTGTTCATTTTCCTGCAACTGATTTCCATATTGACCATCTGTCATTTATTGGAAGCTTTTTTTTTCTTGGTAACAGCTTATTTGAGATATAATTCACATATCATATAATCTACCCAGTTTAAAGTGTACAATTCAATGGTTTTCAACAATTCACCAGTTTAAAGTGTACAATTCAACTTTTTTTATGTATTCACAGAGTTGGGGAACCATCACCACAATCCATTTTACGACATTTTTGTCACCTCAAGAAGAAAATCTGTACCATTTGACTATCATTGGCAAATTACCCTAAGCCCCAAAGCCCTGAGCAAATATTGATCTCCTTTCTGACTCTATAGATGTGTCTATTCCAGGTATTTAATATAAATTGAATCATATAAAATGTGCTTTTGTAACTTTTCACTTAACATGATGTTTTCAAGATTCCTTCACGTTGTACTGTAGTATGTATCAGAACTTCATTCTTTTTTTTATGGCTGAATATATAATATTCCTTTATATACACATATCACATTTTGTTTAGCTATTCATCAGTCGATGGATACTGGGTTGTTTTCACTTTTTAGCTTTTAAGAAAAATTCTCCTATAAACATTCATATACAAGTTTTTGTGTGGACATGTATTTTTATTTCTCTTGGAGATATATATATATATATATATATATATATATATATATATATATATATATATATAGCTGGGCCAAATGGTAACTCTATGTTTACTTTTTGAATGAACTGCCCAACTATTTCCAAAGCGTCTGCATAATTATACATTCCCACCAGCAGTTTATGAAGGTTCTGATTTCTTCGCATCCTTGCCAACATTTGGTTTTACCTGATTTTTTTCTTATAACCATCTTGGTGTGTGAACTGGTATCTCATTGTGATTTGGGTTTGCACATCTCTGATGGCTAATATGTTGAGCATATTTTCATGTGTTTATTGAATATTTGTATACCTTCTTTGGAGAAATGCCTATTGAGATTCTTTCCTCATTTTTGGATGATTTGAAGAGATTTAATAATACATATTAATATGTATCAGACAAAAATTGCAATCCACCAATAATATCTCCTCAAAAGTTATACTTCTAACCTTTCCAAAATGGGTAAAACTTTGAAAATTAACACTACTTAATAAATTTAATATGAACAAGGGTCTATTTTACCAAAGAAAGCAGAATATGAACTTTTAAATTCAATGATCCCTATTTAGAAGTAATCTCACATGATTTGGTCTTTTTTACGTTTTATTGAGGTGAAACTCATATAACATAAAATTAACCATTATAAACTGTACAACTCAGTGGTATTTACTACCATCATAATATTGTGCAACTACCTCCAACATCAAGTTCCAAAATATTTTCATTGCCCCAAGAGAAAGCCCCTACTCATTAAACTGTCATTCCCTATCCATCAATTCCCCAGCCTCTAGCAACCACCAATATGGTTTCTGTCTATCTTTATGAATTACATATTCTAAATATTTCATATAAGTGTAACAATACAATATGTGACAATTGTTTAAAGATTCTTTGACTTAGCTTGACTTTTTGAAGTTTATCCACATTGAAGCATATGTCAGTACTTCATTTTTATGGCTTAATAATATTTAATCGTATGTGTGCACCCCATTTTGTTTATCCATTTATCCATTAACGGGTACCTGAGGTGTTTTTTTTTTTTTACCTTTTGGCCATTGTGAACGGTGCTGCTATGCATTTATGTCTGGTTTTGGTACCAGGGTAATACTGGCCTCAGAATTGAAAAGTGTTTTTCGCCTGCTGTTTTTTGATGAGTATATACAGAATATGTGTAAATTCTCCTTTAAGTATTTAGTAGCATTTACTAGTTTAGCCAACTGACTTATCTCTGCATATAGTTTTTTAATGATAAATTCCATCTTTATTCTTTTTATAGATCTTTTTAATTTTTTAAAATTTTTTCTTGAGTCATCTTTTGTAGTTTTGACTTTCTAGGAATGTATCTATTTCATGTTAATTAAGCAATTTATTGACCTATTTCATTAAGTTTAACAGTAGCATTTACTTTTTCATTTCTGAGTCTAGTAATCTGAGTCTATTATTTTTCCTTGATCAATCTAGCTACTGTTTTGTCCATTTTGATAATTTTTTTAAAGAACCAACTTTGTTGTTTTTAATTTCTTGTTTTTCTATTCCATATTCTCTTCTAATTTTTATTATTTCTTTCCTTCTGCATATTTTAGGGTTAGCTTGCTCTTCTCTTTCCAGTGTTGTAAGGTGGAAAGTTAGGCTAATGTTTGGACATCATACTTTTGTTTTTTAATATAGGAATATACAACTATAAATTTCTCTCTAAGCAAAGCTTTCTCAGAAGTCGGTTTTGTTTTTTGTTTTGTTTTGTTGGCTGCACCATGTGGCTTGCGGTATCTTAGTTCCCCAACCGACTGACCAAGGATTGAACCCAGGTCCATGGCAGTGAAAGCAGGGAGTTCTAACCACTGGACCACCAGGGAATTCCCAAAAGTTGGTTTTTTTAATGCTATATCTTTATTTTGTATTCATCTCAAAGTAATTTCTAATTTCCCTTGTGATTTATTCTTTGAACCATTGGCTATTTATGTGGGCTGTCTAATTTCCTCACGTTTCTGAGCTTCCCAATTTATTTTTGTATTGATTTCTAATATTATTCCATGTGCTTAGGGAAACTACTTTGTATTACTTCAGACCTTTTAAGTTTATTGTGGTCCATTTTATGACCTAGCTGTGTTAATCATGTTTCTGTTTGTTTGTTGTTTTCTGTTTTTTTAATATATATTTTCTGTCTTCTGATACTATGACAACTTAGGACCTTGCTCACTTGGAAAGACTCTCCCTCCCAGGGGTAGCCAGTTCCTAGAGATAGTAAAAAACTTTCTCACCCATGTGCTTTTGCATATACAAACCAAACGATCCAGAGACCAAACCCATCTACTTCTTTGATTGAACACTCTATAGGTCACTATACACATTCCCTGATCACCCCAGGGCTGGGTATCAGACAACTAGGGACAGACTAGTTAGTTTACCTTGCCTCACCCATTCTTTCCCACATAAACCACCATAAAGATTTGTGCCTACAGTTCTCATCTCTCTCTGTCTGCTGCGAACCTCAGGGTTTTCTCCTGTGGCCCTGCAAGATATGGCGTGTCCCCTCCTTTTGAATACTTTAATAAATTATCTTTTCAATGGCAATTCTCTCCTGATTCATTGGCATTACAATACCACAAATTTTTTTCTTTAATGCACTATATTTTAAATCACTAGCATATGGTATAAGGAGAATGCTCCATGTTCACTTGACAAGAATATTATTTTGTTGTTGGATGGTGTGCTCTATTGATGTTTGTTGGATCTAATCAGTTTACAGTGTTTTGCAAATCTTCTATTTCCTGTTGATCATCTGCCTAGTCTTCATATCCATTACTGAAAGTTGGAGTATTGATGTTTCTAATTATTATTGTTAAAATGTCTACATCAAGCTTCATTTCTATCAGTTTTTGCTTCATGTTTTTTTGGGCTCTGTATTTAGGAATGAATATTTTTATAATTGTTATAGCTTCCTGATGTTTTGACCCTGTTACCATTAAAAAATGTACCCTTGTATCTCTAAAAACATTTTAAAATCAAGTATGTCTGATATTCATATAGCCACTACAACTTTCTTTTAAATGCTGTTTGCATGATATATATCTTTTTTTCTATTCTTTTACTTTCCATCTATTTGTATCTTTGAATCTAAAGTGTGTGTCATGGAGATGGCATATGCAGAATACTATCTTTTTTTAATCCTTTTGATCTCTCCTTTTTGATAGAATTGTTTAATCAATTTACATTTAAAGTTATTATTAATATAATTTAATTTGTCTACCATTTTGCCTTTTATTTTATGTTTTTCACATGTCTTTTTGTGTGTATGTAACCCTCCCTTACTGCTTTATTTCCAATAAGAGATTATTTTCTAATCTGACATTTTCATTTCTTCTATCATTTTTCATTATTTAGTTTTGAGTTATTAGTGATTTCTCTAGGGCTACCACATAAATCATATCAGATTCTGTTTCAGATTTATTCCAATGTGATACAGAAATGAAATGGGAGTATTAATATACATATTTCATCTATATATATTTCACACTCAACAATATATTTTTATAATTATTATTTGTATAATTTTACATCTTTTAAAGAAGCTAAGTATGGAGCAAGTATATATTTATAGCTTTTGTAATTTAACTATTTGCCATTTCTATTTCCCTTCATTTTTTTCCTGTGGGTTTCAGTTACAATCTGGAGTCATTTACTTAGCCCAATACTACCTTGCTTTTACCTGCCTCCTTTGTGCTAGTATTGAAAAATATATTATATTTTTATATGCTATATGCTCAGCAATATTATGTACATATTGTTTAATGTAATTGGTTTTTAAATCAGCTAAGAGAAGAAAGGAGATGAGATATGCATTTACCATGTCTTTTATAACTGCATAGTTGTCTTTATCAGTGCTTTTTGCTTTTTCATATGGATTTGAATTACCATCTGGAATCACTTACAGAAAGCCTGAAAAACTTCCCATGGAATATTTTGTAAAGTGGGTCTACTAACTGCAAATTCACTTAGTTTTTGTTTTTCTTATAATGTTTTTATTTCACCTTCTTTTTTTAAGATGTTTTTTTCTGGATATAGAATTCTTGATTGACAGATTTTTTTCTCTTTTAATATTTTGAATACCTTATCCTACTGCCTTCTGGCCTTGTTTCTGATGATAAATAAGCCTCTATTCTTATCGGGGTCACTTAGAAGTAGTCATTTTTCTTTTGCCACCTTCCAAATTTCTCCTTGTTTTTGGCTTTTAGCAGTTTTACTATGATGAGTATTTTTGTGCATTAATTTGTGTTTATTCTACTTAGATTTTGGCAAGCTTCTTGGATGTGTAAATAATATTTTCATCAGATTTTGGAAGTTTTAAGACATTCATTGCATATTTTTCTCTCTTTTCCTTCTGGCACTCCCATTACATGTACACTGTTGTCTTTAAGGTACCCCGCATTTCTCTGAGATTCTGCTCATTCTTTTTGATTATCTCTCTTTGTTCTTCAAATTGCATAATCTCTACTGAACTATCTTGAAGTTAGCTGATACTTTCCCTGCTGCTTAAAATCTACTATTGAACCCATCTAATGAATTTCTAATTTCATTTATTGAATTTCCAACCTCAGAATTTCCATTCAGTTTTTATAATTTCAATCTCTTTATATATTTGATAAGACATTATCATATCTTCCTTTATTTCTCCTATTTATTTATTATATTGAAGTATAGTTGATTTACAATGTTGTGTTAGTTTCTGCTGTACAGCAAAGTGATTGTTTTATATATATATTCTTTTTTCATATTCTTCTCCATTATGGTTTATTACATGATATTGAATATAGTTCCCTGTGCTATACAGTAGGACCTAGTTGTTTATATATTTTATATGTAGTAGTTTGTATCTGCTAATACCAAACTCCTAATTTATCCCTCCTCCCCCTTTCCACTTTGGTAATCATAAGTTTGTTTTTTATGTCTGTGAGTCTGTTTCTGTGTAATAAAGAAGTTCATTTGTATCATATTTTAGATTCCACATATAAGTGGTATCATACGATATTTGTCTTTCTCTTTCTGACTTCACTTAGTGTGATAATCTCTAGGTCCATCCATGTTGCTGCAAATGGCATTATTTCATTCTTTTTATGGCTGAGTAGTATTCCATTGTGTATATGTACCACATCTTCTTTATCCATTCATCTGTCAATGGACATTTAGGTTGTTTCCATGTCTTGGCTATTGTAGATAGTGCTGCTATGAACATTGTGGTGCACAGATCTTTTCGAATTAGAGTTTTCTCCAGATATATGCCCAAGAGTGGGATTGCTGGATCATACGGCAACTCTATTTTTAGTTTTTTAAGGAACGTCCATACTGTTTTCCATAGTGGCTGCACCAATTTACATTCTCGCCAACAATTTAGGAGGGGTCCCTTTTCTCCACACCTTCTCCAGTATTTATTATTTGTAGACCTTTTGATGATAGCCATTCTGAGTAGTGTGTGGTGATACCTCTTTGTAGTTCTGATTTGCATTTCTCTAATAATTAGCGAAGCTGAGCATATTTTCATATGTCTGTTGGCCACCTGTATGTTTTCTTTGGAGAAATGTCTATTTAGGTCTTCTGCCCAGTTTTTAATTGGATTGTTTTGTTGTTGTTTTTGTTGTTATTGAGTTGTATGAGCTGTTTGTATATTTTGGAAATTAAGCCCTTGTTTGTCACATCATTTGCAAATATTTTCTCCTAGTCCACAGGCTGTCTTTTCATTTTGTTTATGGCTTCCTTTGCTGTGCAAAAGCTTGTAAATTTGATTAGGTCCCATTTGTTTACTTTTACTGTTATTTCTTTTGCCTTGGGAAACTGACCTAAGAGAACATTGCTGTGATATATGTCAGAGAATGTTTTGCCTACGTTTTCTTCTAGGAGTTTTATGGTGTCATGTCATATTTAAGTCTTTAAACCAGTTTTGAGTTTATTTTTGTGTATGGTGTGAGGGAGTATTCTAACTTCATTGCTTTACATGTGGCTGTCCAACTCTCCTAACACCACTTGCTAAGGAAACTGTCTTTTCTCCATTGTATATTCATGCCTCCTTTGTTTAAGATTAATTGACCATAGGTGTGTGGGTTTATTGCTGGGCTCTCTACTCTCTACCATTGATCCATACGTCTGTTTTTGTGCCAAGAGCATGCTGCTTTGATTACTGAAGCTATGTAGTATTGTCTGAAGTCTGGAAGGGTTTTGCCTCCAGCTTTGTTCTTTTCCCTCAGAGTATCTTTGGCAATTCTGTGTCTTTCATAGTTCCATATTAATTTTAGGATTATTTGTTCTAGTTTTGTGAAAAATGTCATGGGTAATCTGATAGGGATCGCATTAAATCTGTAGATTGCTTTGGGTAGTATGGCCATTTTAACAATATTAATTCTTCCAGTCCAAGAGCATAGAATATCTTCCTATTTCTTTGAATCATCTTCAATTTCCTTTATCAGTGTTTTATAGTTCTCAATATATATTCCTTTACTTCTTTAATCATGATTTCCTTTAGTTCTTTGAATATCTGAGCCATTATTTATAATGGCTACTCTAAAGTCTGTCTTAAATCCAACATCTGGTTACTCTCACTGGCAGTTTCTATTGCTTGCTTTTTTCTCCCCATGTGTGATTCAGACTATTTCGTTTCTGTTCATGTCTTATAATTCTTGTTGAAATCTAGATATTATGTAATATAATGTAGGAATTCTGGGTTCTGCCTCACCTCCCATAGTTTATTATTGTTATTTGCTTGTTTGTTATGTAACTAGCTCTATTGTTTAGTAATATTTATCCACTTCTCTCTAGAGCCAGGGTAAGGGCAATTAAGACACTAGTATTCTCAGTGTGCAGAGTCTGAGGTAGAATCTCTATCCTATGAAGCAAACGGGGCAGAAGGACCCAACCCCACCTCCAACACACACACACACACTCCCCCCACACACCTATTGGCCTCACTCAGTCAGAATATAGCTGCTGTAACAGGTAGCTGGGGGAATGATGAAAAATATGGATATTCTGCCCCACTGGGAAGACATCACAGCCCTTCAACTAGGAGCTGGGGAAGAGGGAGTCTTGTGTTCTTGGCTGCACCTATTTAGAGTTTTTGTCATACTGACCTGAGAAGGAAAAGGCATGGATTGTGTTTCACATGCCATAAACTATTTCTGTTCTTAACAAATTTTATGAGATGTTCTTGAGTAATACTTCTTAATTTGGTGGATGCCCTTAAAACCATTTCTAGAGACTTCAAAATTTTTTTTAACAATTTTAACAACTTGGGGAACAGGTCCATGAAGCTCCCCTTTTACCATACTGGAAGGGGAACTTCTAGGGACATTTTTAAAGAGGGTGAATACTGAGAAAAATTAGAAAAATTGTGTTCAGGTACAGTTGAAGGGATCAAAGGGCACCAAGGAGCATTTCAATTTGTGAGCATAATTAAAATATATTATTTATTTTAACATAATGCTCCTCTGTATTTTACCCTCTGATTTTCTGTTATGACCATTCTCTGCTTTATATTTTTCCCTCTATTCTACTAGAAAGCTAGTTGAAGCTGTAGCTTTTCATTTTATTTTAGAAACATTGCCTCAGCTAAAGTAATCCAGTGGACCTTCTACGCTACTAGCCATACATAGACATTCAAACTGCTCATTCACACAGCCAGCTGAGCCAACTCAGGATGCTGAATTATACACACTGACGGAAGACTTAAGGTGGGGAAAGAAATTTTGATCTGCCTCACAAAAAAGTGGTTGAGTAAATGTCAGGGGGTCTATGAAGGCAGCACACATTTAAAACAAAACAAAAAACGCATCAAAGTTAAAGTCAAGAGAATTAGATTTGGTTCCCAAGTCCGTTATTAATTCTGAATTAATTTGGCTTAATCACTTAAGAGCTCGTGGTTTGAGTTTTTTAATATTTAAATTGTATGGTTGAGCTAGTTATTTTCTAAGGTGATTTTCTTCTCTAAGTTGTAAGAGATCACTCCTGCTGTAATCGTCACCAATGCCTTTTTATATCTGATCGCTTGCTGGTTAGGTTTACCTATTCATGAGCCATTCCTCCTTATCCTCAAGACAGAGGAATTATTCTAATTTCTATTACTCACAGAAAGTAAACTAGACCATTTTAAATAGTCTCAAATTTAACTTTCAGAGTTTTCTATTTGAATAGTTGATGATCACAGAGAAACTAAGAAGAAATGATAATAATGGATGAAATATATTCACATAAGACCAAATCTATCTCATATTTAAGTATCATCCTACACAGGAGGCAGGAGATAGATGGGCCCCAGGTTGAGCAGCTGGAGTTCATTTCCTGTGGACGGAAACTCCAAAACAGCAGGACAATCTAGAGAGGAGGCTAAGCCCTGCCCAGATAAAAGATAAGAGACCACGTATTTCTCATTCTCGAAGTCAAGGAAACCTTCCCAACTAGAAAGCTCCTTGGAAGTCAAAAGGGGAGCAATGCTAGCTACCCAGAGGCCTTTTTGGTGGCATCTATCTTGGCTGAGAGATGCATGCGCACACATGGGAGGACCCTGAGATATACCAAATACGGCCTCTGAACCAGGCAAATCAAAATGACTGGCCAAAGGAAACCTGGAAGAAATGCCCCATATAAGTGATTTAAACTACCAGGAGGGCACGACTGTCTCTCTGAGCCCACCAGTGTGTCTATCCACACATACTGTACTCTTTTTCCTCCTAATAAACACTTTGCTTGTTTCACTACTCTGTGTCTTTGTGGGAATTCTTTTCTGCAAAGCCGAAGGGCCAGGGCCTTGTCACTGGCCACTGGTCTAGTGGTTAGGATTCAGTGTTCTCACTGCCGCGGCCTGACCTCAATCTCTGGCCAGGAACCTAAACCCTGCTTCAAGCCTCTGCAGGCTGAGGCCACCTGAGATCACAAACAGGTTAGAATATATATATCTTTTTTCATACTTCTGTGAGTATATGTTCCCATACATACGGGTAGCATCATTTTCAACTTGCATACCTAGAATAATAAATGTAAAGAACAGTGTTCAGGGATATAATAAAAAATGTATCAGGCAGAAGTATTGTTTTCAATTAGTTTACAATAAGATACAATCTAAATATAATATATTACATAGGTAATTGGTAAGCTTAAGGAGCATTAAATATGCTTGAATAATTGCAAATGATTTTATTTGCAAGACATATTTAGAAATTCCTTTTATATGATATTTTGATTGATCTATGAATATTTGTACTGCATTCTGTCTATGCAGAGACAGATGTAGGGAAGTATATTATATATACATATACATACTATCTATTAAAAATTTTAGTATATATTAATAATATATATATATGTGTAACATGCACATAATATATCAGTAAACTATTAAATTTTCACACTTTAATTTTACCCTTTGATATTCAACTTATTCTGGTTCTATGAATTCTTCAGGGTAAAGCTTGTATTAGTGTGTAGCCCAATGTTTTTCAAAGTTTAGAGTGCCTTGGACTCCCTGGGGTATAAGACAGTGTATAGAAAATCACCCACAGAAATATTTGTTCAGTGGGTCTGCAGAGAGGAACAGAATTCTGTAATTTTAACTAGTAACTTTTGAGAAACACTGACCTAGTTTTTCACAGTCCTTCAATTGCAAATGAGTTTTGATGAAAGAAAACAATAGAAACTCACCTTTCCCTGATTTGAACTGAAGCAAAAAATCAAACCTTTTATTTTTTGAGAATCGAAGAAAACATAACAATGAAAAAAGTACTTCTTTATTCTATACTTAAGGTACAATACCATCACGCATTACTTCTGTTTTTATTTTTACTGTGAGGTTTTGTTGGAGGGGGTTGGGGGAGACAATGTATCTACTCTAAAATTCAGTTACTGCTGCTTTCCTAGATGATAATGAAATAGGATTTCTCATGAAGGGAATACAGATTAAAGTTCATTCATTTAATTTCATACTCAGAGTAAAACTCCTTAAATTTCCCAATGTTTTGTTCTCATATTGGTCTAATGTCTCAAAAGATATTTTTGCCTTGTTTCTTTTGTAAGTTCTCTGTTAAGGCTAATAAAAATGACTGGCGATTTCTCTTTATATTTGCCATCTCTTAATTCCATTCCGTTATTCCCATTTATTGCCTCTTGCACCATGGTAAAGTATCTCTTTCTGCCTCAAATGTTTACATATGTCAAATGCAGCTGCATTATTCTGTAGTGAATTGCTGAATTGCTGCTACTGTGGCAGCTGTAAACACAAGAGTGATGAAACAATGTAATAAATAGGCCCTAACTAAGCATATACAAGGATTTACAAATGCAACAGCAAGATTAAAAGTCACTCAGATAAGAGCATTAGAAAGTCTTTGGCTGACCTTTCCTTAATGGGTGGTTATGTTTCAGGTCAAGAACTTTATTTCAGGGGCTTCCCTGGTGGCACAGTGGTTAAGAACCCGCCTGCCAGTGCAGGGGATATGGGTTCAAGCCCTGGCCCGGGAAGACCCCACATGCCTTGGAGCAACTAAGCCTGTGCACCACAACTACTGAGCCTGCGATCTAGAGCTCGCGTGCCACAACTACTGAGCCCGCATGTCACAACTACTGAAGCCCGTGTGCCTACAGCCCATGCTCTGCAACGAGAAGCCACCACAATGAGAAGCCTGCGAACAACAACGAAGAGTAGTCCCCGCTTGCCACAACTAGAGAAAGCCTGTGTGCAGGAACAAAGACCCAATGCAGCCAGAAATTAATTAATTAATTAATTAATTAATTAAAAAATTATGAATATAATCCCAAAGACAGCAGTTATATTAAGGCACCAAACTTACAACAGAGAATGTCAATTCCAAATAATGTAAACAAGCAGGACCCTGTGGGGCCTTCCCAGGACAGAATCCCTCTTCATGTCCTCCACCTGCCTCTTGTTTGTAGAAAATCTATAGGCTCCCAGGCCTCCCCTGAGTCAAAAAAGGATGGCTCAAGAATTAATGACTGAGGGGCAGAGTCAAGATGGCGGTGTGGGAAGATGCCAAGTTAGCATCTCCCCACAACTAGGGTGCCTGCCAGCCATTGGTGGGGGACTCTGATGCCCAAGGAGATGGGAGGAACCACCAAGTGAACTGGTAGGATGTGGGGGGACTGAGGGGGAGGAGAAGTGGAGGCCAGACCGGATCAGTGCCCTTGAGGCCAGGGAGATAAGGAGAGGTAGGTGGGAGGGACCCTCCGGGAAGAGCAGGAGAGGAGCAGAGGGCGATTGCTTGGCCCACTCGGGCTGGGGAGCCTGCTGAGCTCCCACACTGGTACACCCCCTAAAGCCCCCTCTAGGCTGCATGGGTCTTTGGGCGCATTGGAGGGAGGCCGGGGAGATCAGGAGAGGCAGGCAGGAGGGGCCCTCTGGGACCAGAGGAGCAGGAGAGGAGAGGAGGATGTTTGCCCCACCCTGTCAAGCCCACAAAGCTTGCTGGGCTCCCAGGTGAGGTCCCCCGCCCTCTGAGACCAGCGGTAGGGGGCACGCCTGGGCCCCTTCTGTTCCTTGAGCCTAAGCCTCACCCCCCACAGCCCCGACAGCCTTTTCCAGCCCTACGGGTCCTAAGCATAGGCCCCACCCACCACCTAAACCTTGCCCTTGCTTAGGCCCCACCCTCCACAGCCAAGGCCTTTTCCCCCTTTTTTTTCCTCTTTTTTTCTTTTTTTTGTTTTCCCTCCTCCTCTTTTTTACTATTGTGGTACTGATGTACCCTCCAGTTGTTGACTCATCTATATTTTTATTTTTATATTCTTTCTAACGTATCTGTTAGTTTCCTAGTCTAATTTTATTTTTTAGTTTGTTATTGTTCTCTTTTGTTGTTGTTGTTTTGCCACCCCACACGGCTTGTGGGATCTTGGTTCACAAGCCAGTGGTCGGGCCGGAGCTTCTGTGGTGGGAGCTCTGAGTCCAGACCACTGAACTAACAGAGAAACTCAGACCCCAGGGAATATTCATTGGAGTGAGGTCTCACAGAGGTCCTCATTTCAGCACTAAGACCCAGCTCTACACAACAGCCTACAAACTCCAGTTTTGGAAGCCTCAGGCCAAACAACCAGTAAGACAGGAACACAATCCCACCATAAAAAGAAAAAAAAAAAATAAAGAGACAGCAAAAAAAATGTCACAGATGAAGGAGCAAAGTAGAAACCTACAAGACCAAATAAATGAAGAGGAAATAGGCAATCTACCTGAAAAAGAATTCAGAGTAATGATAGTAAAGATGATCCAGAATCTGGGAAATAGAATGGAGGCATGGATTGAGAAAATAAAAGAAATGTTTAACAAAGATCTAGAAGAACTAAAGAACAAACAAACAGAGATGAACAACACAATAACTGAAATGAAAAATACACTCGAAGGAATCAATAACAGAATAACTGAGGCAGAAGAATGAATAAGTGAGCTGGAAGACAAAATGGTGGAAAGAACTCTGGAGGAGCAGAATAAAGAAAAAGGAATGCAAAGAATTGAAGACAATCTCAGAGACCTCTGGGACAAGAGTAAATGCACCAACATTCGAGTTATAGGAGTCCCAGAAGAAGAAGAGAAAAAGAAAGAGTCTGAGAAAATATTCGGAGAGATTAGAGTCGAAAACTTCCCTAACATGGGAAGGGAAATAGTCACCCAAGTCCGGGAAGCACAGAGAGTTCCATACAGGATAAACCCTAGGAAAAACACACCAAGACACATATTAATCAAACTAACAAAAATTAAATTCAAAGAAAAAATATTAAAAGCAGCAAGGGATAAACAAAAAATAATATACAAAGGAATCCTCATAAGGTTATCAGCTGATTTCTCAGCAGAAACTCTGCAGGCCAGAAGGTAGTGGCAGGTTATACTTAAAGTGATGAAAGAGAAAAACCTACAACCAAGATTACTCAACCTAGCAAGGATCTCATTCAGATTCAATGGAGAAATCAAAAGCTCTTCAGACAAGCAAAAGCTAAGAGAATTCAGCACCACCAAACCAGCTTTACAACAAATGCTAAAGAAACTTCTCTAGGTGGGAAACACAAGAGAAGAAAAAGATGCACAAAAACAAACCCAAAACAATTAAGAAAATGGTAATAGGAACATACATATAGATAATAACCTTGAATGTAAATGGATTAAATGCCCCAACCAAAAGACACAGACTGGCTGAATGGATACAAAAACAAGACTCATATATATGTTGTCTACAAGAGACCCACTTCAGACCCAGGGACACATACAGACTGGAAGTGAAGGGATGGAAAAAGATATTCCATGCAAATGGAAATCAAAAGAAAGATGGAGTACCAATACTCATATCAGATAAAATAGACTTTAAAATAAAGACTGTTAAAAGAGATAAGAAGGGACACTACATAATAATCAAAGGATCAATCCAAGAAGAAGATATAACAATTATACATTTTTATGCACCCAACATAGGAGCACCTCAATACATAAGGCAAATGCTAACAGCCATGAAAGGAAAAATTGGCAGTAACGAAATAATAGTAGGGGACTTTAACACCCCACTTACACCAATGGACAGATCATCCAAACACAAAACTAAACAAGGAAACGCAAGCTTTAAATGACACAACAGACCAGATAGATTTAATTGATATTTATAGAACATTCCACCCAAAAGTGGCAGAATACACTTTCTTCTCAAGTGCACATGGATAATTCCCCAGGATAGATCACATCTTGGGCCACAAATCAAGCCTTGGAAAATTTAAGAAAATTGAAATCATATCAAGCATCTTTTCTGACCACAAGGCTATGAGATTGGAAATCAATTACAGGAAAAAAAACTATAAAAAACACAAATAAATGGAGGCTAAACAATGTGCTACTAAATGACCAAGAGATCACTGAAGAAATCAAAGAAGAAATTAAAAAATACATAGAAACAAATGACAAAAAAAACACGATGACCCAAAACCTATGGGATGCAGCAAAAGCAGTTCTAAGAGGGAAGTTTATAGCATTTCAATCTCACCTTAAGAAACAAGAAAAATCTCAAATAAAAAATCTAACCCTACACTTAAAACAACTAGAGAAAGAAGAACAAAGACAACCCAAAGTTAGTAGAAGGAAATAAATCATAAAGATCAGAGCAGAAATAAATGAAGTAGCAATGAAGAAAACAATAGCAAATATCAATAAAACTAAAAGCTGGTTCTTTGAGAAGATAAATAAAATTGATAAACCCTTAGCCAGACTCAACAAAAAAAAAAAAAAAAAAAAGGGAGAGGATGAAAACCAATACAATTAGAAATGAAAAAGGAGAAATCACAACTGAAACTGCAGGAATACAAAGGACTAAAAGAGGCGACTACAAACAACTATATGCCAATAAAATGGACAACCACAAAGAAATGGACAAATTCTTGGAAAGGTACAATTTTCCAAGACTAAACTAGGAATAATTAGAAAGTATAAACAGACCTATCATAAGTAATGAAATTGAAACCGTAATGAAAATCTTCCAACAAACAAGTCCAGGACCAGATGCCTTCACAGGTGAATTCTATAAAACATTTAGAGAAGAGCTAACACCCATCCTTCTCAAACTCTTTCAAAAAACTGCAGTGGGAGAAACACTCCCAAATTCATTCTACGAAGCCACCATGACCCTGATACCAAAATCAGAAAAACAAATCACAAAAAAAGAAAAGTATAGACCAATATCACTGATGAACATAGATGCAGAAATCCTGAACAAAATACTAGCAAACAGAATCCACCAGCACATTAAAAGGATCATACACCATGATCAAGTGGGATTTATCCCAGGGATGCAAGGATTCTTCATTATACGCAAATCAATCAATGTGATACACCACATTAACACAGTAAGGAATAAAAAACAGGTGATCATCTCAATAGATGCAGAAAAAGCTTTTGACAAAATTCAACACCCATTTATGATAAAAACTCTCCAGAAAATGGGCATAGAGGGTACCTACATTAACATAATAAAGGCCATGTATGATAAACCCACAGCAAGCATCATACTCAATGGTGAAAAACTGAAAGTATTCCCACTAAGATCAGGAACAAGACAAGGATGTCCACTCTTGCCACTCTTACTCAACATAGTTTTGCAAGTCCTAGCCACAGCAATCAGAGAAGAAAAACAAATAAAAGGAATACAAATTGGAAAAGAAGAAGTAAAACTGTCACTGTTGGCAGATGACATGATACTATACATAGCAAATCCTAAAGATGCCACCAGAAAACTACTAGAACTAATCAATGAATTTGGTAAGGGTGCAGGATACAAAATTAATGCACAGAAATCTCTGGCATTCCTATACACCAACAACAAAAAATCAGAAAGAGAAATTAAGGAAACACTCCTATTTACCACTGCAACAAAAAGAATAAAACACCTAGGAATAAATCAGCCTAAGGAAGTGAAAGACTTGTACTCAGAAAACTATAAAACAATGATGAAAGAAATCAAAGATGACATAAACAGATGGAGAAATATACCTTGTTCTTGGATTGGAAGAATCAATATTGTGAAAATGACTACACTTCCCAAAGCAATCTAAAGACTCAGTGCAATCCCTATCAAACTACCAATGGCATTCGTCACAGAATTAGAACAAAAAATTTTACAATTTGTATGGAAACACAAAAGACCCTGAATAGCCAAAGCAATCTTGAGAAAGAAACACGGAGTTGGAGGAATCAGCTCCCCGACTTCAAACTATACCACAAAGCTACAGTAATCAAGACAGTATGGTACTGGCACAAAAACAGAAATATAGATCAATGGTACAGGATAGAATGCCCAGAGATAAACCCACCCACATATGGGAACCTTATTTACAACAAAGGAGGCAAGAACATACAATGGAGAAAAGACAGCCTCTTCAATAAGTGGTGCTGGGAAAACTGGACAGCTACATGTAAAAGAATGAAATTAGAACACTCCCTAACACCATACACAAAAAGAAACTCCAAATGGGTTATAGACTTGAATGTAAGGCCAGACACTATAAAACTCTTAGAGGAAAACATAGGAAAAACACTCTTTGACATAAACCACAGTAAGATCTTTTTTGAACCACCTCCTAGAGTAATGGAAATAAAAACAAAAATAAACAAATAGGACTTAATTAAACTTAAAAGCTTTTGCATAGCAAAGGAAACCATAAACAAGACAAAAAGACAACCCTCAGAATGGGAGAAAATATTTGCAAATGAAGCAACAGACAAAGGATTAATCTCCAAAATATACAAACAGGTCATGGAGCTCAATATCAAAAAAACAAACAATCCAGTTAAAAAATGGGTGGAAGACCTAAATAGACATTTCACCAAGGATGACATACAGATGGCCAGAGGCACATGAAAAGATGCTCAACATCACTATTAGAGAAATGCAAATCGAAACTATAGTGAGGTATCACCTCTTGCTGGTCAGAATGGCCATTATCAAAAAATCTACAAACAGTAAATGCTGGAAAGGGTGTGGTGAAAAGGGAACCCTCCTGTGCTGTTGGGAATGTAAACTGATACAACCACTATGGAGAACAGTATGGAGGTTCCTTAAAAAACTAAAAATAGAAGTACCATATCACCCAGCAATCCCACTACTGGGCATATACCCTGAGAAAACCATAATTCAAAAAGAGACATGTACGACAGTGTTCACTGCAGCACTATTTACAATAGCCAGGACATGGAACCAACCTAAATGTCCACAGACAGATGAATGGATAAAGAAGATATGGCACATATATACAATGGAATATTACTCAGCCATAAAAAGAAATGAAATTGCGTTATTTGCAGTGAGGTGGATGGACCTAGAGTCTGTCATACAGAGTGAAGTAAATCAGAAAGAGAAAAACAAATACTGTATGCTAACACATATATAAGGAATCTAAAGAAAAAAAAATTGTACTGATGAACCTAGTTGCAGGGTAGGAATAAAGATGTAGACATAGAGAATGGACTTGAGGACACGGGGTGGGAGGGGAAGCTGGGGCGAAGTGAGAGTAGTTAGCTAGTGGGAAGCAGCAGCATAGGACAGGGAAATCAGTTCAGTGCTTTGTGATGACCTAGAGGGGTGGGATAAGGAGGATGGGAGGGAGGCCCAAGAGGGAGGGGATATGGGGACATGTGTATGCATATGGCTGATTCACTTTGGTGTACAACAGAAACTAACACAGTACTGTGAAACAATTACACTCCAGTAAAGATCTATTAAAAAAAATTAAATAAAAAATAAAAAGAAATGTAATTGTGAATCACTATATTGTACATCTGTAACATAGAATATTGTGTATCAACTACATTTCAATTAAAAAATAAATTTAAAAAATATGCATGAAAAGGATACACAATGAAACATCAAAAGTTTCTTGAATGTAGAGTTACTTTGCCTGGATGTTGCCCAACTTATATGTTTTCCCACGTGGAATATAACAGAAACTAACAGAGTATTGTGAAGCAATTATACTCCAATAATTTAAAAAAAAAAAAAAAGGCAGTTGAGGGACTTCCCTGGCAATCCAGTGGTTTGGACTCCGCGCTTCCACTGCGGGGGCACGGGTTCGATCCCTGATCGGGGAGCTAGGATCCCTCAACCTGTGCAGCGCAGCCAAAAATTAAAAATAAATAAATAAATAAAAGAATTAATGACTGAAAGAATGTGAACATGTACTTACAAAAAAACAGCAGTTGGGCTAGGAGAACTGGTAACAATTTAAACAGTAAATCTGCCACAAGGTAGTCACAGAATCTTTATTTCCTCACTGAAGAACACAGATAAGTGTCTGATGCACAGTCCTGAGTTGTTTTACAGATACTAAAACCACCACCAGACGGAAGAAGTTAACTGCATGATAACCATGAGCACATGGTCCCCAGACTGACTGGAACCTGAGGATTGATAATGTTAACCCCTGTGACACACCCTGTTACGTCACCATAAACCAATCACAGAACTATGTGTAAGCTGATCACGCACCTGGAGACTCCCCTCCTTCACCTTGCCTTTAAAAGCTCTTCCTTGAAACCCATTGGGGAGTTCCGTCTTTTGAGCACTAGCTGCCCATACTCCTTGCTTGGCCCCTGAAATAACCTTCATCACAACCCACTGTCAGGAGATTGGATTTACTGTGCGAGGGCAAGTGGACCCAAGTTTGGTTCAGTAACAGTAAGATCCTACAGGTTCTCCCATACCACGTAAAATTAGGAGATAAAGAAAAGTAGCACAAATAACTCAATTCCTGTTCTAGAGACTGAGTTAACCTGGAACTCTCCTGATTCTTGAAAGTTTCATTTCAATTCTGTAGTTACCATAGTACATTGATAATAAATTCCTTCTTATATCAAGTTGAACTGAATGCCTGCCAAACACAGCTTAGATGGTTCTAATTAATTTAACTTCAATGTCATTTAAGTGTTTTAAAACTTAAATAGCACGTCACACTTAATGTGACGTACTTACTAATTATTCTTTCCAGTGGTGGACCAACAGTGGGGCAGGGAGAGTGGTTTGTCTAAGCTGTGGGATAAAAGAAGATGTATTGTCTATGGGAAATTTGTAAGCAGTGATAAAATCAATTCAATGTTGGCCTGTTTTATTTTTCAAAAACTCATTTTGTGTTGGTAATCTTATTAATATCACTGATTAAACATTCTTCTTGAAAAAAATCATTTGTTGGTCGAGAAAACTGCTATAGTTAATACTGATTGAAAACATATAATTCAGCTTCTAATTAGTGCATTTATGTTACTTATAGTTTAGTAAAAATTGTAGTGCATGCAAATGTTAATTTGGAGAACTCCCAACAATACATTGAGCCCTAGACACAGCACAGCTCTGCCACATGAGTCCCCATGGAGAGTTAGTTCATAATATTCAGAATCATTTGGGCTCACTCAGGGTACAGTTCACAACTCTAAGCCTTGTGGTGCTCCACATTCTATTTCAATGTTTAGATATAAACAACAATAACACAGTGACTGTAAATACAAAGAAACAGAACTCTCATTACTTCCATGAAATCACTGTGCATAGCATTCTTTGAACCGGTAGAGTGCACTTTTTGGCAGTGTTTATCATTTTGTATTTATGTACTTTTTTCAAAAAATACATTAATGTAATAAAAATCCTTTCTCTTTCCCATTTCTTATACTATATGATTACTTTCAATTATGTATATATGTTTCTTAATTTATGTATTAATTTTATTTTTACTCACATGATTATTAATATAAAATAAAATGTCCCATGCCTTCCTTTATGGCCATTGTCATTATTTGTCTTTTTTCTTCATGATTATTAATGAAGAAGCTGGTTAAAAATGATCTACTAACAAAAGTGTCAAATATGCCCTGCTCCTTCTCCCCTAAGAAAGTCAAGCTATGGAGTAGAGATAATATGAAAACATACACACACACACACACACACACACACACACACGCACACACACACATACACACCTAAGTAAGATAAAAATATGTGAGTTAGCTGTGAAAAGTATGTTTCATTATTTTTATTCTTAAATTTATCTTTCTGAGTCAGTAAAATTCTAATATCTCAATATTTTATATCTAACTACTATTTCCAAAATGGCATGAGTATTTGTTTTCATTTCTATCTTCTTTATTTCTATTTTCTATAAGTTGTTTCTACAAACGCTTTTAAAAAAGGAAAAATGGCCACCAGCACCTGTCTGGTTTTGAGACGCAAGATCTTATCACTGACAGCTAATCAATAAAAACAAATGAAAAGTAATAACGTCAGACTTGAGAAGTAAGGTTTTTATTCCCAGCCTGAAGCGAGGGTTCACCAATATGCTAAAATCAATCAATCTTTCCCTCAGACTGAACCTAAATCCTAATCGTTAAATCTTTAAAAGTACCATATGCAGAGCATTCTGCTGCTTGCACTCAGAGCACAAAATAAAACAGACTGTCACTGCCATTCTCTCCCTTCGGCTCTTATAACCAAGACAGATCACCGTGCAGGATAAACCTGACCCTGAGAGTAGAGGGAGCAAGGCATCCACACAACTCTTCTTGCTAAGCAGATTATAAGCAACCTCCTTGCACCCACTGTGATGAAAGTCACTCTGAGGTTTCTGAGAAGCAGGCAGTAAGCTGACTAAATGCAAAGTTGGATAGTGATCAAATACACTGGAAATAATGGCCAAAGGGCTGGGGGTGGACTTGCATATGCATCATAATCTATCACTAATAAGACATGAAGCAGAGTGCATGCCTTTGCTGGAAATTGTTTACTTCATCATATGAGAGAAACAAAAATCATAAAAGCTTCACAATGATGTTAGGAAATTTTCTTGTATATGCAACTTGCATATATTTGATTTTTCAAAAAAATGTTAAGAAGCCATTATTCTCTGCATGCATCTTAATTCTGCTTAATCATGAGTCTGCCCTGACCCTTGTCCTTTAGCAGTCTCACAGAGTTGTCCTAATCATCCAACAGTTAATTAGAATATCAATGCACTTAAAGAAGTCAGAATATGCAGTATAATACAGGATATTTGGCAAAACTAATAAGACACATATTCTCATAAGAGCTCCAAAACAATCTTATTTATTTTATTCACTAATTCCTTCTTACATATAATAGAATAAATGTTTACTTACTTACCTTCACATGATCAGATTTCAAGGACTAAAAGAATTATTTTTTTACGTAATTTCTCATAGGACAAGTGAAATATATCATTTAGCAAATAGGATATTTTCCAATGACAGTTATGTCAAAAATTATTTCTCTGCAGAATGGGTAAAAAATAACTTGGTTTTCTACAGTTCTATTCATTTTAGTATAGTCTGTTAATGGGTTAAGTTATTTAGCTTTCATTTTATCTTCTTCTGGCATTTTTTCCCTCCACCTCTGAGAAAAATACCAAAACTTTGATTTCCATTCTAGAGAGCAAAAGAAGAGAAAAACACCTTATTTCAGAGAAAAGTGATTGCACCTGCAGCAATGTTCCTGACAACAAACAGCATGAAGAGTCCGCCTCTCTCTCCTTTCCAAGGCCTCCACATTCACTGTCCTGAATTTAGCTGTCTTAATTCTATTATGTTCTTCAAAATTTGGCCATAGGATGGATTCAGAGAATCACAGCTTATTGGATCTCGGTAGGCCTTGAGAGACCATCTGATTTTATGCCCTATTATACCACTGAGGCACCTGAGGCCCAGAGAGGGTAAGAACTTTAGGCAGGGTCATAAAAATTTACTTTTCATAGTTACCTGCAATCAAACAGACCTAAGTTTACCATCTAGATGCTTTTAGCTCAATCTGTCTTCTATTTTTCTATATCTTATCTATCTATCATTATCATGTATCTACATAATAGTGTGTATGTAATGACCAAGTACTTGCATTTACCCATTATTGACCCGTTGACTTGACTTAATTCAATGGTAGCCAGGCTTTTCTCCCCTCTATAGGCTCACTCTTAAGCTTAAGCAAGCACAAAGAATAGCATTCTCCCTTAAACCTCATTCGAAGAACTGACTGACTGCAGAAGAGAATATATTCCTGTTAAACACTTCTATCATGCCATCTCCTCACTTCCATCTGCTTGCCCCACTCCATCACAGAGTGCTTGCTAGCCATGCTTACACTTCCCTATAAAAGAAAAGCCTTTTTTCTGACTAATTTTGAGACATTTCTAGATCTAGTGTTCCAAGTATTCTCCCTACCGCAATAGTCTTTTTGGATAAAGTCTCAAAAGAGACTCCTCTCAAAATAGCAGTTTCTACTCATCAGTTACCAATTTCTAACTTCATTCCTTTCCATATTCCTGTAGTATGAGTTTCACACTTTCAGTTTACAAAAACTGCCCTCTTCAAGCTCACAAGTCTGTTCTAATAGCCTATTCTTAATTCTCAACCTGCCTGTACTCTTACAATGCAACTGCCCCTTTTATATAACACATGTCTTGGCTTTCATGAGAATAATATTTCTACTTTTCCCTCGTGACTATATCTAACAGTGTAATATACAGGACCTTCAGTCCTTCATTTCCTTGTCTCTTCTGTTGATACTTTTCCTATTTGGTCACAATTGATCAAAGTTTCTTTCACAGATTCTTATTCTTGAGAAATCATAGTTCTTTTTTAATCTGGAGCTTCCTTTCAAAAAAGGTTTACTTTTTATGATCTTCTGAGATATTTAAATTATAACTTTCTATCTTCATAGGTAAATATATAACCCACATGTTGACACTTATTCCAAAGTTTTGACCATGTAAGTCAAAATGATGATATTTCCGTAGAAATAACATATGCAAGCTGCTGACGATGAGCTAAGGTAATCCACAGTAAGAGAACTTTCGAATAGCTTCTGAAAGCTCTTATAATTTTTACAAGGTGTGGTATCTCTCCACAAAATTTTCAATATTGAACTATGTATTTTGTAATTTCTTTGACATTCTTAAGTAGTAGTGACTCTGTGGCAAGTTCACTAATTTAGATACAGATTTATTCCAATATGCCTTGTAAATAATATCCTCATTGGAGCTACTCCACCAGATGAAAATAAATCTGTGAAATAATATATTTTTTCCTTCAGTAACTGTGTGGATTTTGAAATTTAAATGTCAGCAGGTTGTGACTACTTCCAAACCAAAACACATATTGGCAAGGCAACAACCACATGCTTTTTGTTTTGTTTTGTTTGCAGAACTGTTTCTCAAATATAGGTCCACTGATCACTTGTATCAGGCTTACACATGGGGTATGTGTGTGTGTATTTTAAATACAAATCCTTGGGCTCCACACAGAACAACTCAATTATAATTTCCTGGATGGGGGCTTGAGTCTTTTTTTTAATAGGCTGTCCTGGTGATTCCTCTTATGTACCTTAGAGTATGATGATCACTGACATTGAAAAATGAATTAATTTAACTCATATTTAACCATATCTAGAGGGTGTTAGGAGAGAACACAATCACTGAGAAAGCATACTCAGCTCTCCATTTAGCCCAGTAAGGCACATCAGCTGTAGGTCTTCCAAGCTTTAAAATCCTCCACTGTCATTGGTCTCAAATCTGCTAGCACCTATAACAGTAAGGACCCCAGAAGACACTGCCATGGTTGCCACTGCGGGTGGGGTGGCAGAGACAGCAACAGACCGCAGGGCCCTGCTCACAGGTTGGGAAGTGGGCGTGCTTCAGGTTTCAGTCCTTTCAGCAGAAGCAATGGTTCTAACCTTGCAGCTGTTTCACTCATACCACCTGAAGTCCTAGCCAGTCTTTCTGGACAGCATCCCCATGATCTGAGATGAATCATACCTCCCAACATCTCTTTTGAAAATGAAATGAAAATTATTCTCTATTCAAAAGATATAAAATTTTGCATATGACATCTTCAGATCCAATGGGTAAGCTTCAGTGGTCTTTATATCCTCTGAAATTGTCTGTACAATATTGTCAGTTCCTATGAAATTTTGCATTTCAGATTAAGAACTGCATCTGGTATACTTTTTTGAGTCTCTTAAGAATTAAAATGTTTTTCTTATTTCCTAGTTGGGCCAATAATTTTACATGTCTTAGCCTAAGTTTACTCATTTGAAAATGATGTTTAGCTAACCTCAGTCTTCAAAATGTATTAATTCAATTTATTGTTGTATCCCAACTCCTAATATGTAACAAAGTGGCATATTAATATTGTCTAATTTGTATTGGATTAATCAAATGGAAGACTAGGCACATGCTCTAGGCAGCAGCAAAACAGGCTCCAAATGACTTTGGAATTAATTGGATATTAAATATATTTTTAAAAGAAGCCACTATAGGAAATAAACTATTACTAGGGTCTTTTATTTTCCTTATATAATTAAACATTTTTGTCACTGAATTATAAATGGCTGCAAGAATCTCCACATATTTTTATATCTGGGGCACCTAAATGCCTAATCATATATATGCTAATTTCTTATGAGTAGACTTTTACTTAGTCATTTATTCTTTGATTATATCAGTAATAACTAATTATATAAATCTAACAATTAGTATTGGCATTTAATTTACAACAGATGCTCTAGCCATGACCTAAGGTAATATACTGTCATTCTGTACAGAAAACACTCATATTCAATTGTTTTTCGTAAGTTAGCAGACCTGCTATTCTATTTCTGAATATATGGTCATTACTGCATAATAGCGAATCTGTATAAAGCCGGCGAAATGTTATCAGTTAAAATGACACAGGTTCTCTATTTATAAAATGGGCATAACTGATTGCTAAAATTTTACATATATTTATAGAGATAATGAATAACCACAGGGGTTGAATTTAGGTAATTGTTAATGATTAAATCATCATTTAAAATCAAGTAAAAAGGTAACTTTGAGATAATACTATTTTAGTCATAGAAATCATAGATAAAACCTTTATGGTAAGCTAAGACAAAGAAAGGAAGGCAAAATATTAAAGCCAGTTGAAATATATGAAATATGGAAACTCCATATTATTGAAAGGGATATTCTGTATGCATAAATCATTTTAATCCAATATGTTAAAACAGGTTTTGAAGTAAGACTTCCAAGGTTACATCAATAAGAATTTAATAGCAAAATAAAATGAGTATCATAGAATATTACTCTACTATTTTTACAATACAAAGTAGCCATTTTTTCCAATTTTATTGACTGATATTTCAATTCTTTATGATGGTTCAATTGAAGTCACTGGAAAATGATAATATACTTTGCATCCGATGTGTGAAACATCCAAAATGAGACATTAGATTGTGTCACTCTTTCCAAAGTAAAAATATAACATGATTCACATATGAAGAGTGCTATTGACTAGACTTCAATGTTTATTTTTGTTACATTTATAACCTTTTGCAAGGAGGTGATGAATTTGTTACCAATTATATATACATACCTCACCTTTTCCTTGTAGTAACCACCAACATAAATTTGTGAAAGGGATTATCATAATTAAGGGTACAATCTACAGTAATAATTTCCCCTCTGTACAAAGTTAACTGAAACCCACATGGGATGACTTTTCTAAATGAGTTTGATTAGTATCCAATACAATAAGAAAAATAATTTTAGCTAAGTATTCTCAGAACTTAACCATGATGGGGGAATAATGGCTGCAAGCAGATGTCTAAAGCAAAGATGACACAGTTAACATGTATATACAAGGTGCTAATGAAATGAGGCAATAATGTAAATGAAATATAAAGAAAATGAAAGTTTAATGCTAATATCTGGCATAATGTGATCTTAGTAAGCATTTTCAAATAATAAAAAGAGGGTCTTATTATTTTCAGAATTGGCAAAAAATAAGATATTGTGGTCTGTGATAAATCTTTGTACACTGAGATACACAGCAGAAAAGTGAAAAAATTAAAATGAGTAATTGATAAATTAAGCAGTTAGCAATTATATATATTTTTTTTCACAAAAATAAAATGTGCAAAACATCTGAGGCATAAAATATAAAATCAGTAAAATCAATACAAGTTCATTCACTGTACCCTCTCCCATTCAATGTACATTTCTACTTTCATTTATCTTCCCCTCTCTCTCTCTCATCAAACATCTTAAAAATCAGTTTATATTTAAGATCTTTAATTTCTTCTTTCCTATTCACTTTTCAATTACTGCAAAATTTTTCATGGCGCTCTCCTCTTCCTTTTAATAGCCTTTATTCATAATTCCACATCTATATTTCCCATTTCAACACTGATGTTTCCAAATCTACAGCTTCATCTCAGAACTCACTATTGAGTATCTGACCTACATTTTCAGTTTAGAGTGCTATTAATACAAAAAATTTAACCTAATCCGAATATAAGTGAACAACTTAATCACCATTTCCCCTTTATCTATATTTTATAGCTTACCATTTCTCGAGTCATTATTAGAGATCAATAATACTATTCTCTCTTCTCCTCTTCCCACATTCCATTAGTCATAAGGTGTGACTTTCTCTTTTAAATACCTATGCTTCTGTTTTTTCATTCATTCCATTAATCTTGTTTTAATTCCTAACTTCTCTAGGATCTCCTATCTTTTGGATTTCACAAAAATTCAATCTATGCTATCAGGCTGATGTTTGTTAAAGACATAATGACCATATTCCTCCCTTAATATTCTTCATCAATCTACAATGTCATCATGAGCCTTTGGGATAAAACTATTTATTGTTAGTCTCTATTTGCACAGTGAGTAAAATGTAATAGTTGATTGGAAATCCTTTTTTTTTTTTTTTCAGCATTACTGTAATCTCATTGATACAGTTCAGTTAAATCTGGGGAAAATTTGAACCTATATACAAAAGCTCAGGTGGTAATAGGACAGGCATTGGCAGTAATGGCAAGAATTTTGCAATGGCAGGAACATTTGACCTGTGGAAACTTTACTGCAAACGGCTCAGAGGGAGAAAAACACTGTTAGATATGTGTCGTGCCAAATGTGGGGAAGTCAGTATAAATTAGGGTAGAACAAATGGTAGTCTATCTTGTTGTCTGGGTAGTTATGTGTGTAATTAATGATTTTACTCCCACCGTCATCACCAGTAATTCACTTTTTCATTTGCTCAGTAAGTACTTTTACAGATGTCTGTTATTCTTGGGCACCATTCTAAGCATGGGAATCCATGAGGAAGACATTTGAGTCAAGAGTAGAGGATTTAATGGAGTGGGATCATAGAGATATAGGAATAGGGTGAGGTAGAGAAGATCATTCTAGCTATTAAGGGTAGAAAAGGCTTTTCGGAGCAGTGTCCACTGTGCACAATGAGCAGAGAGACAAGTGTGACTGGAGTAAAAGGGAAGTCAAAATAATTTGCTGGGGGCTTCCCTGGTGGCGCAGTGGTTGAGAATCTGCCTGCCAATGCAGGGGACACGGGTTCGAGCCCTGGTCTGGGAGGATCCCACGTGCCGCAGAGCAACTAGGCCCGTGAGCCACAATTACTGAGCCTGCGCGTCTGTAGCCTGTGCTCCGCAACAAGAGAGGCCACGATGGTGAGAGGCCCGCGCACCGCGATGAAGAGTGGCCCCCACTTGCCGCAACTGGAGAGAGCCCTCGCACAGAAACGAAGACCCAACACGGCCATAAATAAGTAAATAAATAAAATAAATAAACCCAAAGTTTAAAAAAAAATAATAATTTGCTAAGCTTTTTATTTGTTGGATTAAAACCTTAGAAGACTGGCCCTCAAGTTGCAAGACCCAGGAATCTGGAGAGTTAAATGTTTCTTCTTTCAGATCCTACGTCCTCGGATATAATTGGAGATGACCTCAATTATCAACCATTATGATCTTAAAAGAAGAGTGCCAGAAGGACCCCTAAACACAAACCCTCGATATGAGAATTATAATGGAGGGGTTTATCTTGGTGAGCTGGAGGATTTTTTGGTTTGAATCCTCCAACATATAAATCTTCCAAGTCTCTGTGCATCATATCATTTATAATTTAGTCTTTTTTAAAAAATTGCTTCCCAGAATTGCTCTTCTTCCTTTAAGAATTCTACCAGTAACTCAAGATAGGATATTCTCAGTCATATTTTACTCCTCTCATGTATAACTATTAAAACATCATATCTTATTGATTTCAACAGTAACATGTAAAAAGGAAGAACAAACCTGACTCCATATTCAATCTATTCCTTTAGCTCTAACCTTTGTGCTCTGTTGCCTGTGCTCAGTCATGCTCGCTCTGCACTTTGGAAAAGAATGTTGCCTATCACCTGAAAGATACATGATAGCCCATTCTCAATGCCCTGCCTCCCAGCCTTGACCTTTTAAGGTATAACACTTTTCCATTCATATAAAGATTAAAAAAAAAAAATGCAGAACAGAGAATAACATTTGTCTTGTTGGAGGTTTATAGGAACATCTTCACCAAACCTCCATGGACAGCTGCAAGAACAAAGGATTATTACATCCCCTCCAGGGATCTGGCCTGAACCAGGAAGTCTGCAACAACCAGCCACACTCCCTCCCTTTTTAATATAAAAGAATTCTAACTCAGGTAAAATGATTCTTTGGACACTAGTTCACCATCTTCTCAGTCTGCTGGCTTTCCAAATAAAGTTGTTATTCCTTGCCTCAACACCTTGTGTCTTGATTTTATTGGCCTGTTGTGCAGGAAACAGTACGAGTTTGGACTCACTAACAATACTCATTCTAACATATACAATTTAAATATAATGCTTAATTTTACGAATAGGTAAGGGCACATATAATCAAGCTCCATGATCACATATTAAATAATAATTTTGGTAACCAAAATATAAATAGCATACCATTCATTGTTTTCTAAGTAGCATTTCCTGCTCTACACACAGGCTAATACTCCAAGGCACTTCAGCAAACATATCTGTGTTTCACAAAGGATTGACCTTTTGTATAATTGGATAAGTTTTCACAATATGCTGTGAAAGCTCGTAATACTCAATATGTAAGACATTGCCTCTTCTAAGTGTCTGAAATTCAACCATAAATATTTGGCCTAAATGAGGTCTTATATGAGATGTCAATACATAGTCACTTATCAGATTTTTCCCCTTATAACCAGCATTGCACATGGGATGGAAATTTTGATAAAAGAGATGAGTGAATAATCATATTTTGAGGGCACTGCCTCAGGTGGGCAGACCTCAGAGGGTAACTGGGTGTTATATATTAAGCAGCCAGTACATTAGAGGAAAACTCAGGACTTAAGTGGTGGCTTAAGTGACAGGAGAGGAGAAAAAGGTTTTAAGTAAGTTTTATTTATAATTATTATTTTTGCAGAATATGTATTAAAGCAAGTGTCCCTTGAATGCTTTTTTCCATTTATTAAAGTGATTTCCATCAGTAAGATAATGTGACTTTGAATAGTAAGGTGGTTTTATATGGAGGTTTTAAGGGAAGAATGTTGATTTGGAGGGGCATGAAGACATATCTATGGGTTATCAAGTTTATCATCTTGCATTTACCAAGGTGGCTCTAGGGATGGCGACACGAAGATAGCTATGAGGGAATTCAGTGGAACTCTCTGAAGACTAGGATTAATGTCTACCTCCAGTGAAGCAGAGAAGGGAATGCTGATGAGACAAGTTTTTATATGAATATTTTAGCATGCCACATAAAGTAATACTACAGACGATGTTCCTACAATTTGTCTTTCTTTGCCTCGTTTACTGTAAGCTTTGTGACCTGCACTTTAAATTATTTGCCCTCCTTGGAGATTTATGCTTAAGTTAAAATTTTGCTTAGTTATATGGTATAACATTGATTTAAAAATCCTTGTATTTCAAATTTTCTCCTTTGAGCACTTCTTATTACAGTATATTTTAAAAATGACTATGCTGGCTCTGAACAGTACTGTTTTGTTCTAGCATGGTTTTTGTACATGATTTCAAATTGAAGTCATTTTAAAAATTGATTCTACTTCCCAGTGACAGCTCATGTAATTAAAAATAAAGTTTCTATGATACACAGAGGACTGACATTGTAAAATACCACTTTAGTCATCAGGTCTTATTTATTAATACCTGTTTTTTATTTAATAGCCAGCTGTGACAACAACTTCAACACTAATGCCAACAACAAATAATTGTGTACTTTATCGACACTGCCATGAGTTTGTGTGTGTGTGTGTGTGTGTGTTGTGTGTGTGTGTGTGTGTATCTTATGAATGTACATATTTGTGGAGGTCATTTTATACAAATTTTACTTGGGAAGATTCTTAGTATGAGTAGCCAGTTTCAAATTTTCCACACTTCATAAATAATTCATACACTTACATCTTGTCCACTGCTGTTTTGTTTATTTAGCACTGTGATGTGATGATGAGCATTATTGAAAGGACACAGGTTCTTTGTCACAAGGGAGACAAGTTCTGGAATAAATGGTTGTAATCATAATTTTGAGTTTCTCCAAAAGTAGAGATGAATCGAAATGACTTCATTGTCAAGAAAGTGATTATCATGAGCACTAAGTTCCATTTGTGACTGGACTTAACATTACAGAAAGGTTATGATCATATTAGCATGTTTTTCATTTTTATTCCTAATCAATCTTGTATTGGTAGTCTTTTGTGCTAATAATTGTCAAGATAAGTCACAGTGATGAAACAAGGACTGGATGACATAAACTAATTGTTTAACACTAAATATGTTGATCTCCTTTAGAAAGACATTATTTTATTTTTCAGATGCACAATATCCCCTAGAATGTTAAACAATTTCTCAATGAATGACTATGATTTAGAGTAATACCAAAATAATTGTCTATGTTTAGCAATGAAACATCATCAGAAACAAGCCTTTTTTTTACCTTTAAAGAATACAGATGAAACTACTTTATAGTACTTTAGGATATAGAATGAAAGTAAGCACTATCAATTAATGTATTTATACATTATTATACCATTAAGGAAGGACAAGACCAGTGAAGAGAAAGAATAGTGTAATAAAGCCTAATGACATGTGCAGTTATCAAATTGGTCTTTGATTTTAAAGAACCCAGACTAAACAGTGAACCATGTAACACAAGATTTAGCTGACATACTGCCTCACCACCCTTTAGAGCTGGTACTAGTTGAAAACTGCCTTCAGCCATTTTTTGTAATAATTGTCATGTTATTTTAATAATAAAAATGGCCTTAGATTATTAGAAATTGATGAGAACTGCTATGGTCTGAATGTGTTCCCCCTAAATCCATATGCTGAAGTCCTAATGCCCAATGTGATGGTACTGGAGGTGGGGCCCTTGGGAGGTACTTAGTCTGCGACTCAGAAGAGGGCCCTCACACCCAACCATACTAGTACCCTGATCTTCGACTTCCAGCCTCTAGAACTGTGAAAAATAAATTTGTTTTTTATAACCTAACCCAGTCTGTGGTATTTTGTTACAGCAGCATGAATGGACTAAGGAACTTTGTTTCTTCTCCTCACTACGTCTCTAACAGTTTACATGGTACAACATAATAAAGTTTCTAACAGAATCCTACTGCCAATAAAAATAGGTAGCAGGCATCATGAAAGCAGACATACAACCGGTAAGGTACCCACTTTATTTCTTTTGAGGCCCTCTGATAAGAAATGCTTTGTAAAAGTATCAATTTGAGTAGAATACAGCCATGTTCTTACAGTAAGATGAGACTCATTATAGTCCGGACTTCTTAACTATAATGGATGCAGTTTGCTCTTTTGACAAAAAATTATCTATAATGTGACTTTTACTATTATAATATTAAAACTCATTGCTAATGTAATAGGAAAGAACAAATCTGACTCCATATTGGATCTGTTTCTTTTACCTTAACCTTTGTATTCTATTGCTTTTGCTACGTTAATCACTAAAGCAATGGTGCCTACAGCTTAAAGTATACATAATGGCCCATGTCTGGGAACCCTGTGTCCCATGCCTGAGTGTTAAGCTAAAATACCTTTATTTAGCTCACAGGATACATCTTGACCTGCCCCACCTGTGAATGGCTACAGGAAAGAAGAAATTAACATCCCCTCCAGAGTCTGGCCAGAACCAGGAAATATTTGGAACAACTTATAGCCATTTTTCTTTACCTCCTCTCCTCCCCCTTTTTGATCTATTAAAGAAACTAGCATCCAAACCTGGGCAAGATGGTTCTTCAGGACTCTAGTACACCATCCTCTTGGTCTGCTGGCTTTTTGAATAGAGTCACGATTCCTTCCCCCAACAACTCTTCTCTCATTTATTGACCTGTTGTGTGATGAGCAGTACAAGCTTGGCTTCTGTAACACTAATATAAATTTCCTATACACTTTATTTAAAAAAAAATAAAATGAAGATTTTGTCATGATGTAAGGGAGAGATAAAAGAAACACGACTTATAGCATAATTATGCCTAAATTCTCAGGTATGACTAAACTGATACACATAATAGGCAGATGCATACACCAATTTATAAGTGAAATAGATTGTTTTAAAAAGTCCTTTTGGGGGGCTTCCCTGGTGGCGCAGTGGTTGAGAATCTGCCTACTAATGCAGGGGACACGGGTTCGAGCCCTGGTCTGGGAAGATCCCACATGCCGCAGAGCAGCTAGGCCCGTTAGCCACGATTACTGAGCCTGCGCGTCTGGAGCCTGTGCTCCGAAACAAAAGAGGCCGCGATAGTGAGAGGCCCGCACACCGCGATGAAGAGTGGCCCCCGCTTGCCACAACTAGAGAAAGCCCTCGCACAGAAATGAAGACCCAACACAGCCATAAGTAAATTAATTAATTAATTAATTACTTAAAAAAAAAGTCCTTTTGTACAAGATGTATAAGAAAATTTAAAAGCAGAGGTACAAGTGGACTTTAGAGTAAAAGTAGTTATTGGGAAAAGTAACAAAGCACATGATTTAATTGTATATGATAAGAAAAAAGAAGAGTATAAGCTTAAATTATGTCATGATAACATGTTATAAAAAAAAAATACTGAGAAATCAAGTTGAAGGAGGAACATGAAGTATGCTATTCCTGCAGATGACTTGGAACTTATTTATAAGTGCAGTGACAAAATAATTATTGATATTATGATGTAGGATGGTAAAATGATGAATTAGCACAGAAAACCTATCTTCTGTTTTGAAATCCTATAGTATACTGAGAAATATATCCAGCCTCCAGTGGTTAAAAAAGACCTTGGAGGCCATATTGTTTGATAAGTGATAAAGAATAGAGGATTAACTGGGAAAAGAAGCATTGGGTGAAATGCTATGATTGTTTGTATGGAGAACTCTGGGGAGAGCATCACAGTAAGATTGGAAAAAAGCAGACAATGCAAAAAAACATAAAAAGAGTCAATATGCAATTTTTACATTAATATTTTATCATTGTGCTACAAATGTTTAAATATGCAGAAATAACAAAAATGAGAAATATTTTGAAAATTACCTTTACTAATGAGATTAAATAATATTGTTGCACTGCATGTGTCCTTCCAAATTTAAAATTTCCTGTTCAAAGGAGTCTCAAAAATCTGCTTAGTCTTATTTGAGTATAAAACCTTTTGCAATTAGATTAAATTTGCATTCACCTCAAAGTCACTTTTTATTCCAATTTTTTCTATAAAGAGTGCCAAAACATTCTATACCATGTTTTTACATCATAAAAGTACAGAAAGCTTAAAATTAACAAAGCATAATTTTAATAGCATCCAAATAAGAACAATGTAGTTATAAATCAGTGTATGTAAGTATATCCTTTTATAATGCAGTAGAACTGGAAATTTTTTTTTTTTTTTAGAACTTAACTAACCAGGATTTAATTTAGTGATGACAAAGTACAGAGGAAGTCTGGTGACAAAGGACCCTGCCTCTTCCTAATATTGATATACATATGTATATGTATGTGTATGTATATACACCACTTGACGCCATATATATGTGTATAAACATGTGTATAACCCTAAAATATATGTAATGTATTTTAATATCTGTGTGTATCTGTATATACGTATACAGATGTATGGCTTCAAGTGGTCCAACCTGCAAATATACCCACTGTTTACCCTTATCTATAAAGATGTAAATGCCAGATCAATGCTGTGTGTTTCTATAACACATAAGCCAACACTTTCTCATCTCTTTGTTCCTTCTATTGATACTCTTCGCCTCTGCCTTCAACAGAGAAATAAGGAATATGTGCATCATTCAATGCACCTAACTTGAGATTAATTAAAGACAACGTTGTTTTAGGCTTAGTCACGTTCACGATCTATGTATGAGTTTAACTTGGAGAGAGGGGGAGCTGGTAGCTCCAGCGGGGAGTGCCCTTGCCAAAGACATGGTGCTGGAGACCTACGGGAATCTGGTCTCTGGGAGTATGTGCTACTCTCCTTTGTACTCACACTCTGGCCCACAGACCACCTTTCCAGTCTCAGCTGTGGGATGCCAGGGAGCCTCTGGAGTACTCAATGATGTCATCCTTGAGATTTCAGGGTTAAAGATTTGTAATCTCTTTGCTCACAGGTATGTTACACATTTCACAATTAAATGGTCTAAACTAAATTGTAAATGGGCAACTTCCTTCACCTCCCTCACAGCAGTGTCAGGGCTGTGGGCCCTGTAGTCTGACTTGCTGTTCATACTTCCTGACCTTGTTCTTACCTGCTGGAAGATTTTTTTTAAAATTCCTGGCCATTCTCCTCCTTCCCTTTATTTTGGATATCCATGTGTTAAAGTATGTGTTTTTATTCTGAACTTCTAACATTTGGGACCTCGCTGATCCTGCAGAGACTGCTCCTCCTAGAGCTAGCTAATTCCTCCAGATACTTTTCCCCATTGGGTGTGCCTTTCATATGCAAACCAGCCATTCCAGAGACCAGACCCCTCAACTACTGACTTTATCAAGTTCTCATACTTCAACACCCTTCTCTAGATACCAGGCAACTAAGGACAGCCCCTGCACTCTGAACTGCACTGAAATTATCCAAACTAGCTAATCCTAAACCTACTTAGCCTGCTTGCTTCACCTGGCCCACTCCTCCCCGTGAAACTTACAATACAGTCTTTGCCTACCCTTCCCGCCTCCATCCTTTTGCCTCTGACTCTACCCCATGTAGCCCTGTGGAGCATGGCGTGCCCTCATCTTACAGAACCATAAGTAACTATCTCTTCAACGGCAATCATCTGATCTGTTGGCCTCATATCAGGATACTAAATCCTACATTTTAAAACAATACCTGAAAGTGTTAATGAGATGATAAATATTAAGAATTTAACAAAGCAAATCAGCCATTTCCAGAAATCAGGGTATCAGTGCACCCAGCCAGATGCAATCTTTAAGTTGGAACGATGCGGAGAGTCATGGACAGAGAAAGAACAATGCCAAGGAAGGGCTGTCCAGGTGAGCAAGTAGAAAGCAGGTATTTGAGGGGCCAAGGTGTTAGTAAGATCCCACTTACCTCCCCTGGTGGGAAACTGGAAGTTTCTTGAAGATTAATGTTGTTTTTAAATAATGTGTCTATGAAAACCATGGTCATTCCCTTCACCTTAATATGATTGATCCCTATTTTCCTTGAAGTTTCAGAAGACCTGATTAAGCACTTTGCATATATCTGGAAAATGTTACATTATTTTTAATATTTAAATTTAAATTACATTTAGATATTTAATTATTGTTGGTTGAATAAAAGTGTTATAATAACACTTAATAGTGAATAAAATATTTTTTAAAATTTACTTGAGTTAACTGTTTTAGTCCTTTGTGTAGAAAAACCTATTAAAAGTCTTCTGAACTGATTATGAAATTCTCAGTTATTCAAAGGAATGCTCTTAATATTATTAATACCATAGATAACATTCCTTGATTTGTGAAGTCTCTCACTGAGATTCTTGGTTACAATGATGTGTCATATATGAAGAGGGCAATGTAATGCCAAAACACCTGATGCTATTTTTTTTATGTTGGCTCAATCTATGGTTCTGACCAATACAAATAGTGGGTCTTTCTCTGCACAAAAAAGTAGCTGAAAAAACATTTTTTTACATGCTTCTGAAACATATTTTACTGTTTTAAATATTAAAAACAACGTTTCCACTGAGACTTTTTACTTTCTTATGGACATTACAAATTCTGGCAGTAAAGCTTCAATTTTCAAGCAAGATGCTTTCATCAACTGGTAATGAAAATCTGCTTGACTAGATCTTATTATACAGTTGACACGTATTTGACACAGAGTTGACACACAGCTGACACTATATGACACCCATTTGAGATCTTTCACTCTCTTGTACATTCTTCTCTAAACACTGTCAATGCTTAATGGAATAAAATTATTTCATTAGATTATCTTCCATAATTATACTTGTTCAGCTGAAAAAGTTTTTTTCAATATTATGGGATTTCCACTCTTGTTTTTCATATTCTCTATTATTCTGAAGAAAAGTAACCTTCCTCCTCCAGATGGTAGAAATATCTTATGCCTTTCCCAACTTTTTAAGCATATTTCCTTGCAAAATGTTTAATCTTGATTTCCCTCTAATTAAAAAAAGAAATGCAGGCATGTTTGTAATATGCATTTGTTAGTAAAATTATAAAACCTATTTGGAAGTATCAGTTGAAATATTATTCATACACTTTTTTCTTAGACGACATTTGTAAAATGAAACTAAATGTTTTTTTTCCCTATGTATATGTTTTGAATCACATGAATGTTGCAACTATAAGTAAAGACTGATATAAGTGTTTTGTATTGGCAATAAAAATACACAGGCATCTCTGCCACTGGAGAAGTGATTTTCCCTATTAGTGAGCAAATCCTTGTATGTAACAAATTACAGCCTTCCTTTGACTTATAATATTTGTTTTCCTTTAAAAAAATCATTGTTTATTAAAATTCTACAAAAAAAATACTGTTAATATATGAGAGAATTGCTTCTAGGCACAGATAAATATAAAGGGCATTTCTCTTAGATTAATCTGTGGATGTATATTTAAAAGCTGTCCAAGAAATGAAAAAGTTCTCATTTTTCAGGAATATCTAAAAAAATTCGAAGACTTGTGATTCTGGTCAAGATAGAATAACAGGAACCAGCTTTAGCTTTCTGAAGTAATTTAAAAAATGATTAAAACATATTTTAAAATGCCATTCAGATACTGCATATCAAGTAGTCCATGCTATGATTTCT